>NC_087066.1:41438920-41802610 GCF_963678635.1 Symsagittifera roscoffensis | reverse complement strand
CCCCCAAATCACTATAAAAAAACCCCATTTTGACTAATATTTCCTGGGCCGCAGGCAAATTTTTGAAAAAAAACTGGTGAAATAAGGCGTAAAATTTTGACCAAAAAACCGCGGTTTTTTCGGCGCGCGCTCCCCCCCTCAAAATTGGAATAATTTGGCGACGAAGGAAAATTTTAGGGTCAGTCAACCAAAAAGAGATTTTTTAAAATAGTACAAAGGGAGTTTGACAGTACAAAAAAATTTGGATCGGTAGGGGGTCGAATCCCCGTGGGGGGGGGAGTCTGCCTCCAGCAACTTGCCCCCCCCCCCCTAAATCCGCTGGTGGTTTTATAGTATTTTATGAGAACTAGAAAAACCACCTTGGTGAAATAAAAAGCCAGCATTTGTACCCAACAAACACTATCAAAAGCATTAGAAGGGAGAATGATCACTTTCAAGATTGCGAGAAAGGGTTCTGCAGAGCGTAACAGCGAAGAAAATATAGAAGATCTTTACAACTATGCATTGTGGACCATGAGCCTTGACGTCATAAGTTCGCGAAAAAACTTTGTGGATGAACTTGGTGTAAAAATCCACATGCGGCGTACTAAAGGGCAATCTGCTAAGGGTGAAAGAGCTTATAGAAAGGTCAGTGCTCAAAAAGGACCCAATGTTATAATCTGTTGCGTAGTTTCCACGGCAGTCCTTTTGCATTATCAGGTAATTCAAGGAGGAATGAAGACAGAAATTTTAAAAATTTTCTCGAAGTTCTATGTGGAAACATTATCCTTGACAAAGGGAACGATGCTGATGGATTTTGTATATTTGACAATGCTCCCGGGCACAGAGGAATCGAATATATGGACCTTAGTGGAATATTCCCTCTGAAGAGGCTCCCAAAGTACAGCCCATTACTAATTTTGGTTGAAGCTGCAATTTCGTGCTGGAATGCGGCTATGAAACGAAAAATGCAAGAGGAGATGGGTTTGTTCATCAACGCTGATGCCTTGAAGGAGCCAGGACAAACGCTTCAGGATTACCGTTTCATTCATGTCAAATCTATTGTGGAACGAATAAGTTGTGAGATTACCCCAAAGAAATGTGTTGGTTGGTTGAATCATACGATGACTTATATCCCGGATTGTTTGGCCAGGAATAAAATATGAACAATGGATGTTGCATAAAAACCGTTGATTTTGTATATTATATTCTGTTCTTATTCGTTTGAAATAACATGTTTTCAATTGAAGTCACTTGTGAGCACTCCATCGTTTTTCTTTTCCTCAGAGCTTACGAAACAAATTTTCTTTCAAAAGAAGTTACGTATAGTTTTTTTCAAATTACCGATTGTTCGATAGGCATTGAAAAGGTGAGAAATGGAACTTAGATAAACTTAATTTCATTACAGCCAAAGTTTTAGTATCAGTTTTTATGCCTAAGCCCACCCGAACTTAAATTTTTTATCTAACACTGGTGGTTCACTTCAAACGCTATTATGCGCACCAACCATTTGAGCGAATCAACAAATAATTGAAAAACTCAAATAGGAAATTTTGCTTTGCTTGAACCAGTAATATGCCCCTAGGTTTTGTGATAGCTTTTTTCCAGTCAAACATCAGCCCAGCAAATAAGACGAAAAGGCTACTATTATCAATTTTCATCAACATTGATTATCATAAATGATGGTAAAAAAATTATGAAATTCAAACAGGAAGGACAATTTAATTAGTTTGTCGGCCAAATCATAGTTCAGCGTTTAAAACTCACAGAGCGTCAAGCTACAAAGTCAGCCAATTTTGCACTGATAAAAAACGCTGTTGGAGTTATTATTTAACCCGTTCGATCGATCTATCAATCTTTCTTAACCTAAAATCAAGAAAATTTTGCTTTGCTTGAACCAGTAATTTGCCCCTAGGTTTTCTTACCGCTTTTTTCAAGTCAAACATCAGCCCAGCAAATAAGCCGAAAAGCCTACTATATCAATTTTCACCAACATTGATCATCATAAATGATGGTAAAAAAAATATGAAATTCAAACAGGAAGGAGAATTTAATTAGTTTGTCGGCCAAATCGTAGTTCAGCGTTTAAAAATCACAGAGCGTCAAGCTACAAAGTCAGCCAATTTTGCACTGATAAAAAACGCTGTTGGAGATATTATTTAACCCGTTCGATCGATCTGTCAATCTGAGACATCCGGTTCCGCGAAGTGAAGATGTTTTTCCAAACTAGAGATCACAGAAAAACATCAGCTTCTTCACATGTAAAATCATGAAAAAATTCTATAAGTTAAAATGTAACAAAAAATAACAAAAACTTGTTTTTTTTCGTTGTGATAGGGGCAGAAGCTAGAAGCGGATTCAGGACCCCTCGGTGATCCGACCCTCTAAGTGCCTTTTTTGGTACTAGCTTACTTCACACATTTTTGGCCGACCAACCCAAAAAAAAGTTCGTTTTAAAGTAATTGATTATACTAATTTTATATGTCTAAAAAAAGGTAACTTTTGGTAAACATTTTCTAAAAAATGCCCATATACGGCTATTTTGGCCTGGCCTCTTTTTTCAAAAAAGGGCAGGGAGATTTTCAAAAAAAAAATTCAAACATTTTGTGGACTTTTTTTAGGTCGACGGGGACCAAAATGTTGATTTTTTGAGATCCCCCAAATCACTATAAAAAAACCCCATTTTGACTAATATTTCCTGGGCCGCAGGCAAATTTTTGAAAAAAAACTGGTGAAATAAGGCGTAAAATTTTGACCAAAAAACCGCGGTTTTTTCGGCCTGCGCTCCCCCCTCAAAATTGGAATAATTTGGCGACGAAGGAAAATTTTAGGGTCAGTCAACCAAAAAGAGATTTTTTAAAATAGTACAAAGGGAGTTTGACAGTACAAAAAAATTTGGATCGGTAGGGGGTCGAATCCCCGTGGGGGGGGGAGTCTGCCTCCAGCAACTTGCCCCCCCCCTAAATCCGCTGGTGGTTTTATAGTATTTTATGAGAACTAGAAAAACCACCTTGGTGAAATAAAAAGCCAGCATTTGTACCCAACAAGCACTATCAAAAGCATTAGAAGGGAGAATGATCACTTTCAAGATTGCGAGAAAGGGTTCTGCAGAGCGTAACAGCGAAGAAAATATAGAAGATCTTTACAACTATGCATTGTGGACCATGAGCCTTGACGTCATAAGTTCGCGAAAAAACTTTGTGGATGAACTTGGTGTAAAAATCCACATGCGGCGTACTAAAGGGCAATCTGCTAAGGGTGAAAGAGCTTATAGAAAGGTCAGTGCTCAAAAAGGACCCAATGTTATAATCTGTTGCGTAGTTTCCACGGCAGTCCTTTTGCATTATCAGGTAATTCAAGGAGGAATGAAGACAGAAATTTTAAAAATTTTCTCGAAGTTCTATGTGGAAACATTATCCTTGACAAAGGGAACGATGCTGATGGATTTTGTATATTTGACAATGCTCCCGGGCACAGAGGAATCGAATATATGGACCTTAGTGGAATATTCCCTCTGAAGAGGCTCCCAAAGTACAGCCCATTACTAATTTTGGTTGAAGCTGCAATTTCGTGCTGGAATGCGGCTATGAAACGAAAAATGCAAGAGGAGATGGGTTTGTTCATCAACGCTGATGCCTTGAAGGAGCCAGGACAAACGCTTCAGGATTACCGTTTCATTCATGTCAAATCTATTGTGGAACGAATAAGTTGTGAGATTACCCCAAAGAAATGTGTTGGTTGGTTGAATCATACGATGACTTATATCCCGGATTGTTTGGCCAGGAATAAAATATGAACAATGGATGTTGCATAAAAACCGTTGATTTTGTATATTATATTCTGTTCTTATTCGTTTGAAATAACATGTTTTCAATTGAAGTCACTTGTGAGCACTCCATCGTTTTTCTTTTCCTCAGAGCTTACGAAACAAATTTTCTTTCAAAAGAAGTTACGTATAGTTTTTTTCAAATTACCGATTGTTCGATAGGCATTGAAAAGGTGAGAAATGGAACTTAGATAAACTTAATTTCATTACAGCCAAAGTTTTAGTATCAGTTTTTATGCCTAAGCCCACCCGAACTTAAATTTTTTATCTAACACTGGTGGTTCACTTCAAACGCTATTATGCGCACCAACCATTTGAGCGAATCAACAAATAATTGAAAAACTCAAATAGGAAATTTTGCTTTGCTTGAACCAGTAATATGCCCCTAGGTTTTGTGATAGCTTTTTTCCAGTCAAACATCAGCCCAGCAAATAAGACGAAAAGGCTACTATTATCAATTTTCATCAACATTGATTATCATAAATGATGGTAAAAAAATTATGAAATTCAAACAGGAAGGACAATTTAATTAGTTTGTCGGCCAAATCATAGTTCAGCGTTTAAAACTCACAGAGCGTCAAGCTACAAAGTCAGCCAATTTTGCACTGATAAAAAACGCTGTTGGAGTTATTATTTAACCCGTTCGATCGATCTATCAATCTGAGACATCCGGTTACGCGAAGTGAATATGTTTTTCCAAACTAGAGATCACAGAAAAACATCAGCTTCTTCACATGTAAAATCATGAAAAAATTCTAAAAGTTAAAATGTAACAAAAAATAACAAAAACTTGTTTTTTTTTCGTTGTGATAGGGGCAGAAGCTAGAAGCGGATTCAGGACCCCTCGGTGATCCGACCCTCTAAGTGCCTTTTTTGGTACTAGCTTACGTCATACATTTTTGGCCGAACGACCCAAAAAAAAGTTCCTTTTAAAGTAATTGATTATACTAATTTTATATGTCTAAAAAAAGGTAACTTTTGGTAAACATTTTCTAAAAAATGCCCATAAACGGCTATTTTGGCCTGGCCTCTTTTTTCAAAAAGGGGCAGGGAGATTTTCAAAAAAAAAATTCAAACATTTTGTGGACTTTTTTTAGGTCGACGGGGACCAAAATGTTGATTTTTTGAGATCCCCCAAATCACTGTAAAAACCCCATTTTGACTAATACTTTCTGGGCCGCAGGCAAATTTTTGAAAAAAAAACTGGTGAAATAAGGCGTAAAATTTTGACCAAAAAACCGCGGTTTTTTTGGCGCGCGCTCCCTCCTCAAAATTGGAATAATTTGGCGACGAAGGCAAATTTTGGGTCAATCGAACAATCGAACAATCCAATTAAATGTCACGTGTGTCCATATTAAACAATTTTTTTTATAATTTCTCGTAAGTTTTTTTCGTATTTTTTTCCAACCATTGAAAATTAGGAGGAAATTTGTTTTCGGGTGTGTTTTACTTTTTTTTCTTTTTGTAATCCACGCAAAACCAGCTACCACAATTAGTCATCGTACTGTGTTGAGTATTATATCATACTAAAGCCCTTTTAGTCGTGATTCGAACGTAATTTAAATTTTTTTTAATACAAAGTTCCCAGTGTTGAGAAAAACTAGTTTGAAAATTTTGATTTTTCGTTCTAATTCGAGCGAATAAACATGCGAACAGGCTTACAACAGCTTAATTGGGAGAAATTTGAATTTTCAGCCCTAAAAATTTAATTTAGTTTTTGGAGTTTTGTAGCTCCATCTTGGAACTAGAAACTTCAAATAAACATTGAAAAATGTTCTGCAAAAAAATTCGAAAAAAAATTTTTGAAATATTTTGAGTTTTTGTTTTTGTTGTTTTTCGAGTGAGTTTTCGAAAAAAAATGGCTGTGTTTGAACTGCCTTCACTACTATGAATGTCAAATATGCCTAATTTAGTTTTACTTCGGACTTTTAATCAGCAGAAAAACTACTATGAAAAGCTTTTTCTTGTAATTTTTTTAAAGACTACGGTCGGAAAACTCTGTGCTATTTGCACAGTAACCGGTTACCCTTGTTAAACTTTCCAGATTTTCATCAAGTGGTCTTAAATAAATGTGGGCAGAATTTTTTTCTAGTGCAATATTTCAATTATGTTTTTTCTTCTCCAAAGGCCAAAATATTTTAGGAACAATCATAAACTTCGGCCTTATATGCAAAAACATAATAAAAGTTGCTAATAACTTCAGCCATATATGAAAAAATTTGACCAATTAGCTCGTTTAAAATCAGTGTGAAATGGTTTTTGACTGTACGATAAATCATCACGCTTAAATTAATTCAGCGTACGCTTCAGTAATCATAGTTAAACTTATTAGAACACAAAAAAATGTTCAGAACTTCGCCAAACTGTCACCAAAAACTGGAACGATGTTGCGAGCAGTTTCTAATACCAAATCTGAAAAGAAAACAACTCTAAGAAAAGTTTGGACTAATAAAACACTTTGCTGATTAGTTAACTCTCTTGACCAAACATTTTAAAATTCACTAGTAACTATCAACTTGTATACATGGATTTTTTGCAGCAAATGTTGCTATTTTGCGAACTTTTGCTTTTTTACTAAAATTCACAATGAATAATTTTCAAACAGTTCGAGGTTTTATTGACTTTTCAATTTATTTTTGACCAAAAGATCTTAATTATTGATATTCCTTGTGAACCCAACAAGAGCAAAGTGACTGCATAATTGAAAAAAAATGTCAGTGTATTTGAACGACACCAGTTTTTCTAAAGAAAAAAAGTAAAGACTGCGCTAGTATTAGTTACCCTGTCGCAAGCAAGTAAAAATCTTGCGCCTCTCATATGATTGAAATCAAGACAAAATTAAGCGCTAAACCACTGCAATTATAAAGAGTGACATCCTTGAATGAGACGTCGTCAGTGCCAGTTTAAAGTTTAAAGGTGATTACCGTTGATCCAGCAACGGTTTAACCCAGTTTTTTCTTTACGAAAATCCAAAAAAATTGTTTGAAAATAATGCAGCTACTCACTTCCTAGATCGGAACATTTTCTTAAGCCTTTTTGCATTGACTCATAATTTCAACAAGAGTAACAATGAAAAAATTGAAAACAATAAATTAGAGAAATTAATCAAAATTAATGTAGAAGTATTACACAGGCACTTTTGGTGCCAACCATTGCCAAACTTGTAGGACGGGTTGACCTCCATATACCTAAAATACTTATCATACAATTATATATACCAAGTGTGAGGAAAAATGTTTGTCATATAATTTTCATAAATTTTCGAAAAATGATTGAAAAAAGATATAAACTAGTTTCTGCGGCTGTTTGATTATAAAAAAACTGTCTGGTGATGAAAACCGATGTTTTTGTTTTCTGAAAAATAAAATGCTTATTATACAATTCTCATATATGGAAATTGTATGAATACCATTTTTTGAGGGCGACACAAACTTTTTCCAAGTAACCTCGAAATTTCCCCAATTTTTTTTTAAACGCAAATTGAATTTTGCTCGAAAACAATCATTTTCCAAAAAAATTGCAAGCAAAATTTCTTTTTTTTGTGTGCATAACGTAGTCCTGGATCCACTAATGTTGATTTTTTTTCCTTTCCCTTTATAAAGTTTTTTGAAAACGCTGAAATTTTTTTTGTATGTGTGGTTGTTTATGCCTTGATCAATGTCTAATAATTTCAAAATTTATAAAATAGTCAATGCTGAAAAAATTTGCCAAAATATAAAAGTTTATTACTTTACGTACTTGCATTCGGTCATAAAGACTACCCAAAAATTTTTATAAACTAAATTAAGAAATAAAAAATCAACTTTTTGGTTTATGCAAAAACACGTATCATACAATTTTCATATATGGAAAAAAACTTGTCATAAAGATTTTTACAATTTGCTGTACGTATGGAATTGTATGAAATTGTACGACAAAAAGTTTCTCATTTCTGGAAATTGTATGATAAGAAATTTTGGTCAACCCGGGGAAGGAGTGCGAGCAAAAAAAAACGAATTTTACGTCAAAGTTCAAAGTTTTTAAAAATGTAGAAACATTCCAGATAACGGAATTTAAAGTCTGTTTGAAAAAAAAATTGATTTTAGTCATCTGTAAATAGGTTTAAAAAATTTGAATGTTTTTCAATAATTTTTGATTTTTCCTAAACAAATACCCTCTCGCGAGATAAACCTAGAATCGACTTTAATGTTCAGTTCAATCATCAAACTTAAGCACAAATGTATAATAACTAACTTTTTAGGCTCTTCGTAGAAAAAAATGTGAAAAAAAATTGCAAGGTGACTCCAGCCAATAACGGTGAAGCCAAATTGATTTGTTTTAGTTATAATTTATTGAAGAGAAAAGTTGAACATCATCTGTTATTCAAAGCGTCTGTTATTGTGTTTGTTGCTCCATGTTGTAAATAAGTGCCATAAACCGCGTCTGAATGAAATGCAACTTTTTTCGAAATCAGTCCTCATCTTTGAGCCCAGTCAACACAAAAATGACAAAATCAATACAGTGCTGATTTAAATCAACCGGACAAAACGCGTTAAACTTGAAATTTAAAACCCGTTTTTCTCAAACTGGGTTGAGTTGAGGTGAAAACTTATGAAGACAAAACTAAGTTAGGTTTGTTGGGCTACGTAAGGGGCTCACTATGATATAATAATGTCTGGGATCGACTGTGTTTTTCGGCGTAATTTTTGGTTAACTAAGAAAAGCCAAAATAAATCATTTTTGGGGTAAAATTTCGGGCCCGAAGTTCGCAAAACAAATTACACCATATTAATTCTGCTAAAATTTTAAGCAAGTGTTGTTTTCATAAATTTTCACCAAAACACAACCCATTTTGAGAAAAACGGATTTTAAATTTCAAGTTTAACGCGTTTTGTCCGGTTAATTTAAATTAGCACTGTATCATCATCATTCTAATCACCACAAGCACCAAAATTTTGTATCCTTAAAATCGCATCGATAGAAACAAATGGAACCCTTCATCACGAACAAGCGAAAAGATCCACCTTCTTTAACCGAAAATATTGATGTTCTAGTTTGGCTAGACTCACTACTTTATAAGAGCTTAGTTTGTGCACCTAAGAACGTTCCAGCTAGCCATTTCAAGGCTAGTGCTATTTTCCTAAACAAGGGATCTTCCTTATGAACTTGTCTTTTTATTCAATCATTGGTCGCTCTCAAAGTTACGAAGGAGATACGAATCAGTGCAGTAGTATATATTGGGTTCAAATTGCCGGGGGAGAGGGGGTGAAGACCCTCTTGTTTTAACGTAGGCTGTAGACTATCCGGTCCTCACACTATGTATTAAAATAAAGAATAGATTCCCATGTATTAAGGTTATAGGTTTCACATGGTAAAATAGTACGTTTCGAGGAAAATTTTTAAACAATTTTTGACCCACGATTTTGCCGATAAAGCAATGTTTAAGATTCTAAAAATTTTCTGAATAAAAAACATAAATTGTTAACCCAAGCGCAGCTTTAAAAAGAAAGGCCGAAAAAAAATAATTAATGTACCAGCGCTTGGGTTTTAACCTAGCAGCCCTCCCCAAGACCCCCAAACAACACCTTCACCTAGTTAAACAAATCAACCCCAATCATCTGCTCGTATAAAATTTGTAGAAAATTCCTACACCTTTGAAGAAAGATACGCATCATTATCAAAACCATTGATATCAGCCATCCGTCATGCACCCTTAAGTGAAACACAATACGAACCATTATATAACATTTACCCCTCAATACAATCAGAGCTTAACAGAACAAGACTGTTGAGCCAAAATCAAAACCTAGCAACCACAATAGACAAATCATTCACCACCGACGCAATAGAAATCTAACAACAACAAGAGTTCAATTCAATATTTCCTCATCACCAACATCAATACCTCTAGGTCTTTCCCATATTACAACACAAAGTTGCCCCCCCCACCATCACCTCAATTCACTTCCCAGCAAATAACCCCAAATCTTCCAACAGAACAGCCTTGGGCCCATACAGTCGAGTAATAAGAAGCTCGAGTATTCGGAAAATGTATTAGATTACAGCATCTTATATAACTTTACTACATAATCTTTTACAAATTTATAGGTTGGTTTAGTATGTAGTCCATCATTAGGTTCCCTTTTAGGTTAAAAATAGCTCCGTCTTTTTTTAGTTTGTTCATAAATTGCAACTTCAAGGTTAAACTTTTTCAATCCTCTATTACTTGACTTAAATGTCACTGCATCATCCACTACTTGTCGATACTTTGCCATCGGGCTATCTCGAGAGTCTTCCAATGTGCGTTTGTTCGGTCCTTCACTGCAAAACTTATACTTTCGGCTTTTTCTATCGTTACAGCAATAAAATTTACTACACAGGCACAACATTTCAGTACATTTGAACACCTTCTTGAACAACTCCGCTACCCTTTTCCTTTTTCCAAAATTTTAGAACAGCAAGTAAAAAAATTAATTATCTTATCTGCTCTAAAATCGTCTCGACAATCCTTGATTCGCTTTTTGTTCCATACTGCCCTCTCGCTGGGAAGAATATTTTTATACAATTCTTCTTCTCCCAAAGCCAAATAGAGAGAATCATTATCCAATTTGAGTTCTTCAAATTTGTTGATGTCTCAAAACTTATCAAAAAAATTATGATACAGCTCAAACATTCTCATTTGGGCACACTGTAGTTTAAAGAACCCTACTATAATTGCTTCACGATGCTCTTTAACAGATTTAACATGCTCCACTTCAAACAAGACTTCAGCTACAAAATTTAGTCCCTTGAAGAGCCGGTTACTGGTAGTTTTTTGCGTTTTTCCGGCTCCAAGATATTTTGTCATTATGTATTTGAATCTGGTCATTGTTTGATAGCCATAAGAACTATTTCCTAGCAGCTTCATTTTATTGTTAACCACACCAGATAGTGTATTTTCATCTTCGGCACACCTAGCATCAACAACAGACTGAACAAAACTGTTGAAAAAATTACGCGGTGTATAGTGTACAAATCGATGAATTTTTGTACACTGTAGTACAAGATTCAAGTAAAAGTTGAAAAGTGGTGTTATAAGTGTTCCGTTGATTGAATTGAAGCTCGATGTCAACATTTGTTGCGGTTGTTTTATCAAATTGTTTTCCTCCGCATATGTCTTCGTGTAATCCACAATATCTTTTCTGGTGACATTGATGTTTTTGAAAATAGGCAGCAAATTGGAGAACTTTGCTTTTAGTTCATCTGAAACACTCAGAATACATTACATGTAGCCGAACATTGTTTCATCTGGATGTTTTGCATGATTGAGATGGAAGACAAAAATCTTTTGAAGGGAAAGTTTTGCCCTAGATTGATTTTTACGTCTACGTTCTTTTCAATTTGACCCCACTAAATACACTCCCACATTTCTTCTATTGAGTATCCTTTTTCTCGAATGTAGTCTTTTTGTAGCACATCCATTTCTCTTATATTTGTTCCTCAATTGACATCATCATCAGTTAAGCTTAGTCTAGCTTCTTGACAAGGGCAAAAATTGGAATAACAGCCTATTGCTTCAAAAAGAATCTTACAATGGTTGCAATAACCATCAACACTAAAGCAATCGTTTTTTTCTGTGTTCTTGTACTGTAGTAGCTCTCAATTTTACATCTAGGTTCGATTGCTTGAAAACATGACATGAATTGAAAATATGAGTATGACTTGAATATGTGATTATGACTTGAAAATTTGACACTTTTTCAAACATATCAACTCCATTTTATCTTGCCTTGAAGTTTTGTATTTCTTCAATGTAGTCCGATCTCGTATGCAAGCCCGTGGAATAAGGATAGAGTTGACTGGCAGCAATCCCAACGATTGATTTACACTAGTTGTTTGATTTTCGAATAAACATTTCGTTTGCTACTGCTCTCCTTACTAAAACAATTGAGGGTAAAACTTAAAGTTGGTTGAGTTGTGTAGACAGATTTTTGCTAAATTAGGTAGTGTGCAGCCAAGCTTAAACATGTTTATCTCTTTGTCATGATAAAATTCTATCATTTTCTGCACAGCTTCGAGGGTAGGAACAACATCTTTGTTGTTATACCACTGTAGAAAATCTCAAAATGTTGACATCTGTTCCTGCTCCCAGATGGATTTCAGGTAGTTGTAGGTTTCCAATCCCATTATTGGTTTGATTTTAAGCCCGAGTTTTTTCAAGGCGTGCTCTTCAGTTAACCCAGTAAATATGCTGAGGATCTTGTGTAGCCACTTTTTGATGTTATTTTCAAATTCCAGAAACTTTTATCGCATCTCCGCTTTTTTTCCGCCATTAACACAAACTTGCCAAAAAGTCAATAATAAGGGATTATGGATCTCTGGAATTATCCAGTAAAATGATGAAATTGAAACTGATATGAGTTCTTGTTTCCCGATCTAATTTTTCGTTACTGTCGGTTTTATTTCTTCGGTAGGGATCCAAATTAATTCAAAGTCACAAACAGCGACGTTTTTAAATAGGTTGGTTCATTGGTACAATCAATATTGAACCATTCCAGTTTTTCAAAGAAAATCTCACTTACAGTGTAAACATTTATTGTGCAAATATCTTCGATTCGGTCTTTGCATCGTAGAAGATGTTTGTTGAAGTTTTGAGATCGATTGAAAAATGATCACAAGCTGGGCATCGGTAGCACAAGTTGGGCAGTAAATTATGTGGTAGTTGTATCGTAGAAGCTTCACTGTACTCTCGTTTTTACCGTTACTTCTCCGAGCTATTTCTCCCACGAAGTTTCCAGCTTCAATGTCGATATCGTAGATATCTTCTCTTTTTGCTTCTCTACTACATCTACATCTTTCGATGGATAATTGGCAGATTATCCATCGAAACTCCAGGAACTTGTTTCAGATCACAACCCAGTTTCTCCAGAAAATCTTTAAAAATCCTGAAGGTGTACGTTTCAAGATGAGTTGTTCCAAGCAAAAGAACTGCAAGCGCTAGAAACAAACGCAAATTTCCATTGTATGGTTGTTTTGTGTTTTGATCCCATATCAAACAGTTTTTTTCGATGACTTCTCAGAAGTGGTTCGGGAATCACTGAAGTTGGACATCTCATGGGCGCAATTTATACAGTGCCGCAAAAATTGTTACATTATTGATCAACTTGAATTGTCATGTTGTTTTTTGTCTCTCTTGTGTACAAACTTCAATGATATCTTTCTGAAAACTGAAAACAAAATAGCATAGGTTTATCAAAGAGTGTGTTATTTTCATGATCATAAAAATAATGAATTCACCGGCTTCATTATAGACCAAGTTCTAAGTCCAATTGGATTTTGCTGCGCAATCAAAAAAAATTGGAGATTTAGCTTGTTGCAAATTTAATTAAACGTACAAAATACCTAGAAAAAAGATGATTTAAAATGTCCCAGAAAAAAATTCAGAATAGTTGAAAAAAATTTCCAAGTAGTTATGCAAAGTATAGAGCGATTGATTTTAACAAAAAAAATCCGAAAGAAATGAATTTTATTCGCTGTTGCTTAGAGAAAATCAACAATCAGAATTGACTATTCTTATAATAACACTGTTTGTTAGAGATCAATCACTCCAAGTCCAACACTTTCTAAAATCAATTTCATTATTATTATTTTCAAAAAAAACTTTATCTTTAGTTGAAAAAGTTCTGTCAGTAAACATTTGATTTTCTTCGAGTTACTTTACAAGAAAATAAAATAAAAAGTTCCAACTGTTTTTCTTATTGATGAAACAGATGATGACTTCTTACTTTTTTCATAACTTTTTGGACAATAAAATCCAAAAACAGCTATCCGATAAGTAAGGTCTCTTTAGAGAAACTTACTCAATCAAAGAGTTTATTTTTGAAGTAAGTATTTAGCATCAATGTTTTAAGCGTACGGTTTATTTACACGTGAAAAGGATTTTTTTAAATTTATTCTTGAAAAATTGAAATTGATCGAAAAGTCGTTTGATAATATATCGAAGACTCTTTTTATCCCCTACCCGGTTCCCAATTTTGTCAAAACTCCCAGCAAAATTCTTATTTCCTCTACTCATTAAAATGGCTTTCAATGTTCAAAAGGCTGCATGATCAGGTTTGGAATAAAATTTCCCCAGATATGCTTTGAAAAATTCGTCATCTTCAAGCTATATTCTCAAATTTACATCAAAATTAAAAAACTCGACTATCTACTCAAAAATCAACAATTTCTCATTGATTAAATACAGAAAAATCAATTGACTTGATGAGAAAACTTGCAGAGATGCTTCTTGTTATAGTTCTTTTCTTGTGTTACTTATATCGGCGGTATTTCTTATTTTTCCAGAAACAACATGTGGTCGTTTATTTTGCAATTTTCTTTGTGAATTTTTTTCTTATTTGGAAGACTTAGGCCTTTAAAAAATAAACTTTACTTCGATTGGATGCGACAACCAGAGCAAAAAAGCCCATTTTTTGTGATTGGAAACGTCAATGTCTAAAACATTCCTAAAATGGATTTTTCTTTCTGATTAGACTCGACTTCAAAATGAAATTTACATAAAAGGAAGCTGAAAACTGATTGGACACGACTATAGACCAAATCTGAAAAATTAATTGTGTTTCGTTAACCCAACACATTTGAGTTGAAGGTACCCCTCCCTCCTAACTAAAAATTGATTTGTTTTTAAGTTAAGTACCGTCAACTGCCTCCTCTCTCATCTGTAAAAATTTTAGTTTCAATTTAAGTACTTTCAATTACCTCCTCTCTCAGCTCTAAACAATTTCATTTCAACTTGACTACCGTTAAATACTTCCTCGATCAGCTGTAAATCAATTTTTATTCTTGTTTTTACTCAGTTGTTTACACCCTTTTTGCTCAAAATTATCTTGTCCGTTCAAAACAGCAACCTTATGAGCTAGGTAGAATTTTCGCCTGATCTAGTACAAATCCGAGTGCAAGAAACAACCTCTGGCGAATTGAACAGTATGAGTTGGATATTTTCTCATCCCAAAAAAGAGAAATATCCCAAATAATTTCGCTAACTGTTTTAAGATCAAAAAAATTTCCATAATTGCAGAATTTGGACGTAGACTTACAAGTGTCCCATTTTGAGTGAACTCATAAAAATAGAAGAACAACTTTCATGGGATACCAAAAAATTAGATCTTGTAGAAAACCGTAGAGATGGAAATCAATGGCAAAATGATCAATCTTTAGAACTACAAAAGTAAGAATAAGATAAAACGCTCTTGGTTATGTAGAGACATACAAAAAAACTTGTATCATTATTGACTAATGCACTGAAGAAAAATATGCGTACAGAAATTGTACGAAATTTTTGAGACTATAAAACAAGATTTTTCGTCAAACACAAAAAGAAAAATTTGTTTCCTTGTACCTGTTTTGTTTTGGATATTTGCTGCATCAGTATATGCATTGGTCAACTGTTAGTCATTTTAACCAAATAATTTCCTGAAAAACAGTTAACAAAATGATTCTGGTTGTTTTGAATATTGAATTTATTAAAAACAATAGAGTGAAAGAACTAGGAGTTTATAAGGATTGAAAAACTGTTATGTTTTTGTTTCTTACTCACAAAAACTTCAAATCAACAACCCAACCTATTTGATCTACAGATCAGTTTTATGGAATCAGTTGTAGCAGGGGTTACAAAAAATATACTGAACTTGAAAACATATTGAGAAGTCTAGTAACCTCAGAAACGGAATTTTTTGCAAAACATTAAAGGATGTAAAATTCTGTCAAAAATTTTGGAAACAAAGGTTACAAACTTGCATGACTAAGCATGCCCAAAAGTTCAGAACTTGATTTTCAAAGTTGAAGAACATTATTTCAGGTTTATCAATTACGCTTTTCCTCATGCAAAAACTCTTCATTGTGCAGACAGAAAAGCATTTGCATACGGAACATGGACTCGATGTTTTTTTAACAAAATGTCAATCATAATAATCGCATTATACTACCTTTTTTGAACTTTAATTAGATGTCATTCTCAACTTTTTCTTTCTAGAGTTATGATGGTCGATCATTGTGACCAGCCCGTAAAATTAAGAAAGTTTTTGTGTTTGATGATATGGACGTACATATAATAGCTCTCTTTTAGTTTTTCTGTGGAATTTTTTTGGTTATAATTTTATGCTAGTATATGCAATCGTTCGAATAATGTTATCCACAATATGTGAAGAAAAGACAATTTGGGTAGCTTCTTATCAAGTACAGTCGGTTATATTTTACCTTCTCCAAAGCTATAAATAAAATATTATCTAGCAAAGAACAATTTTTTATCTTCCTAGTTTCTACAAGTGGATCTAGAAAATCTCATCAGATTTTTTATTGGTTGAAAAAAGGTACTTTTCAACCAGTATTGACAAAGTTTTCTACTTTTAACATCATCATCAACCGCTTTTTAGTCAAATGCAAAGGAAAAACCTTCAATTTATTCAAGGAGTAGATTTTGCTTTGAATGAAAATCTTGCCAAAAACGGAACTAAGTATCTGCCTTTTTTTGATGATTCTTGTGAAATAATTTCAAAATCCAAACAATTTTTAAAAATTGCCACTGCTGGAATACAGAGGGGATTGAATACAATAAACATCAAACACAATTTATTTCACCAAAGAAAAGAGATCCATAGCTACAAAATACGCAAATAATCTTGTTCAAGTCATCGAGAGATGTTTTTACAAATCATTACACTAAGTCAACAACTAGATCTGGGATCTCAATTGAAAGAGTGGTATCAAAATTCAACATCAGCACCTAGCGGGCTTTTAACCATTGACTTAACCTAAAAGCATAAAAACAGTTGATTCACAAGATGAGTACACAATACGTCTTCATTCTCCCAATACTTTGCACTAATACATCGAAAAAACTTATTCTCAATTATCCAAAAGATTTCATCCAGTTCCTGAGCGAGTGTTTGGTAAACCTATTCAGAGGAGAGCTAGCTTCCAGACCTTCGGAAAAAAGACTTAACTTAATACAAATTGAACGCGTCTATAAAAAAGAAGAACTATTTTAAGTTCAAATAAAGGTTACAATTGATATCTATTACTACCCCATTTGTCAGTAAACGGTTGACACAGTATAGAACAGTTTGTTTCATTTCCGTACTCAGTTTATCAATCACAAATTAAACTTCTAAAAAAAAGCAAAAATTGGAACAAAAGCAATAAAAAGGGGAGAGTGTATCAAAACACTTTGATTTTACTTGCAGTGCGGTAAATTCAAGGTTGAAGACGAGTAACAATAAGCACAGTGTTTCATTTTGACTTCTCCTAGAACTAAATTAAGCCAGTCAAAAGACATCATATTAGATAATCGAGATAAAAAAGAATCTATTGTAGACTGTGTGTGCACTGAAGCAAAAAAACACCAATTTTCCAGATTTTTATTTTACCCTTTTGATATCAGCTCAAATTTCACTTAAACTTGTTATAATCAAGAATCCATATGCAAATCATAGCGGAATTTGGATTCCTTTCAAAATCTGAAAAAGTATGTTAAACAGATTGTATTCTGGGGTCGCTGCGTATGGGTCTGTGCAAAACTTGAGAAAAGCGAGCGGTTTATCAACAAAGAATGAAGAACCTTTTTTTTACAAACCAAGACTTTTGTAGACAAGTTAGCTAGTCAAAACAAGCAAGTTAAGTCTTTATTAGTTGCTGTAGAAATTTTTTAGAAATTTGTCAGAGTTCAAACAATGAGAACCAAATTCTGCCAAAAAAAACTTTATAAGCTTTCAAAAAATGATTTCTCGAAAGAGCACTCCTGAAAAACTTTGGGTTGACAAAAAAAACAGAAAATGAAAGAAATTCTAAAAAATTTTGCAATCAGAAAGACATTGAAAGACTCGTAAATCAATGAAACAAATGCTGCATTTGCAGAGAGAGCAATTTGGTATTTAAAAAAAAAAAAAAATCGTTAAATTAAAGATCATGACAAAAATTTTTTATCTCAATTTACCGCAATTTTTTTCTTCCAGGTACAGTCGCAAAAATTCATCTTCTGGAAAACCTTCAAAAGATGGGAAAAAAATTACTTCTATCGTTTTTCTATGACAAATCAATCATAAAATATAATAAATCAAAATTCCAAATTTTGGGGTTGAGTGAGATTTTCGAAAAATGAGATGCTGTTGCGAAAAGGTTGCCAGCCACAGTTCGCCGATGAAGTATTTGAAATATCATCAATAACAACAAAAAAACCGATAATATATCATCAAAGATCTCAAAGAGAAGAAAAATTTTGCAAGTTTTTTGTAAAAGAACTGCGGAAACGTTCAGACTAAAGGTAAATCTTCTTTTAAGTCATACTTCTATCGATCCAAAACCATGGGTTTTTACACTATTGAGCTAGTTTCCATAGACTCACTTAATTGTTATCCGAATACTAGCCTTAATTTTTGTACAAGTTTTCGAACGGAACAAATAAAACTTAATGGAGATTGAGAGGTTGCTGTTTCAAAACATCGTACCCTCCATCGTACCAAAACGTTACTGATGGAAAGTTTACGTTCATAGATGAGAGAGAAAATTTTGAAGAAAAAAAAATTTGAAGAAAAAAAACCGATGCACATTGAACCTGGGTTTTAATCAAGTTTTGTTGATATAGTTGTTGCCATGAATGACAAAGTTCGAAAACTACTAGATGCACAAAAAAATGATTATAATGGAAATTAGGTATCAGCAGAAAAAATTTCAAAAAAAACAATTCGTTTATCTGAGGATCAATTAGTGCTAATCAATCAAAATGCTGATTTGAGTCATGTTTTTGGTTGTGATCTAGAACAAAATCAGACAGGGGTCATGATGAGTGGAATAGGACCACATTATCCTCAGTATTTTTATCCTAGATAATATTATCGTCGCTGAGAGAAAAACTTCTTTACTTCGGAGTATTCTTTTCATTTCCATAATAGAAAAAATTGACAGATAATATCTACAGGACAGTACTTGAACTATCAGTTTTTACGATTCCACAATTTAAAAATTTTTATTTAAAAAAAACTGATTTCCATAGCATAAAAACTGAACTAAGGGATACTACAGGCCAAAAAATTCCTTTTGTGTCCCCAGGAGTTACACGAGGCGTTCTCTTGTTCCGCAAGATTTCGAATAATTGTTTTTTGATTTCTACTTTATACGAATCGGTTGCTCAAAGTTCAGCTAAATTTGCAACTTCTTGTGGACATGCAAAAGATTGTGGAGGAAGTTTGGTGCTCTCGTACAAACTATTGGAGAACATCAATCCCCTTTATTGAAAAATATATAGTCTCAGCAGCAAAAAAAAATTGGAGCATATTTATTTGAAATTGAGATTGCAAAAAATTATTGCAAATATTGAAATATAGATTGCAAAAAGATTATTTGAGATTGCAAAAAATTGTTAGTGGACAGAAAAGTCAAACTTTATGCAAAATAGGTTGGAACAAAAACTGTTCGAAAACATGTGGGAGGTGGAAAAAAAATCCAAGCGCAGAACTAGTAGAACCAGTTCTCGAAAAAGTAGATCGAAAACCATTTGCTCTCGCAAAGACCTTTTGACCAATTAAATTGAGTATGAATCAAGATAGTAGTTTTTGATACGGAGCTTTTACAAGTTTTTCTTTGGAGATTTTTGATTCAATCTCAGTTTTAGAAACAAATATGTCATCTTACACACAAGAAGTTTTTGCCAGTACTTCTCTAGAACAAAGCAGTATTGACTTTGAATTTGAGTTGGAATGTAATCTTGATTAGGATATGCGTAATACCCACCTCAGTTTAAAGCCTCAATTATTAAAAAGAAGATTTTTTGACACTTTCAAAAACAAAGTTTAGAACATAAGCAAAATCAGATGAGGAACCAGATCATTACTTAACCTATGTAAACAATCTACTACACGCTCTGTTCTCCAATTGTGAAGTTTATTTTAACAAAACAAGGCTTTACAACAAAAATGGCTTATATCCTCATAAAGCACAAATATCGAACATATTCAACTTGTTGTCAGTGAGTAATAAAGGAATATTTGCTTGTCATGGATATAATTTTGAAGTTATTCCAGAAGCATTTGATATGAATCCGTTCACTGATATAGCAAATTTTTTAGGAACAGGGATAATTTTTTCACTACGTGAAGGCTTGCCACTGATTTGCTTACTTGTGAAAAACAATTACTACCAAAAACCAAAGTTCGAATTAAACTAATTCGAGCTAGACCTAAATTTTACATGCTGTCTGATAATCCAAATGTTAGTCTGAAAATTGTCGAATATTCGCAGTTTACTAGAAGATTTTTAGTACCTAAAACCAATCATCAAAACTTGCAATGGAATCTTGAAAGGGAACCTGCTCATTGCAATTACATGGAAACTTTAGCAAGAACCTTCATCATTCCATTTAGCCAAAACCAGTTTATTCAGGAAAACGTTTTCATTAATGCCCCAGTAAGAATAGCTGTTGCAATGAATACAAATTCAGCAGTTGCGGGATCTTTCCAAGAAAATTCTTTCAACTGTCACCTGTTTTTTTCCAGAGAGCTTAAATTTATTCGGGTGGGAAAGCAATCATTTCATTAGATAAAACTTGTTTGTTACTGTTTGATAAAAATTCTGTGTGTGAGTAATTTTTGGGATGATTGCTTCTCAAACTTTCGCTTGTCTTCAAAGTTTGATTCTTTATATATTTTGGTATCAAAGGCGCCTGTAAAAAGTTGTGGTTTTAGCTAGAAACATCTGTCGTGAAAGAAAAACCGAAAGGGAGGAAAATTTGAAAAAAAATAACGCCCCCTACCATCGGTACGTAACTAGATTCAACGGATGTGCAATTTTTGCAACTTGTAACTATTATCTCTGGCAATAGAAACAAAAAACTAACCAGGCTCATGTTCGGGTTCCTAAATCTCTTTTTTGGAAAATATCACAGATTGATATAAACTATTTAAAACAAATTTTAAAAAACGTTATAGATCTTATTTTGAAGTGATTGTGCCAAACACCGCTCATGAAACGACAACATATTAAGAGTACGAGAACAGTGACTGTCTGAAATTTAAAAAACTGCTTAGTTGGATTTGTCTCAACACCTTGAGAATTACGTTTCAATCTTTTTTGTTGTTTTCTGATGTTACAACGTTATTTTCTTAAACCAAAAACTGCGTGGTAGTAACACCGGCGGCTGCATAATTATAATTATACTAAGTTCATAAGTTTTCAGTCTGGTTGTACATATATTCCATCACATTTGTGTAAATATGTTTTTTCTTTACCACCAGTCGTCGTCGGAACAATTGTTTCACCGAACTTTGACTGACAAAGGCTGGTTTTCGAGTCACCCTATTTAGTCTTTTGATCAGAAAATTTTAAAAAGTCTTTGGAGTATCCTACTGCCTCACTTCTTGGAGCATCGTATAATGCTGATTCATAAAGTATTATGGGGTGCATTCAATAAACTGAGGGGTCAGAAAATTACCAATTACCAAATACATCAATGCATATTATAAATACCAATCAATATCAAACTAAAGGAAGAATCAAGTAAACATTCCCCCAAAAAATTTTGGGGTTGGGCGGGGAGGATGTTAGGCTGGAAGTTTTAGCCAATCAGAATTGAGCATTTTTCATACAGCGGATGGCAAGTTTAGTCAGAACTAAAGGTTTTGCGAAGTTTTATATGGTTTTACCTGAAGGAAGCGGGTCCTTACTTCAGCATCGTGCGAAAATTATAAAACCAAAATTTTCAGTTCTTGTTTTTCCATAACGCTATTAGCAGTACAACCAATTTTTATTTTCAAATTAATCGATTTTTTTCGGGTTTTAATTGAAAATTTTTTGGCATTGTTTTTAGATTGTAAAAAATTTTTGAGCCAGTTTGTTTTTTTTGATAGAAATGCTGCGTGTGACTAATTTTTTGAATGATTCTTTCTCAATTTTCAAGGTAGATGACTGGAATTTGTTGTTTTCTGTTTTACGTTATTTTCTGTAATTTTGTCAACGATGGGTAGTCCTCTGAAAGAGTATAATTGTGTTAATTCGCGAAGGGCGTATTCTTTCGGGTAGTATGGTTATTAGAAAGATTATTTCTATGTTGTACTATTTCTTTTTTATTGTGATCTATAAGCTTATATGTGACGTCTTTAAGTTTTTCTATAATTTGAAATGGTTCTTTTCGGATATGTTGTAGCTTTTTTTGAGATTCCTTTTTGAATAAAAAAAATTGGATTAAAACAAATGTTCCTATCCTTAGTTTTGATGCTGGTGTAAAACGTTAAACTTAAACGTTTGAGACTGAATATTATGTCTTTATAACAATTTCTTTGCCATTCCTTTATAAATTCCATCAGGTTTTTTTCTATCTCTGTTTAAAATACACTTTGTCTGGGTTCAGAAGCTAATTTTAAAACTTTTGGATGGTGAAAATGATCTTAGTCATGAGTGTGAAGTGGTAGATTATAACCAAGTGGAATGAAAATAACCTTATAAGTTTTTTCAGGATTTTTCTCTGAACATTATCGGTTTACGTGGTTTTTGGTTGAAAACCATTTCATATGTTGATAGTCCAAATATTGTTGTGATTTGAGAATAAAATGATAAAGGGAATAGTTTTACGTCTGCTGACCCTTCGGTGTATTTTTTATCGTTTCCGTTTATTATACATCGAAGGTATTCTTGTAGTGAGCGGTTCATGCCTTCAAATAGTCCATTTGTCCTTGGGGCATGGGATGTTCTAGGTTTATGTTTATGTTTGATATTATAGGTGTGACATAATGTAATGATTTCGTTATGTTTGAATTCTATTCCGTTGTCTGTGACAAGGATTTCAGGTAGTCCAAATTTTGCAATGCAGTGTTTTTAAAGTGTAGTGTAAGCATAATAAGCGTTGCAGTGAGGTGAGATGCAAATGAATCGACTATTACGAGTATATACGAATTGTCTTCTTAGAATGGGGATAAAGGGCCTTTGATATCAAATCAGATTCTATGAAAAAAATATAGGCTTCCTCCTTTAAAGACTTGTTTTTCTGCTATTTGCTTTTGATGTAGAAAAATTTTGTTTAATTGACATGTTATGTAACCATTGCGAAGTGATTTTAACCAAATCGGTGCATTTGGAAAATAAAAATTCTGAGTGAAATTTGTATAAGTTTTTTTTTCTGATGCTGTATGTCCTTTTGTATGCAAGCAATGTGAAATGTCAAATGCAATTAAATTTAAGCTTAGTGGGAGACAGGATACTTTTGTTTCTAGAGAGTGATTTTCGATGAGGTCAGTGTTTTCGTTTAGCGTTGTACTGTTAAGCTTTCCGAAAAGTTAAAGTAAGCTTTTGTTTTCTAATATTGTGATATTGGCTTTGACTGGTTTTGTTTTATATTTGAGCCCAGGCTTAAGTTTTCCGATGACAGGGTCAAAATTTGGGTATTTCTGAAATAACTGAATTGTCATTGTTTTTGTGTTTGGAAGCCAAATTTTTTGAATTTATTTTTCTGAGAGACAATCCAAGGGGTCTTCTAAATTAAATATCTAAATGATTTTATATTTTTTGTTTGGTTCGAGAGGGCCTGGTAAATTATGATTTCTGTTAAGTTTTCTTTTTCTATTAATGGGAATGGTTTGTTTGGTTGTAGCTTTTTGCTTAGATATTTTCCGTTTGTGTATTAATTTTCATCCATGATGAATATGGTATTGCTTTAAACGTATTTTCCCTGATGAATCTAATTCATAGTGGTTGTTTTGGCAATCAAAATGTAATGAAAAAAGTTCAAAAGTGTTTATTTGTTCGGTATCAGAGTCAGTTTTACTGCGTATTTGCTTTCTAGCCGTGATGATGTTTCGTCTTTCGTGGTATTTCTACAGTTGTTTTTTGTGTTATCAGTTTAGGTGGGGTATTTCCGATAAGTGTGTCTGGTAAAGCAAGGTTTTTGCCCGCTGTCCAAACCATATGTAAGTTTAGGAAATTCAATAAAACAAGTTGTTATCTATAAACTTTAATAGATTTTTGTGTGAATAAGTAAATTATAGGTTTATGATCTATGAATAAAACTGTTGGATATTTTGATCCAAGGATTAGGAATTCAAATTCTGTTAATGTTCTTATTATGGCTGTATATTCTCTGATAAGGGTAGAGACTCTGAGCTCTGCTTGGGTAAAAAGTCTTGAATTTGCTAATTTTAGGTTCATTTCATTTGAAAATTGTAAAATGGTCTGAGATATAGTTGCATTTTGTAAACATATTACTAAGAAAGTTCAGCATCACAAGAAATTCTTGGATTCTCTTTTTATTTGATGGTGGTTAGAGTTTTTTAAAGTTGCATCTATTCGTAAGTTTAAAGGTATAATTATGGTGCCTTTAATAATATTCCAAGGAATTTTACACGTGTAAGGAAAAAATGGGCTTATCTGGGGCTCTTTTATGCTTTATTTTAAGAAGATTTGCTGATATAAAACCTTAAAAATATATTGTTTTATTTGAGTATTTATGAAAACATCGGCCTAGTATGTAATGACTATTTTACTAAGAATTTATGGACTAAAAACTTTACTCATGAATGCTGAAAAAGCTGCTGGTCCTATGAAAAAACCATAGAAGTCATATTGCTTATTGCCAATAACGAATTGTGTTTAACGACGTGATTGTTCGTCTAATGGCTTTTGATTGTAGGCGCTATTCATATCGGCAGTGGAATACTATTGTCAGTTTACTTTTGTAAGTATTACTTGTTTTGATTCTAGGGGCCAATTGCTTTTTGATTCAACAATTAGAGAAATTAAATATTGTACTTTTAAAACAGTTTTAAGTGATTATCTTTTAGCGAGAATAATTACGGGAAAAGTGATTGTGTTTTCTTCGGGTTGTTGTTCTTTGTTTATCGGTGAGATGATTTCATACTGTTCGAGAATATCTAACAGTCTGTTTACTTTGTCTTGTAAGTGTATTGGTACTTTACTTGCGCGTTGTTTTTGAAAACTGCGTTGGATTTCAGTGGAAGATGTAGCGGTGATTGTATTTTTACGACCAAATTTTGATGTTGCATAAACCATGGGATTTTTTAATAATATTTCTGCTAATTGTTCAAATTCTAGTAGATTATTTTAAGAATTTTGAAAATTGAACATCGTCGAAAATTGTTGTTTTTCGTTTGTATATTTTGAGGTTTGGAGTATTGGATTAATCTAGGGGGTTTTTGTGAAATACTCCGAGTTTCATTTTGATTAGTAGTAATATGATTTTTGGATATCTCTTCATTAAGAATTGTTGATTGGCAAATATCTAATAAATTTAAAACTTTATTTGCTTTGAATGCTATTTCGTGTGTAGGAAGAAATGATGCATCTGTTTCGCGATATCATAAAAATTCTAAAGAATGTGTAATTTTGTATGGCGATTTATTGTATACTTTTAGTGCTTTTACATCTTTGCTTATATCTTTAGCGTGTTTGATAGATGAAATCATTACTATATAAAAACTTATGAATTGACTTGAATTCAAGATCGTACAATACATAGTTTGTTTATTTATCGGTGAGATAATTTCATACTGTTCGAGAATATCTAAAAGTCTGTTTACTTTGTCTTGTAAGTGTATTGGTACTCTACTTGCACCTTGTTTTTTGAAAACTGCGTTGGGGTTAAGTGGAAGATATAAAGGTGAATGTGTTTTTCCAAATTCAAGTTTTGATCTGAAATAAATCAAGGGATATTTCAATATTAATTCTGCCAACTGTTCCAATTTTTGGTGATCAATTTAAAATTGTTGAAAAATCAAAATCGTCAAAAATTTTTGCTGTTTGAGTTTATTTTTTGAGATTTGGAATGTTGGTTAAAAATAGGAGTTTTTGAGAAATAATCTCTGTTTCGTTTTGAATTAGTAGTAACATTATTATTGGATAATTTTTCATTAAGAATTAATGATTGACAAATATCTAATAATTTTAAAATTTTACTCACTCTGAAAAAATTTTATTTTAAAGGATGAAACATTGCGTTTCTTTCGCAATATCCTAAAAATCCTACAGGAAGTATAATTTTTTGTATGGCGAATTATTGTAGACATGTAGTGCTATTATACTTCTGTTTGTAGCTTTAGCGTATTTGATAGATGAAATCGTTACTCTTAAAAATTTATGACTTGGCTTGAATTCAAGATCACACATATATTGTTTCTGTTTATTTTGATCAGTGTTATATTGATGTACTTGATTGATAGAAAAGTCATATACATTGGTTTTAGATGTTTCCTTTGTTGTTTATACAAAAGGTACATTTTGGAATAAAATGGAGTTGCTTATTCAATTTTTGGAAAAATGTTGGGGATGTAATACTCAAGTTTTTATATTTGTCTTGGATTTCTATTTTACTGTTTAAAATGTTGATAGTTGGGATATACTTAGTAATAAATGAGATTTCAACTATTTTATTTTTAAGGTCTGTTATGTTAAACATTTGATTAAAGAGTTTATGTAAAAATTTGTTTTGTTCCATTATTTGAGTTTGGATAATGAAAAGTTGAAATTTTCCATAAATTATTATACTTTCTGCCTTATGCAGTGGCTTTCTAAAAGAAGTGGTATTGTCCAAATTTGTTCTTTTGGTGGTGATATTTTTTTCGTTGTTTTCTGGTATACATTGTTCATACTGGAATTAGGTTCAACTATATGTGTGGTGTAATTTGTGGTATTCTGATTGTTATCCATTTCTTGAGAATTAGAACTGATAATATCATTTTAGTAGCAACTCGAGTCAAGTGGTGTTTTATATTCAGGTTCTGTTTTAAGCATGTTAATAACAAGTGTGTTTTCTGTGTCACTTTCATCATCTGTGCTTTCACAATCTATATGGTTCAATTGTAGTTCTGAAGTTTCCGTGTTGTCAATACTTGGATGGTCTGAAATTGTTTCAACTGTAGATTGTACTTGATTATTTGTATTTGATGTATTGGTGTACTACTTCTATAGTTTTGGTTTTGTTTTTTCAAATATTGTGAGTTATTTTGATGTGGTGATTGAGAAAAGTTTCTTCATTTGTTTTGTTAGTTGTTATCTCTATTTCTGAATTTATTACGGCTATTTCATCTACTATGTCTATTTGGTGAATAATTTTGTAATTTTGGCCAATCTGTTGATGATCCGCAAAAAATGTTTGAATAGGGGGATTGTGATCTGTTATTGTTATAGCTGTTTGGGAGTGTTTTTTCAAATCCTTTTTGTTTTTAGTCTTTTTATTTGGTAAGTTTTGATCTTTTATCATGTATTGGTAGAAAATTTTGCTTGTTTCTTTGTGTTTTGGTGCTCTATTTAAACTGTTTTGTTGTTTTTGTCTGCATTCAGCAATGTTATGTACATATCTACGACAAAAGATACACCATATGTGTGGTGTAATTTGTGGTATTCTGATTGTTATCCATTTCTTGAGAATTAGAACTGATAATATCATTTTAGTAGCAACTCGAGTCAAGTGGTGTTTTATATTCAGGTTCTGTTTTAAGCATGTTAATAACAAGTGTGTTTTCTGTGTCACTTTCATCATCTGTGCTTTCACAATCTATATGGTTCAATTGTAGTTCTGAAGTTTCCGTGTTGTCAATACTTGGATGGTCTGAAATTGTTTCAACTGTAGATTGTACTTGATTATTTGTATTTGATGTATTGGTGTACTACTTCTATAGTTTTGGTTTTGTTTTTTCAAATATTGTGAGTTATTTTGATGTGGTGATTGAGAAAAGTTTCTTCATTTGTTTTGTTAGTTGTTATCTCTATTTCTGAATTTATTACGGCTATTTCATCTACTATGTCTATTTGGTGAATAATTTTGTAATTTTGGCCAATCTGTTGATGATCCGCAAAAAATGTTTGAATAGGGGGATTGTGATCTGTTATTGTTATAGCTGTTTGGGAGTGTTTTTTCAAATCCTTTTTGTTTTTAGTCTTTTTATTTGGTAAGTTTTGATCTTTTATCATGTATTGGTAGAAAATTTTGCTTGTTTCTTTGTGTTTTGGTGCTCTATTTAAACTGTTTTGTTGTTTTTGTCTGCATTCAGCAATGTTATGTACATATCTACGACAAAAGATACACCATTTTTGGGCTGAAGTTTTGCTTTGAAATTTGCATTCTTTTCACAGATGTTTATGATTTGAGTAATTCTTTCTGCTCTTTCAATATCAGAGTTTTGGATATTATTAATTTGTGAAGTTGTTGCTTGAACGTTGTTCTGATATGGTAGTTTCAAATTTTCTGTTTCTTCTAGTTTCATTGTGATTTCGCTTTGTTCTAGTTTATCTTTTCAATTTCGAAAATCTATAACGGCTTTTGGATTGGCGATGGATGTGATGCTCTGCTTTGTATTGCAGTTTTGCGTAATTGTGTTATTAGAGTCATCAATAAAATTTCGGTCATTTTGTGTTTTTGTTATCATGTGTATTAAGAGGATAAAACAAACTGAGTGAGATACTGGTTTTGGTATACGTTGGGTCTAATTATGTTCGTGAGATTGATTACGTGCTGTGTAAAAAGAGTTTGCTAGTGGGTTGCTAATATGATTATTTGCCGAAAAAAATCATAATTTCGATTTGCAAACCTATTTCTATTAACGTATTTTTGTTTGTTATATTGTCGTGTTTTTCTTTTTGGCCTATGTGTTCGATAATCCATAAATGAGTATTTTGAAACAACAGTTGATTTAACTGTTGATTGCAATGTTGTTTGTGAGAAGGGAGTATTTTTATTTTTGTTATGTGGTGTTGTGAGTATTAAATGAATAGGAGAAATGTTGTTGTAGGTAGTGTTTCAACTATTTCTCCGTTTACAAAAAGTGATGGGGTTTGAAACTCTTGTTGTGTCAGATTTGGAGTTCCATTAAGGGTTTCTTGTGTATTTATAAATGTTGAATTTCAACCATTATTACTTTCCTATCATTAAAAATTGTGTTATAACTTAAGGGTGTGGTGTCTGAGTGGAGTTACTCTTAAATAATATTTGTGTACAGAGACAGTGGCAATTGCTGCACTTGAAATATAGTTAGGGATATTGAAAAGTAACACATCAGACCATTAGTTTTCTGTATTGTCTGCTAAAATTGTTTCATCGTCTAAAGTTTGTGGTTGGAAAATTTTTTCTTGCTGGTGAGACTAAATCTAAGTTGTGTTGAAAAAAAATCAATTGTGAAACATGCAAAAAATTTTTTGTATATCAATTTTTACTGTGTTGATTACTGTTTCGTTATCAGTTAGTGCTTCACGAATTGATTCTAAAAAATTCGAGAATTGGTTGATTTCTTGTTTTACAAATGCATGTCGAGACGCTTGCGGTGGTGATACATAAAACGTTTCGTTAGATTCTAATATAGAATCGTAACTATAAATGAAAGAGAAAACATCAATTGTGAAAATTGACTTTGCTCTTTGGAAGAGTTGATGTTGAACAATTTTGTTTTACTCTGTGAAAAAGTTTAGAAGTCTAATTCTATATCATCTTTTGTGATTGATGTGAAAATTGATTTGATGATTGCGGTGGTAAATTTTCAATTATTCAGTAATGTGAAATGATATTAGTGATGCCTGGTAGATAGTAATCGAGTACTCGTCTTCTGATTTTTTTTTCAGGAAATTCTTATTTACATGGGATATTTCCTTTTTCGAACGAGCTTGCTGTTAGATTATGGCAAATTTGTACATGTCCTCTAGCGGGATCGCTTTGTGGGTGAATGACAAATATAAAAATAGAATAATTGTCAAAATTTTCTTAGTATTGAATCAATTTTTTTTGCAAAATTACTTTTAATGTGTAATTTTCAATATGCCTTTTTGGTTGATTCTATTTATAGAGTCTTAGTGGTTTACGAAGGAATGAATTTTTTATTCTGTGTTTACCTTTTATAGGTGATGCTGTTGTGGATTCTGACTCGGAAAAAATTTTGATAGCTTATCGGTTTGTTTTTGTCGTCCAGTGAATTCAAAGATTTTCAAGTTCTTGTATTGTAGTTGTGTCACATTCCCAGACTGCGTTTCGTGTTTTGGAAACTCTTTGTTTAATAATTTGTTTTTGTTTTGTGAGTATTGCCTTTTTTCTTGTTTGTTTTTCAATCTGATATATCCTATTTTTTGTTTGTTTCGTGTAATTACAAGATGTATCTTTCCTTTTTAATTAAGAATTGTGGAGTATTTTTGTTTGTTCGTTTTTTAGATTATCTCTTGACATAAGTGTTAGAGTTATGGTTGCAAACTCAAGGGGTAAGGTTTTTATTTCCTAAACTGTTAGTTCTTACAATTTTTGTGAGGTTATCTCAATCTTGGGGCGTATGTTGTTGACTGTAGACGGGTTGCAGAGAGATTATATCGGTTCGTTAGAGTGATTTTGTACTTTCTCGGTGGCCAAGTTCTGTTTTAAGAAAAACTTACTTATTCTTACTTACGGTTGTGATTTGTGATCAAGGGTTGGAAAATTGTGAATCAATCCACAAGTTTCAGGTAGAAAGATAACACAAGTAGGTCGTTAGATAATCATTTAGTTTTTACTAAGTTTATGATGTGTTTAAGCCTTGGTCTAGTAAGAGGAGGGGCTCACGTGAAGGATGAGTAACCAAATTGATCACTGTTTTTTCTTAAATTAAAACTGTTATTTGTTCAAAATTTTGTAATAATCTTGGGCTGCTGATAAAATTTGGAGAGTGAAACGACGTTTGAGGTCATTAGAAATTTTTTATTAAAAGTTGGGGAGAACAGAACTGTTCTGATTGATCAAACGAAATCCTTGATGATCAAATATTTTTGAATGAATGAAAACTTAAAACTTAGTTTAAAATTAAAGATCCAAGGATAGCCCTGATGATCTAGTTTGAAAAAAAAATAGAATAAAACAAAACAAAGATAAGCCTTGATAATAACTAAATTTATAGTTTGAGTTTATTGAAAGATTATAAATTTTAAAAGGGTTGATGTAAAAGTTAAAAATTTAAATAACTTTAATTTCTAATTGATCATGGTTAGATTTTATATAAAGAAACGAAGAATAATCAGCAATGAGAGGATGAGGACGCGAGTTCTTGAGAAGCAAGAAATTTTTTATGAATTTAGTAAATCTAACTCTAATTTATCTACCAACTATTTTTTTTTTCAAAAAGTTTTAATTTTACAATTGTTCTAAAGTTACTGCAGATTTAAGGAAATGAACGACATTCGTATCTTTTTATCAGTGGTGATTGTGTTATATAATATGGTTATACATCATTGAGAGGTAAATGGCTGGGAAATGTATCTTACTGCTCCAAGTAGTTTTTGTTTCATGTTAGTGAATGAAAATCTACTGCATTTAGAATTTTGTAGAGAAATATTCGTTGCAGTCTGCATCGTTTCACGATATAGGGTCTCGGTCTGCTGTTCGGGCACCGGGTGTTTGCCGTATAGTTTGAAGTAACGGATTAGACTTATTGAGACGTAGAGACATACCTAATAAGTTTTCTATACTATCGAACATTTTGTGATGTGTTTTTCATCTTATTTCTATTGAGTTTGCTGAATCTAAATTTGTTGAGGTCTTTTTCGAGACTCTTGGTCTTACCAGATGAGTTTATCTCCGGGGTGGCTCACTCATAGAGTAATTTCAGATATGGTACACCGTCTGTTCGTCATGCTATCTTATTTTCAGCCGGATAGATTCGTGCAACTTCTTAGTCTAGTACCGATCTTAAGCTTTCTCTTATGCCTCCTAGTCTCAATAGATCTAGTGTGTAATGGTTTTTTGCGAGTTTGATATCTGGAACTGTTCTGAAGGAGAACGACTTTCTTTTAAGTTATAATTATTTTGTTCTGTTGCTGAAACTATGAATAGTTTCAGCCTTACAATTAATTGTAAGTGTTAGTTATGAATGATGATTGGTTAGTTTGAAATATTTTATCGAGATAGTTTTATCAATAATATATTTGGATGTAAATACTATATTTCAATTGGTTTCACTATATCGTGACGAAGAGACTGCGTATTTACACAAAACTAACTCAATAAATGAGCTCATCGGCTTTAGCTCAAAGGTCATGCCATGACTAGTAGACTGCTGTTCTTTTCTAGCTATCAATTGAACTTAATCATTAAATTAGCTTGCGGGTCTTCACCCGTGTTGACTATCATTGCAGATTCCCTGGTCGAGGTCCCAGTCTGATGTCCAGACTATGAGGGTCGCGTCTCATCCGGAATTACCCCCAAATTGCATAGCCGCGCCGAGAGTTTGAGTCTGGAAAGTCTGGGCATGAGTCGCACCGTGGGTTGCGATAGTCTAGACATACCAAAATTCGGTCGCGAAAGTCTGAACTTGGAAAACTAATTGAAAAAAAAATTTTTTTTGATGGCCTCTATGAATTTCTAGAACTTTTAATGGAACGAGAAGGACTTACTCTCTTACCCGCTACGGTTTACTTTTCAACCTGAAAAAAAAAGCATTTTAGTTCAGAATTCAATCAATAGAACAAATTCATCCAACTCTTTCCGCGTGATGATCAAAATGTCTGAAGGGTATGACTATACCATCTTGAAATAGATTTTCTAAACTTGAAGTAGAACTACAAGCTAAGAGGAGAATTAAATCACCGTAATCCAGGTTTCTTCAAAATAGCTTTGATAATAGCTTTGAGCTTCAGGGGCTCAAGTATTTCACCTTCTTTTCTCACCACGCAAATAATCTTATGCTACCCTTTTTTGTTATCTATTTTTAGTCTACGGCCCTAAAATTTCTCTTAAGACAGAGGATCCTCAATTTGGTCGAGAGTTTGCGACAAAAACTTGCGTTTTTTTGCTCGAAACCTATCAAAAAACGCTCTAAACTGTCATTTTTGGCCCGAAAAAATTTTTTTTTTCGTTTTGCTAAAGATTTGTCCCCTTCGAGAAGTTTCTAGTTTTTCTTAAAAATTGGTGGTGAAAAACAAGTGTAACAAATTTTTTTAAATAAAAAATTTTCAGCGGGAGAAACTGGGCTAACTCATTATGTGTCTCAACTAACTGGTAATCTGGCAATTGTTTCAAATGGAGTAATTTTTAACAAATCAATGAGCGCCTATTTCAATAAATGAAATAAATTTTTAAACTGAGGTGTGTGCGGGGGCTCGATTGCTCAATTGGTCGAAAATTGAGCTCATGTCCAAAACTATTTGAACAAGCTTGTTCACGTCTAGTTTATTTATGTCCCTATCTGTAATCATTTTGAAAAAAAAATGGATAAAATTCTAAATTTAATCAAGCATAATAGATTAAAATCAATCTAAGTCAAAAGCCAGTCTTTATTTTATCGACTGGATACAACTAAGAAAAAATTCCCCTTCTCACAATTATTAGTTTATTGCAGAGATTTCAATTTCAATTCAAAGCATTGTCGGAACTTATTACAAAACTTGAATTCAAAAACATTGAACACGAGAAATTGGTCAAACACAGTTTTTGAGGGATAGCATAGTTAACTTGGGACTATGGCCTTTGAAGGTGGCTTATATGGAGGTGGGGGCCTATACTGAGACGGACAATACCGATGCGATACGCTTGAACACTGTGAGTTCCCGTGCATGATCGTAGACCCCGGGTACGCATTGTTTAGCATACACGACGACAACGATCCGTTCCCATTCGGAGCTAGTGTATCAAAGGAGAAGTCGAAATCAACAGGTCCGTTCATCGGCGAATGATTTAGAGACCCGTTTACGTGTTTCATGGGGGGAAGACAGTCTTTCGCGGGAGGCTTTTCGTTTTTCAAGATCAAGGGAGAGGCCGCCGATATCTGGTTGAGGGAAGAGGGCTCGTCATACTCGTCGGCAAAAATAACCGGAACGTGCTTCGATTTCACGGTGAAAAAATTTGAATCGGTCGTTATGGTTTTGTTCGAATGTTTGGAAAGCGAGGATGAATTTGTCTTTTTGATTGAAACAGCAGCGCGAAGCTTCTTTTGTCTGCAAAGACAAACAACAGTTGCTACTGCAGCTCCCATCAATAAGAGCGCCAAAATGATGCCAAATGCGACCTTGAGCCAGACGCTGGAGAGCACAGAACTTTCGTCGGTTTTCAATCGTTCGGCTATGCTAGCACACGGGCCAATGAGCTCCAACTCGACCTTGAAAAGTTTATAATTTCCCATTTGGTCGGCCACATAAGCGTGTGGGTCGTTGTTGATTCCAGTCGAAAGTTTCCCGTACATGTTGAGAATCTTGTTCATTTGAGATTTGTTACAGGGATTGTAGCCTACTGAAGAATTACTGATTCGGATTAGCATTTGGGAGGTTCCATTTGTAGTTGTGTTCTCGTAAGAGTCCAGAGTAAGGTTTTCGAAGGAACCCCCGTCGCCAAGTATTACGCTTAGAAGCCGCAACAACTCAAGTCTATAAGGCAGATACGCCTCGAAGAGAATGTAGTTATACTCGAAATGTAGAATTATTTTGTGGTTTGGACTGTTAATGTTTGGCATGACTAGAACCTCATAAGGGTAACTAGTGACGTTGTCTCCGTATCCTCTGGCCATGATGTGGTAATTATTTTGACCCGCGTTGTCGCTCATAGGAAGCGCCCAAATGCGATTCGTATCGTCGTCAAAATATATAGACTCGAACATGGATAAATTATTTTTATCCTCAGTAGCCATATATAAAGCAATTGACCTGTTTGTGTTATCACTCCATTTGAAATAGAAGCTGGGGTCAATTTTCTGGGAGAATACTTGACCTTGAGACATTGTGGTTATGACCTTGACGAGATCATCTCGTGATTTGAGATAAGGGTACTTTTGCGCTGTGGGTTCAGTTGTAGCGCCAATGGGTTGACCGTCTGTTACGCTGCAATGAAAAATAAAAAATGATTGATTTTTGTTTAAAAAAAACAGAAACTCCGTCCAAAACAGTGACAGCAATTTTGATACAAGGAGGTTCTGATTCATAATTTTTTCCTGGTATTGAAAAAAAAATCGATTCGTTTTAGGGATCTCTTTAACGACTATTTTTCCTCTAGGCTACATAGTAACGAATTGGCCCACCCTCCCCCCCCCCCATAAAGAAGTAATTCAAGGGTTAAGCATATGTAAAAGTTGTACCTATAGTAACGAATCTCCCTTTGGAAAAAGGTATACTAAAAGAGATCCCGTTTTAGCAACAGCGTGGCGTCTTCTTTTCATTAAAAATTTGAAGTTAATCCTAAATATTTGTTTCTTTTGAGGAGGCCAGCCTAAAAGAAGATTATTCCATAAGCATAAAAATACAAACTGACTGGTCAAACTGAAAAAAAAAGAGCAACTTTGAGTACATCCATTGTGCAAGTGGAAGATTCGCCTTTTGCACAAATAAACAAATAAAAGAAAGCAGAGTTAACTTTTAGACCATGCCTAAGCCACGAAGCATCAGTGGATTTGAAGTTGAATATGGAATCTTTCCCCATACAAAGCACAGAATAGCGAGGTAAAATGTTTTTGTTAATTATAATCTTGTGTATTCAGTTCGTTCTGCTTTTGGTCGCTTTCTGCTACCGGATTTCGTTTTGCGATCGTTTTTTTGTTTCGTTTTTTTTTTGTACATTCTCTCAATTTACAGGAGTTAATCTCTCATGATAAGGAACGCTAAATTAAGGCAAGCTATTTAGGCGAAGCTGGACCAATTTAGGGCGGAAAAAAAGAAAAACTTTTGAAAAATTTCTAAAAAAAGTTATGATAAAAACATCAATCAAAAATAATATTACTTGTCCTACATGAACTTGTTTATAATTGCATCCAAAATGTAATTTTTAAGTAGAACTGATCGAGAGCAGAAAAAAAAATGTGGTTAACTTCTGTTGCGCAAAGGCTCACTCACTCTGGTTTTTCTCGAAACAATCATACCGCGGTTATGAACATCTGAGAAAATACTGAGAAAAAAACAAGTGCGGAAAAATCAAAAAACGCGCAAAAGGGCCAGGGCCGGGAAACGGTGCCGTATAATTTTTTTCTTAGACACTATGGATAGACCGGATGATGGAAAGAAAAAGCCAATCAGAATTGAGCAAAATGTTTTAAAAAATCGCAAAATTTGTTTAAAATTAAATTCAGAGCATTCTTGTTAATGTCAGACAAATTAAAATCAGAAAATAATGCAATCGGGTCGATACGCGTTGCGAGCTTTCCGAGCTCAAACACGAGTTGTCTATAAAACCACGAGTTGTCGGTTTTCGGCACTTAGATATACCTTTTTTGCAGTCAGTCATTTTTTATGGTAACTTGTTACGAATTTTCTACAAATCTGATTGGTTAAAAGCTTAATTTCACTCATTCGGTGCTTCCATCATAAACGAGGCTAGCAACCACGCTATAGCATATTAAAAATTCTCCATTGATGAAAAAATCTCACTGATTGAAAACTTGGTTAAACAGCTTGTGATTGCTGACTTATTAATGCATTTCGAGGGGAATTAAAATTGTGTTTTTTGACAACTTCCTGAAAATTGATAAAATAGTAATGACTTAATTGAAAAAATTGCGCTCTTTAATCTGATATGATTTTTGGTCAATTGTGGATGTCTTTTAAGGCATGTTTTAGAGTGGTTGTTTTTTATTAGCGCGTTTTATTAGTAGGTGTTTTTTATGAGTAGAAGAATTTTAGTTTTTTGAACACGATCAACTTCACAACGTAGGACAAAAATTAATCATTTCTCTTAATATTTAAAATAGGGTAGTAAGAGAGGCAGCAAGGGCGGATTTAGGGGATGTGGCGGAGGGCGAACTCAAAGGGTCCCCCCTTTGTACTATTTTGAGATATCCATTTTTGGTGATGGACCCTAAAAATTTTCTAAAAGTGCCTTTGGCGCCAATATATACTAATTTTGAGGGGGAGCGCGCGCCGAAAAAACGTAAGTTTTTGGTCAAAATTTTCCAAAAAGTGCCTGAAAACGCTTTTTTGGCCTGTTTTTTCAAAACTTTGCGCACGGTGCAGAAAGTTTTGCCAAAATAGGAACAAAAAATGGGAGAGCTCGAAAAATCTATTTGGTCGACCTAAAAAAAGGTCGACAAAATTTTTGAAAATTTTTTGAAAATCCCCCCCCCCCTCGAGAAAATCGTAGATGCACCCCTGAGAGGCAGGGCACAATTTTTAGTTTGAAAACGCCATTGATTTGAAAAGCACATGATGAAAAAATAATTGTTTAACTTCAAATAAACGGTTGCAGTTTTTGTTCCGACCACTTTAAGGAGGTGGAAAAAAAAGTTGGCTAGCGCAGCGTATTGTAAACTTCCGTTTTTGCATAAAAAAAACATAAGTTTAGATTTTGCTTGCAGAAAATCTTGTGGCGAAAGAGTTGAAAAAAGCGATAATAATTTACTCTAATCTCCTTTAATTGTTTTTTTTTATGTTCCTGATTATACAGTTTTATTAAGAAATTAATAAAGCACAAACACTCAATTTTTTTTGGAATGAAATACAAAAAAGTACTTTTTAGTATTATACTGAAATAGAAACATGATAAGAGCCCTGAATGAAATACTCAACAGAACAGTTAACAAGTTTGCCTTTATCAAAAAAAAACACAAAATGCATGCGTTTGAATAAGTAATAAGATTAAAAATGCATCTTTGAAAAAGCAACGTTTGCTCAATTTGTACCGTAACGACCAGTTACAATCAAGCAACAAAAAAATCAAGATCAAAAATAAAAAAATTTTTAAAATTTTGTAGGAAGGCCAAATCAGTATTTTAACAACTTTGATGACTTTGAAAAATCCAAGTTTTGGCATATTTGTTTAAATTCTGATTTGGCAAATTTTGATTTTCTAATTTTTTTATCTTGATAGTTTTGATGTTAATGACAAACAACAAACGGAAAAACAAAAAGTATTTAAGTGCTTAATGAATTGACAGGCAAAACATTTAGGTACTGTATTTGAAACAGACCTTAATTACAAGAAGATAACGAAAGTAAGAAAAAAGAAGTTTGAAATCACAACCTATGTTATATCGATAATTTTTTTATTTCAATCAAATGCAGCTTTTCATTTTTTTCGAAACATATGCTAAATCTGTTTATCAAATTAGAGTGTTATTATTTGGAACAGCAAATGAAATGAAATTAATGAAGGTGGAAAACCAGCAAATTTTGATCAGACAGAATTCAAACTGAGAAAATTTGACAGTATACGACACTAAAGAGATCGGCATAACCTATGCAATGTTAGAGAGTTGCATATCAATGAAAGAGTTGAAAAAAGCGATAATAATTTACTCTAATCTCCTTTAATTGTTTTTTTATGTTCCTGATTATACAGTTTTGTTAAGAAAATAATAAAGCACAAACACTCAATTTTTTTTGGAATGAAATACAAAAAAGTACTTTTTAGTATTATACTGAAATAGAAACATGATAGTAAAAAAAAGTAAAAAAAGTAAAAAAAAAGAAGTTTGAAATCACAACCTATGTTATATCGATAATTTTTTTATTTCAATCAAATGCAGCTTTTCTTTTTTTTCGAAACATATGCTAAATCTGTTTATCAAATTAGAGTGTTATTATTTGGAACAGCAAATGAAATGAAATTAATGAAGGTGGAAAACCAGCAAATTTTGATCAGACAGAATTCAAACTGAGAAAATTTGACAGTATACGACACTAAAGAGATCGGCATAACCTATGCAATGTTAGAGAGTTGCATATTTAAATTATTTCGAAGAAACGTCTTATCTGAGGAAAAACACTTTTATAACTGAAGTGAAGGTAAAGAAAACACTTTTGGTATATAATACGATGAAAAGACTAAGAAGTTGACATACAAGAACCATCTGTGTTAAAAATGATCCTTAGACTCGGGCTAAGATTATTTACAATTTTTGATGATGATGAATTTTTTGATGATGAATGGAACCAATTTGAAAACATTTTACTGTAATCAGTTATATCTAAAGCTTAAAAAAAGAAAAATAATTTTTCCAATTTTTCTAGCGAGAAAAACACGTTTGCTTATATGTTTCACTCCGCAGGCAATTTTGCATTTTTAAAAAACTCTCAAAGATGCAATTAAAATAACAAAAATTTTGTAATTTTTTTTGTGTACGTAATAACTGCTTCTTGAAAACTCAATTATTATTTCTTGATAGGATAAGATCTCGAAATTTTGAAAATCAAATTCATCGAAAACATCAGCAAAAACAACAGCAATTCAGCTTGCTCAATTCACGTTGGACTGATTTATGAGCCGGATTAAATCAGTCCAACTTGAATTGAGCAAGCTGAATTGTTGGGTTTTTTTGCTGATGTTTTTGACGGATTTGATTTTCAAAGTTTAGAGATCTTATCCTATCAAGAAATAATAAATGAGTTTTCAAATTTCAGTTATTTTAATTGCATCTTTGAGAGTTTTCTAAAAATGCAAAATTGCCTGCGGAGTGGAACCTCTATAAGCAAACGTGTTTCTCGCTAGAAAAATTGGAAAAAAAAAGCTTTTTCTTTTCTTTAAAACTAAGCTATCGATTACCAAATGCCCTTCTTGTAAAGAAAAATGCAGTGAATCGTTCCTTTTTGAAAAGGAACTATCTCTGCCCGCAAAAATTTTTTCTTGTAAATAAACTTTGAATTTGGACCTTCACGATGTTTGGCGACCGTATTTAGCAACCAAAATATAAGTCAAAGTCAGAGCACACACACAAATATTAACATTTTATTTTTTTTTCAACAACGATTTGCAAAACTGAAAGTAGAAAAAACCTGCAGTTCTGTTCCGACATTTGAAAAAGGAACGAAACAATTGTGCTCGGTGTGGTACTTAAAAACAATTTTTTTTTGGAAATTTTCAAAACTTTAAGGCTTGCTGAAATATATATGTACCCCGCAACAATTTTTTGAAAATGAATTACGCTTTCTCGAGAAACTCGTAGATCGAAACCCCTGGCCATGCACAAAAAAAATTGTTTATTTCTTTCTTCAATTGTTCGACATCTTCGTCGGCTCACTGACCTTGATGCTAGTTGGTCCTTCTTGTCGACATCTACTGCAGTTGTGAATGAAGAGACACAGCATATGACAAGAACCACGATTTCTTCCCAAAACTTCATCATATTGTTAGAAAACGTAATGGTAATAGCAATGTATTATTCAACTTACTATTCTCAATGTATTATTCTTGCAAGAAAAAAGAATGAATTAAAAACCGTATTTCTCTTGATAAAGTTCAATTTTTGTTGAATTTTGTGAAAAGTAGCAATTATGCTGTTGCTGTAATATTTACAGGAATTATTTAAAGCTGAATGAAATATGCCTCAGAGGAAATAACTGCATTTTCTTTCTACTTCAGTTTTTGAATGGTAAATGGCAAATCAAATTTTGCACTGCACAGAATAACAAGCAAAAAATAATATCTATTTTTTGGAATAAGCAGCCATAAAATAGGTTATATAAACAGATAAAGTGTGAATTTTGTCGTAAAATGGGAAAAACACAACTGCAAAAATGAGGCAAAGAACTTGATGTTCTTTCCTCGCGGTGGTAAATTCGAGATTGTATGATAATGAAGGTCGGCCGAGATTGTCTTAATAAACAGATACCGAAAAAACTCTAATTGAACAATTCAATTGTAATTAACAAAAAAAAAACGGAATATTAGAGATACACTCGCGCATTAAATTTTATTAAGATTTTTGCTAATTTTCAGACCTAGAAACGTTTTTAGTTTGAACTTAGAATTCACCTAGGTATCAAATGGAGGTCTTGAAATCGGCAGTTATGCTGAGAAAAGTGCTATTTTTCCCGTTTTATGTTTCCCATTTTCCTGTTCAGCTCGGTTGAAAAGATAAAAAGGAATTTAATTGGGAGGAAAAAATTTGGTGCTTTCAGGCTGCATTTTGATGTCTTCAAGTTTTATACATCTCATGTATAAAAAGATGGTCACCGAAAAAAAAGCGGCTTATTCTTTTTCCTTATCTTTTAGAGATAAGCCTTTTTGGTGGTGAAAATATAACGGGGAATTTACATTTAGATTATACAACGGTACTACAGTTTTACACAGGGAAAACACCAACATTTTCGTGTATTGGATCTCGACTCGATATATACAAACGGTTGTTGAACCGTGGTGCTGTATCTATGCTGATATTTCCAAAGAAAGGGAAAAATAATCCTGCCTTGTTTTACAGCTCGGAGAGGGAATAGCAATTTTCCGTGGTGGTATGGATATCTGTAGCGTAGTTGTCGTCTTTGCTTCTGTGGCACATAATGAAATAAGCCAGGAAGCTCCAACCAATATTGCGGATCGAACCGGAGATAAAATTGAGAGACTTCAGGCGTCAGTCCTTGACCGCGCACAGAGCATACCGCCCGAAAAGCCTAATTTCAGAAAAACAAATTAAAAGCAACAAAAAAGTGATATACAACGCGTGGAATCGTAAAAACAACAAAAACGACAAAAAAGTAATATCGGCCTCCTCAGAATTTTTAATTACATTTAAGAGACCTCTTTTACGATGTGCATTTTTTAATGCCTGTTTGAAATGAGACAAGTTCGTGTACTTTATATTTTAACCTGTGTTGTTTTCGCTCAAATGAAAAGTTATGATTCCATTTTTCAGAGTTTAGTCGCGTGTAATGTCATTTTTTAGCGGTCGACTAATCACAATATCCGGTGGTGCATATTAAATTAGCATATGCTTTTGCTTTGTTTTCTCACAGACCTCAGGGTAAAGTCTGTTAAATTCAATATAGAGTTTACTAGCTGACATGGTGTATAATAATAGTTGAAGACGGACATTCTGCTGCTATCAGATTAAGCCTGCGGGGCTTAAAAGCCGGAATGCGCTTGTTTAGATAATCAATTGTTTCTGGAAAAAAGATCAGACATAGGCAGACCGGCAGATTTCATAAATTTTCTCCTTTGAGACTATTAGACAAAATTGATGAGATTAAAGTTCTTTTTTTCTGGTATTGCAGTCATGGGACACAAAAGGTATTTTTTCAAATACCCCCCCCCCCATTGCAAGCTCGTTAATTGATGGAATTTAGTTGCAAGGTAGAAAAAATTAAATATGCTCAACCGTTCGTGTTTTAGTTCTTTTTAAGAGTTGTCGTAATTCATTACTAGGTACTATGAAGGGGGAAGGGTAGTTAACAAGCTCCCCGTAACCAGTAAATTTTCTAAAACAGATCTGAAATTCTTTATTTCTTGTGTAAGTTAATTTTCAGATCTGAAATTCTTTAGTTCAGATCCTAGATAAGAATTAGCCAATTTCAGATCTGAAAATTATTTTTTTTTGATAAAAAATGAAAATTTCAAAATTTCGAATTGACTCTTGAAGTTTTGTTACGTGTCTTTTTGAGCATGAAAATATTATACTTCCTATATATCAAAACTATAGTTAACAGGACTGCTCGTATCAGGGCGAAGCCCTGAATGTTCCGATTGCCATTTAAGGTTTATGGAGCAGTAATAACATTCAAAAATTTTTAAAAAATAACATTTTAGAAATAAAACAAAATGAGAAAAAAAATTCTAAAATTTGAATTTTTTTATGAAAATCATCCCCCCGCACGCCATATAAAGTACAAAAGGATAGATTTCGCTCCTTGTAACAAACCAATTATGGCAAATAAGCTTCTTTTAAACAATTTGGAACGATTTCTAAGACGGATTAACTCTCCCAATTGTCCCAAATTGGTCAAGATGGCAATGTCTAAACCCCTGTAATTTTACGAAAAATGAAACAGTAATTTTACTCTGAAATAGCCAAGAAAAAGAACATTTCAGATCTGAAATAGCCAAGAAAAAGAAAATTTCAGATCTGAAATAGCCAAGAAAAAGAAAATTTCAGATCTGAAATAGCCCATCCTTAAAGTATCCATGCGTTATTTAAACATTTCACAACCTATTCCAGATCTGAAATTTAGATTTGAATTAGATAATTTCAGATCTGTTTCAGAAAATTTACTGGGTACGGGTTCCAAAGAAGTATTTTTTGAAAATGTATGTTGAACCATTTTTTCTTAGCATTTTTGAATTGTGCTGCTTTCGGGAATCGGGGATCAAGACTTCAACTCAAATTTTGACAAGTTTCACTGAAAAAAGTATGGTCGAATTGTGTGTGAGTGTTTTTGATCCAAGCATATGCTTTTTTCTGCCAAGTAAATTTTGATTTTTCAGTCTTGCCCGACCAAAGCAGAAATGTATTCGACTGTGCTAATCTCAAGCAAACTCTGTTCCGACCAATTCCACGCAAGCTTCGTGCTTTAGTTCAACATAGTCGTCCAAATGCGGCTATTTTTTGACTTCGACTGAACCAAACTTGATTTTTTTTGAGATAATCCCGACCACTTCCCCAATTTTAATTTTTAATTTCGAGACCTTTTGAAGTTTTTATTGGTTTTTGTGGTGTGAGGTGTGAGGTGTGTCTGAATACTGATGTTTCGAGAGATATCTACTACCTGTTTAATGAAACTGCAATAACGTACTTATAGAACAACTTCTAGATTCAACTCGAACTTCAAGTTCTGAAAAAACTTATGGTGTACATATTCAACAAAAATTTTCCATAAAACTGATTTTGACTGAAAAAAAAAGATAAAAACAAGCAGTTCTTAGGTTATTTTAACCGTAGAGAAGCATTCATTCAAACCGCATCAAAAAAGCCGATAGTTGATGATTGTCATTCTAACTGAAAAAATATTATCGAATCATAATATATGATAGCTCAATTTATTTTTCTTTGACAAAAATTTTGTTGATCATGCTTTTAGATCGACCAATTTGATTTTCCGAGCTCTCCGAAAATGTAAAAAGGACACTATTTTCTCAAAATTTTTCTGCGCCGAAGTCAAAATTTTGAAGAAGAAAAAAAAAACAGGCTAAAAAATGACGTTTTCAGCCTTTTTTACTTAGTTACTTTGGTATTAAATTGAGTTTTGTTGAGAATTTACTTATTTTTCTAAGGTTGACCGCCAAAAATGAAGTAACAATATCAAATGAGGACCCTGTAGAAAAATTTGGCAACAAGAATTGAGGGGAGGGGCTTAAGTAGCAAAAACATGGCTATTGTTTTTTTGTTTTGTGTCATTAATTGTTTTAAGGTTTTATAATTTAACCTAAGGTTGTCGCCGATTTCGATCAGATGCGAGCATCAAATCTTTGCAAACACTATTTTTGACCTCAAAAAAGGACACAATAAAACAAAATTCTTAAGATGCTTACTCTTGTTACAGAAATGCGGGTCTTATGGGATAGTCGACCAAAATTATACAAATGTCATTTTGACGGTCCTTGAAGGCACTCTGGTGCTCATATAGGTCAAATTTTAAGCGGGTTGTGTTAAGGTACTCAATCAAATAACCATAATAAAATTTCCCGGAAAAACGTCCAAATCGATGTTTTTTTCTCGACACCAAATGAACAATCTTCCCCATAATGCATTCATTCAAACCGCATCAAAAAAGCCGATAGTTGATGATTGTCATTCTAACTGAAAAAATATTATCGAATAATAATATATGATAGCTCAATTTATTTTTCTTTGACAAAAATTTTGTTGATCATGCTTTTAGATCGACCAATTTGATTTTCCGAGCTCTCCGAAAATGTAAAAAGGACACTATTTTCTCAAAATTTTTCTGCGCCGAAGTCAAAATTTTGAAGAAGAAAAAAAAAACAGGCTAAAAAATGACGTTTTCAGCCTTTTTTACTTAGTTACTTTGGTATTAAATTGAGTTTTGTTGAGAATTTACTTATTTTTCTAAGGTTGACCGCCAAAAATGAAGTAATAATATCAAATGAGGACCCTGTAGAAAAATTTGGCAACAAGAATTGAGGGGAGGGGCTTAAGTAGCAAAAACATGGCTATTGTTTTTTTGTTTTGTGTCATTAATTGTTTTAAGGTTTTATAATTTAACCTAAGGTTGTCGCCGATTTCGATCAGATGCGAGCATCAAATCTTTGCAAACACTATTTTTGACCTCAAAAAAGGACACAATAAAACAAAATTCTTAAGATGCTTACTCTTGTTACAGAAATGCGGGTCTTATGGGATATTCGACCAAAATTATACAAATGTCATTTTGACGGTCCTTGAAGGCACTCTGGTGCTCATATAGGTCAAATTTTAAGCGGGTTGTGTTAAGGTACTCAATCAAATAACCATAATAAAATTTCCCGGAAAAACGTCCAAATCGATGTTTTTTTCTCGACACCAAATGAACAATCTTCCCCATAATGCTAAACGGTAAATTTCAGCCAAAAAAGACTGCATGTACTATGCTCAACCCTGATTATCTGAATTGTATTAGTTTTAATCAAGTTAAAAACTTCCCCTTAGATAAACTTCAATGTGGAGATTGTTCATTTGGTACTTTTTTGTCATACAATTCCATATTTTTATGAAAAAACGTTGATAGCCAATTTCACTGACAAAAAAACTAGAAGTCCAGCTGAAGCGGGAGGTACCTGTTTGATAATTTTTGAGTTTGTTGTATTGATGCGGGATGAAGTAGATATTTTCAAAAACTTAGGGATTGGGCTTCTCCCAAAACGTTAGCTGTTGCTCTATTAAAAAATGAGTGAAAATTTTTGTGATTTTGAAATTTTTCCAGACGCATTTTTTTCAAACTTTAAGGCGTAGCATCTTATGTTTGGAGTCTTCTCCCAACCTGTTGCTTTGATTAAATCCTTGATAGCAGATTGAGTTGTTTTCGAGAAGTAGAAAAAAAACTAAAAAAAACGGAAAAGAAATCAAAACATTGACATTGACATTTCCGAGGGTCATAAGTTTTTGCACAATAATTGGGCGTAACTGTTTGCGCAAAGGAGCTCCCCAAAACTCGTGCTACCCTTTGATACCAATAACTCAAATTCGGGAGAGTAGTCTTTGAGAAAAGTCAAAACGTTTCAAAATTTGTTCAAAAATCGAACATTTGACTTTTCCAGGGGTCAAAATTTTTTGTGCAACAAAATTTGGGCGTTAACGCTGATGAAGGAGAGCCTCAAAAAACTCGTTTTACCCATTGAAGCCAAAATGTCAGATTTGCGAGGGTAGTCACCGAGAAAATCAAAAAGTTTCTAAAAACAGTCAAAAATCAAAACTTGATTTTTCCGAGGATCATAACTTGTTGCATCAAAGACTTTGGGCGTAGCCGCTTATGCAGGAGAGTTTTCCACAACCCGTTCTACACAATAAGACCAATATCTCACATTCGGGAGCGTAGTTTTTGAGAAAAATCAAAAAGTTTCAAAAAACAGTAAAAATTCATAACTGTTTGTGTTCAAAAGTTTGGGCGTAATCGCTTTAAAAGGAGAGCTTCTCAGAATCTTTTCTATTCAATGAAACGATATCTTAGTTTGGGAGGGCATTTTTTGAGAAAAAAAAAATCAATTCGAAAAAAAATGGTCAAAAATCGAAAATTTTACTTTTTTGAGGGCCATAACTTTTTTTTTGTAAAAAAAATTTGGCGTGGCGGCTAATTCAGTGGAGTTTGCCGCAATCTGCTCTGTCCATTCAATTCAAAGTCTCACATTGGGGAGGGTAGTTTTTGAAAAAATGTAAAAACTTTCAAAAATATGGGTCAAAACTTCAAAAACTCCCCCCATTTCAAAAGCTGGAATAAGGAAGAGAGAGCCTCAAAACTACACAGGCACACATGGAAGTGGGCGTACTTTCCATTGGTACCTTTTTTTGAAAATTGGTAGAGTAGTTTATGAAAAAATCTGAGTTTTGAAAAAGTTTTGAAAGTTTTCTTACAGACAGAAGTCCCAGTTTTTGCTTGCAAATTTTTTTTTAGTAAAGTGTTGGTTTGATCATAGAAAAGTTTTACAACTTAAAAAATTTAATTAGATTCCCTGAGCAACGGAAAAAAACTTATCATACAATATCCAAATCTGTATTTTTTGAGATTGTTTACAGAAAAAAGACTTAAAATTAATGATATTATATTATATTAGATTATAAGAGATTTTAAGAGACTATAAGAGATTTTCGGCAAAATTATAATCAATTATTTGTATTTAAAATAGAAAAAATATGGTCGAATTGTGTGTGAGTGTTTTTGATCCAAGCATATGCTTTTTTTCTGCCCGGCAAAAATTGATTTTCAGTCTTGCGCGACCAAAGCAGAAATGTATTCAATTGTTTATATTTTATTGTTTTGTTAGGAAAAATGTTATGGGGGTTTAAAGATTGCCATTGCAAAAATGCTTGGAGTTTTTTGAGCAAAAATTTACATGTCTAACTCAAAATGTGAATTAGCCATTCGAAGATGTATTTTGAGAATGCTTCGTCCAAGGTGTTAAAGGCGTTTTTTAAAAGAATTTAAAGTTTTGTCGTTTAAAAGTTTTTTCTGTTAATAGTTAAAATCTGTTTGTTGTTTTAGAGTCAAAAGTATCGGGGGAAGTTGCAGGAAGGGGATCTTTGGAAAGGAGATCATCGGAAATCATGTTTCAAACGGAGCTCATCGGGGATCATGTTTCAAAAGGAAATCATCGGAAAAAAAAACATTTAATAAAAATCTTTGTTAAAAACATCATTGTGATTTTGTTGAGTATTTTTCATGTTTTCCTTATTTTGAACCGAATTGCACGTAATGAAATGATATTTTCAGACCAGAAATAGCCAAGAAAAAGAAATTTTCAGATCTGAATTAGCCACGGAAAAGAAACTTTCAGGGCTGAAATAGCTAAGAAAAACGAAATATCAGATCTAAAATAGCCAAGAAAAAGAACATTTCAGATCTGAAATAGCCAAGAAAAAGAAAATTTCAGATCTGAAATAGCCTATCCTTAAAGTATCCATGCGTTATTTAAACATTTCACAACATATTCCAGATCTGAAATTTAGATTTGAATTAGATAATTTCAGATCTGTTTCAGAAAACTTACTGGGTACGGGTCCTAAAGAAGTATTTTTCAAAAATGAATATTAAATTGAGTTTTGTTGATAATATACTTATTTTTCTAAGGTTGACCGCCAAAAATGAAGTAATAATATCAAATGAGGACCCTGTAGAAAAATTTGGCAACAAGAATTGAGGGGAGGGGCTTAAGTAGCAAAAACATGGCTTTTGTTTTTTTGTTTTGTGTCATTAATTGTTTTAAGGTTTTATAATTTAACCTAAGGTTGTCGCCGATTTCGATCAGATGAAAGCATCAAATCTTTGCAAACACTATTTTTGACCTCAAAAAAAGATAAAATAAAACAAAATTCTTAAGATGCTTACTCTTGTTACAGAAATGCGGGTCTTATGGGATATTCGACCAAAATTAAACAAATGACATTTTGACGGTCCTTGAAGGCACTCTGGTGCTCATATAGGTGAAATTTAAAGCGGGTTGTGTTAAAGTACTCAATCAAATAACCATAACAAAAATTCCCGGAAAAACCACCAAATCTATGTTTTTTTCTCGACACCAAAGAACAATCTTCCCCATAAAGCTAAACGGTAAATTTCAGCCAACAGGACTGCATGTACTATGCTCAACCCTGATTATCTGAATTGTATTACTTTTAATCAAGTTAACAACTTCCCCTTAGATAAACTTCAATGTGGAGATTGTTCATTTGGTACTTTTTTGTCATACAATTCCATGTTTTTATGAAAAAACGTTGATAGCCAATTTCGGTGACAAAACAAACTAGAAGTCCAGCTGAAGCGGGAGGTACCTGTTCGATAGTTTTTGATTTTGTTGTATTGATGCGGGATGAAGTAGAAATTTTCAAAAACTTAAGGATTGGGCTTCTCCCAAAACGTTAACTGTTGCTCTATTAAAAAATGAGTGAAAAGTTCTGTGATTTTGGATTTTTTCCAGACGCATTTTTTCCAAACTTTAAGGGGTAGCATCGTATGCCCGGAGGTTTCTCCCAACCTGTTGCTTTGATTAAATCCTTGATAGCAGATAGGAGAAGTAGAAAAAAAACTCAAAAAAAAACGGACAAGAAATCAAAAAATTGACATTTCCGAGGGTCATAAGTTTTTGCATACTAATTGGGCGTAACTGTTTGCGCAAAGGAGCTTCCCACAACTCGTGCTACCCATTGATACCATTAACTCAGATTCGGGAGAGCAGTTTTTGAGAAAAGTCAAAACGTTTCAAAATTTGTTCAAAAATCGTACATTTGACTTTTCCAGGGGTCAAAACTTTTTGTGTAACAACATTTGGGCGTTAACGCTGGTGCAGGAGAGCCTCACAAAACCCTTTTCACCCATTGAAGCCAAAATGTCAGATTTGCGAGGGTAGTCTCCGAGAAAATCAAAAAGTTTTTAAAAACAGTCAAAAATCGAAATTTGATTTTTCAGAGGATCATAACTTGTTGCATCAAAAATTTTGGGCCTAGACGCTTATGCAGGAGAGCTTTCCACAACCCGTTCTACACAATAAGACCAATATCTCACCTTCCAGAGCGTAGTTTTTGAGAAAAATCAAAAAGTTTCAAAAAACAGTAAAAATTCATAACTGTTTGTGTTCAAAAGTTTGGGTGTAATCGCTTTAACAGGAGAGCTTCTCAGAATCCTTTCTCATCAAGGAAAGCAATATCTTAGTTTGGGAGGGCATTTTTTTGAGAAAAAATAATAAATTCGAAAAAAAACGGTCAAAAATCGAAAATTTCACTTTTTTTGAGGGCCATAACTTATTTTTTGTAAAAAAAATTGGCGTGGCGGCTAATTCAGTGGAGTTTGCCACAATCTGCTCTGTCCATTCAATTCAAAATCTCACATTGGGGAGGGTAGTTTTTGAAAAAATGTAAACTTTCAAAAATATGGGTCAAAACTTCAAAAACTCCCCCCTTTTACTTTTTCAAAAGCTGGAATAAGGTAGAGAGAGCCTCAAAACTACACAGGCACACATGGAAGTGGGCGTACTATCATTGGTATGTTTTTTTGAAAATCAGTAGAGTAGTTTTTGAGAAAATCTGAGTTTTGAAAAAGTTTTGAAAGTTTCCCTACAGACAGAAGGTACAGTTTTTGCTTGCCAAATTTTTTTTAGTAAAGTGTTGGTTTGATCATAGAAAAGTTTTACGATTAAAATAGATTCCCTGATTTTGAAAATTTTTTTGTAGCAACGGAAAAAAATTTATCATACAATATCCAAATGTGTGTTTTTTTCCATAAAGTTAACCTAGGGATGGAAGGGGTTCAGGAGGAAGTGAGTTTCGGAGGGGTTTTAAAAAATAGAAGTTGTTTTGACCTTTTTTCAGGTCGTCCAAAACAGTTTTATCTGTTTTTCCTAAAACAGATACATCAATTTTACGGTGTAACAAAACAGTTTCACAAGGTTAAGTATGAGACCAATTATGTTTCCATGGCGTAACCCGCATCCAGTTTCAAGCGTCAGTAATCGAGTATAAAACAATTTTACAGTATTACAAACATTGAGAAAGTTATGATTTTAATTATTTAATAATCGATTAAAATCTCTCTTTTTGAAATCAAATATAATCAATTATAACACATTTTAATCGATTAAAATCGTTGATTTTTATCCGAATTTTCAATTAATTTTCTCTGCAGAAAAAATCTATTATAATCGATTATATTTGTTTATAATTATTTTGTTTGCCCATTTTTTCATCAACCTTGCTCATGAATTCCTTTTATTTTATGCTTTTCGTGGACGTTGGTTTATATGAAAAATTGGGAGCATTGTTGTAACAATTTTCAAATCAATTCAAACTTATAACGTCTTTATTTTTTTCTTGATTATAGTTGTTTCATGTTGTACTTTTTAAACTTTTTGACCACCAAAACATCAGCACACTGCGTTATTTTCATGATTTATAAAGAAGAGTTATATTTCACCTGCCGTGGGATTTTTTCAACTAAATTGCAGGGATCTCTATGAAACTTTTGTTTCGTGGTAAAATTTTGTGTTCAGAAGAACCAAAGAGTGACAAGACATCTCATTTTTTGAGATTGTTTACAGAAAAAAGACTTAAAATTAATGATAATATATTATATTAGATTATAAGATATTTTAAGAGACTATAAGAGATTTTCGGCAAAATTATAATCAATTATTTGTATTTAAAATAGAAAAAATATGGTCAAATTGTGTGTGAGTGTTTTTGATCCAAGCATATGCTTTTTTCTGCCAAGGCAAATATTGATTTTCAGTCTTGCGCGACCAAAGCAGAAATGTATTCAATTGTTTATATTTTATTATTTTGTCAGGAAAAATGTTATGGGGGTATAAAGATTGCCGTTGCAAAGATGCTTGGAGTTTTTTTAGCAAAAATTTACATGTCTAACTCAAAATGTGAATCAGCCATTCGAAGATGTATTTTGAGAATGCTTCGTCCAAGGTGTTAAAGGCGTTTTTTAAAAGAATTTAAAAATTTGTCGTTTAAAAGTTTTTTCTGTTAATAGTTAAAATCTGTTTGTTGTTTTAGAGTCAAAAGTATCGGGGGAAGTTGCAGGAAGGGGATCATTGGAAAGGAGATCATCGGAAATCATGTTTCAAACGGAGCTCATCGGGGATCATGTTTCAAAAGGAAATCATCGGAAAAAAAACATTTAATAAAAAACTTTGTTAAAAACATCATTGTGATTTTGTTGAGTATTTTTTATGTTTTCCTTATTTTGAACCGAATTGCACGTAATGAAATAATATTTTCAGATCAGAAATAGCCAAGAAAAAGAAATTTTAGGATCTGAACTAGCCACGGAAAAGAAACTTTCAGATCTGAAATAGCTAAGAAAAACGAAATATCAGATCTGAAATAGCCAAGAAAAAGAACATTTCAGATCTGAAATAGCCAAGAAAAAGAAAATTTTAGATCTGAAATAGCCCATCCTTAAAGTATCCATGCGTTATTTAAACATTTCACAACCTATTCCAGATCTGAAATTTAGATTTGAAGTAAATAATTTAAGATCTGTTTCAGAAAACTTACTGGGTACGGGTCTTAAAGAAGTATTTTTTGAAAATGTATATTCAATTGAGTTTTGTTGAGAATTTACTTATTTTTCTAAGGTTGACCGCCAAAAATGAAGTAATAATATCAAATGAGGACCCTTTAGAAAAATTTGGCATCAAGAATTGATGGGAGGGGCTTAAGTAGCAAAAACATGGCTATTGTTTTTTTGTTTTGTGTCATTAATTGTTTTAAGGTTTTTTAATTTAACCTAAGGTTGTCGCCGACTTCGATCAAATGAAAGCATCAAATCTTTGCAAACACTATTTTTGACCTCAAAAAAAGGATAAAACAAAACAAAATTCTTAAGATGCTTACTCTTGTTACAGAAATGTGGGTCTTATGGGATATTCGACCAAATTTAAACAAATGACATTTTGACGGTCCTTGAAGGCACTCTGGTGCTCATATAGGTGAAATTAAAAGCGGGTTGTGTTAAAGTACTCAATCAAATAACCATAATTAAATTTCCCGGAAAAACGTCCAAATCAATGTTTTTTTCTCGACACCAAATGAACAATCTTCCCCATAAAGCTAAACGGTAAATTTCAGCCACCAAGACTGCATGTACTATGCTCAACCCTGATTATCTGAATTGTATTAGTTTTAATCAAGGTAACAACTTCCCCTTAGATAAATTTCAATGTGGAGATTGTTCATTTGGTACTTTTTTGTCATACAATTCCATGTTTTTATGAAAAAAAGTTGATAGCCAATTTTGGTGACAAAACAAACTAAAAGTCCAGCTGAAGCGGGAGGTACCTGTTTGATAATTTTTGATTTTGTTGTATTGATGCGGGATGAAGTAGATATTTTCAAAAACTTAAGGATTGGGCTCCTCCCATAACGTTAACTGTTGCTCTATTAAAAAATGAGTGAAAATTTCTGTGATTTTGGATTTTTTCCAGACGCAATTTTTCCAAACTTTAAGGCGTAGCATCGTATGCCCGGAGGTTTCTCACAACCTGTTGCTTTGATTAAATCCTTGATAGCAGAATGAGTTGTATTCGAGAAGTAGAAAAAAAACTCAAAAAAAAACGGACAAGAAATCAAAAAATTGACATTTCCGAGGGTCATAAGTTTTTGCATACTAATTGGGCGTAACTGTTTGCGCAAAGGAGCTTCCCACAACTCGTGCTACCCATTGATACCATTAACTCAGATTCGGGAGAGCAGTTTTTGAGAAAAGTCAAAACGTTTCAAAATTTGTTCAAAAATCGAACATTTGACTTTTCCAGGGGTCAAAACTTTTTGTGTAACAAAATTTGGGCGTTAAAGCTGGTGCAAGAGAGCCTCACAAAACCCTTTTCACTCATTGAAGCCAAAATGTCAGATTTGCGAGGGTATTCTCCGAGAAAATCAAAAAGTTTCTAAAAACAGTCAAAAATCAAAATTTGATTTTTCAGAGGATCATAACTTGTAACATCAAAAATTTTGGGCCTAGACGCTTATGCAGGAGAGTTTTCCACAACCCGTTCTACAAAATAAGACCAATATCTCACCTTCCAGAGCGTAGTTTTTGAGAAAAATCAAAAAGTTTCAAAAAACAGCAAAAATTCATAACTGTTTGTGTTCAAAAGTTTGGGTGTAATCGCTTTAACAGGAGAGCTTCTCAGAATCCTTTCTCATCAATGAAACCGATATCTTAGTATGGGAGGGCATTTTTTGAGAAAAAATAATAAATTCGAAAAAAAACGGTCAAAAATCGAAAACTTCACTTTTTTGAGGGCCATAACTTATTTTTTGTAAAAAAAAATGGCGTGGCGGCTAATTCAGTGGAGTTTGCCACAATCTGCTCTGTCCATTCAATTCAAAATCTCACATTGGGGAGGGTAGTTTTTGAAAAAATGTAAACTTTCAAAAGTATGGGTCAAAACTTCAAAAACTCACCCCATTTACTTTTTCAAAAGCTGGAATAAGGTAGAGAGAGCCTCAAAACTAAACAGGCACACATGGAAGTGGGTGTACTTTCATTGGTACCTTTTTTTGAAAATTGGTAGAGTAGTTTATGAGAAAATCTGAGTTTTTAAAACGTCCAAATCTATGTTTTTTTCTCGACACCAAATGAACAATCTTCCCCATAAAGCTAAACGGTAAATTTCAGCCACCAAGACTGCATGTACTATGCTCAACCCTGATTATCTGAATTGTATTAGTTTTAATCAAGGTAACAACTTCCCCTTAGATAATTTTCAATGTGAAGATTGTTCATTTGGTACTTTTTTGTCATACAATTCCATGTTTTTATGAAAAAAAGTTGATAGCCAATTTTGTTGACAAAACAAACTAAAAGTCCAGCTGAAGCGGGAGGTACCTGTTTGATAATTTTTGATTTTGTTGTATTGATGCGGGATGAAGTAGATATTTTCAAAAACTTAAGGATTGGGCTTCTCCCATAACGTTAACTGTTGCTCTATTAAAAAATGAGTGAAAATTTCTGTGATTTTGGATTTTTTCCAGACGCATTTTTTCCAAACTTTAAGGTGTAGCATCGTATGCCCGGAGGTTTCTCCCAACCTGTTGCTTTGATTAAATCCTTGATAGCAAAATGAGTTGTATTCGAGAAGTAGAAAAAAAACTCAAAAAAAAACGGACAAGAAATCAAAAAATTGACATTTCCGAGGGTCATAAGTTTTTGCATACTAATTGGGCGTAACTGTTTGCGCAAAGGAGCTTCCCACAACTCGTGCTACCCATTAATACCATTAACTCAGATTCGGGAGAGCAGTTTTTGAGAAAAGTCAAAACGTTTCAAAATTTGTTCAAAAATCGAACATTTGACTTTTCCAGGGGTCAAAACTTTTTGTGTAACAAAATTTGGGCGTTAAAGCTGGTGCAGGAGAGCCTCACAAAACCCTTTTCCCCCATTGAAGCCAAAATGTCAGATTTGCGAGGGTATTCTCCGAGAAAATCAAAAAGTTTCTAAAAACAGTCAAAAATCAAAATTTGATTTTTCAGAGGATCATAACTTGTTGCATCAAAAATTTTGAGCCTAGACGCTTATGCAGGAGAGCTTTCCACAACCCGTTCTACACAATAAGACCAATATCTCACCTTCCAGAGCGTAGTTTTTGAGAAAAATCAAAAAGTTTCAAAAAACAGTAAAAATTCATAACTGTTTGTGTTCAAAAGTTTGGGTGAAATCGCTTTAACAGGAGAGCTTCTCAGAATCCTTTCTCATCAAGGAAAGCGATATCTTAGTTTGGGAGGGCATTTTTTTGAGAAAAAATAATAAATTCGAAAAAAAACGGTCAAAAATCGAAAATTTCACTTTTTTTGAGGGCCATAACTTATTTTTTGTAAAAAAAATTGGCGTGGCGGCTAATTCAGTGGAGTTTGCCACAATCTGCTCTGTCCATTCAATTCAAAATCTCACATTGGGGAGGGTAGTTTTTGAAAAAATGTAAACTTTCAAAAATATGGGTCAAAACTTCAAAAACTCCCCCCTTTTACTTTTTCAAAAGCTGGAATAAGGTAGAGAGAGCCTCAAAACTACACAGGCACACATGGAAGTGGGCGTACTATCATTGGTATGTTTTTTTGAAAATCAGTAGAGTAGTTTTTGAGAAAATCTGAGTTTTGAAAAAGTTTTGAAAGTTTCCCTACAGACAGAAGGTACAGTTTTTGCTTGCCAAATTTTTTTTAGTAAAGTGTTGGTTTGATCATAGAAAAGTTTTACGATTAAAATAGATTCCCTGATTTTGAAAAATTTTTTTGTAGCAACGGAAAAAAACTTATCATACAATATCCAAATGTGTGTTTTTTTCCATAAAGTTAACCTAGGGATGGAAGGGGTTCAGGAGGAAGTGAGTTTCGGAGGGGTTTTAAAAAATAGAAGTTGTTTTGACCTTTTTTCAGGTCGTCCAAAACAGTTTTATCTGTTTTTCCTAAAACAGATACATCAATTTTACGGTGTAACAAAACAGTTTCACAAGGTTAAGTATGAGACCAATTATGTTTCCATGGCGTAACCCGCATCCAGTTTCAAGCGTCAGTAATCGAGTATAGTACAATTTTACAGTATTACAAACATTGAGAAAGTTATGATTTTAATTATTTAATAATCGATTAAAATCTCTCTTTTTGAAATCAAATCTAATCAATTATAACACATTTTAATCGATTAAAATCGATGATTTTTATCCGAATTTCTAATTCATTTTCTTTGCAGAAAAAATCTATTATAATCGATTGTATTTGTTTATAATTTTTTTGTTTGCCCATTTTGTCATCAACCTTGCTCATGAATTGCTTTTATTTTATGCTTTTCGTGGACGTTGGTTTATATGAAAAACTGGGAGCATTGTTGTAACAATTTTCAAATCAATTCATACTTATAACGTCTTTATTTTTTTCTTGATTATAGTTGTTTCATGATGTACTTTTTAAACTTTTTGACCACCAAAACATCAGCACACTGCGTTATTTTCATGATTTATATAGAAGAGTTATATTTCACCTGCCGTGGGATTTTTTCAACTAAATCGAAGGGATCTCTATGAAACTTTTGTTTCGTGGTAAAATTTTGTGTTCAGAAGAACCAAAGAGTGACAAGACATCTCATTTTTTGAGATTGTTTACAGAAAAAAGACTTAAAATTAATGATAATATATTATATTAGTTTATAAGAAATTTTAAGAGATTATAAGAGATTTTCGGCAAAATTATAATCAATTATAATTGTTTATATTTTATTATTTTTTCACGAAAAATGTTATCATTATAATGGATTATGAATCGTTTAAAGATCTAATTGTGGCGCGTATAATTAGTTATAGTTTTGATAAAAGTCCAATTATAATTGTTATATAATCGATTATTTTCTCTTTTTACTGAGTGCGGGAATAAGTCCGAATGACATATTTTGTAACAATTGTACGGCGTGAACAAAATATTGAGCACTTTTCCATTTTTCCTCCCGTTTGAACTTCAGTTTTGAAAAACTAAATTCACATTATGATAAAATAATGAGGCTCTTTTCCAGTCCCCCATTGAATTTTTCGGAAATTCAATATATGAAAGTCTATTTAGAATTACTTTTTTATAAACTGCACCAAAACGTGTCAGCGTGAACAGGTGAATTTCCGTGTGAAAAATTTTTGAACAGCTCTATTTTGTAATTTCACGAGGGGGGTGAGAAACTGGAATGGAGTCGCTCATGAAAATTCTCATGGTGAATAAACTATTTTTGGCACACGATTTCTCCCTCAAATAGTATCGAATGGTGAATACTTTGGTTGAATCCCTGATGAGTTGCAGAAAATCCGCCCATATCACCTTAAATCCGCAACTGACTCCAGGTATGGAACAAAAAGATAGGCTCTTTTTGAACAAACCGGCTAATGTGAAGAAATATTTTAGATGTAAGAACTCGCAGATGGGGGAAAGGAAAAATGCCAAATCATAACAATTTGTCGGCTCTTTTTCCTTTTTCCCCCACCTGCAATTTTTTACTATAAAAACTACTGTTCACAGTGTCCGATCATTATGAAAATTGACACGCAGACTAATTAGGATGTGCCAAACACATTTGGTCTTCATGTTTAACCTTGTAAAACTACTCGTCGTTAGTTGCACCATAAAAATGATGGTCGTGTGAGCTCCGGGGGGGGGGGGGGGGGGGGGGCGGAAAAAGTCCAAATTTGTCTTGCATGAAACTGTATGAAAAGCATTTTCGTGTATGAGGGTAACAACTTGTGTGTATTGGGAAGTCAATCATGGACCGATAACATAGCACGTGGGAAGCGTTTTTCACATCGAATTAAATTTGTTTGGAAATAGTCATTATATTCTATTCCGAACCAATTATAGTACATCTATGTTAAAACAGAAGTTGAGTATGTTATTTTGGATACACTATCACAAAAGATTTTACGGATGACTACATTTCCATTAGAAGATTGATTCCATTACCAGTGTTATTTTAACAACCATGGAATAACGAGCAGCAGTGTTTGATTATCATCTGGAAATTTATTTTCAATTACCGAATGGCATCAGCTAGCGTCCCATTTTTTGTAACCTTAGAGTAAGTCGCTGAAACTTTTTCTCAATATGAGCTCTCTTGGCTCTTTTCCAGTTTCTTGCACGCTCGTAAAAATCCAAAACAAAGCGGTTGAAAAAATATTCACACGGTTTTTTGCATGCAAGAAATGAGGTAAAAATTTGTTCACCTGTTTGCGCTGACACGTTTTAATGCAGTTTATAACATGAAAAGTCATTTTAAATAGATTTTATCGAATGAATTTCAGAAAAAAACCAAAGATGGGGGAAACTAGAAAAGAGCCGACTTTCGTATATTGAGTTTCAGAAAAAAATCAAAGGGAAACTGCGAAAGAGCCGCTCTCTTCTACCCTTATACTGTGATTTTGAGTTTTGACCGGGATTCCCGTGGTCGAAGTGATCCGGAGATACCGCTAAACTGGACCAATATCAACAAGCTTGAATTTTTTGGCGATCGCTCTTCTAGAAACAGTGTACGATCATCGCCCTCCCAGTTTTTACACAATTTTATGTTGTAATTCTACGAGGGTGGTGGGAAATGAAAAAGAGCCTGCTTTTCAAAACATTTTTGATGGCAAAAGAGGCAAAAGAGCTTATTTGTGCACGAACCTTAGCTATTTCATCTTGCAGCTGTTTTTTTTGAGATGTGTGATGCTGACGTTTAAATTCGCCTCTAAAGTCTTTATCACACATATCACCAAAAAAAAACAGTTGCAAGACGGAATAGCTAATGTGAGGGCGCAGAAAAAGACTCTTTTGCCTCTGTTGCCAGCAAAAAAGGTTTGAAATAACCGGTTCGTTTTCAGTTTCCGGCTTTGGCTTTTTTCCTTTTCCCCCACCTGCAAATTTTTACATATAAATTTGTTGACCACTTTTTTGGATTGTTATGAAAATTTACATACAGACTAATAAGGCCACGACAAACATATCTGGTCTTCAACTAAACCTCGTAAAACCACTCGTTACACTAAAAAATGAAGCTCGTGTGAGGTGGGTGGGGAAAGGAAAAAGAGTCCCGGCTTTTTTCCACTTACTCCCCAACATTGAGTTTCAGTTTTGAAAAACTATTTTCACGTTCTCTCATTGCAACAAAAATCTGCATTGTGAACAAATGAACTATTGTGAAAACATTTGTTTTTCAAACCTTACATCTTAGCATCACCTTTTTAGCCATAATAACACGTAAGACATTGAGAAAACAGAAAATATGGAATGTGGAGAGATAACGGAAAAGAGCACAAAAATCACTCTAATTAGGCTGTCGTGAGCTGAATTTTGGAAAAAGAAGGTTCTTTTCCAGCTTACCTCCTCCGCTTTGGTTTTTTCTGAAACTCGATATACTAAACGATGTTACTAAACGCCCCAAAATGGCTCTTTTCCAGTTCCCCCCTTTCAAAATACCGAGTTTTATATTTGTTTTACGTTTTATTACGGCTAAATGCGTAATTTTACGCTGTAAAGTATGAAGAACAAATCTGTTCAGAATTGTCGATTTGTTCACCACGCTTAATTTCATTGCATTGCGACAACGTTAAATAGACTTTTCAAAATTGAATTTGAAAGGGGGGGCTGGAAAAGAGCCTAAATTTTTGCGATAATTGGAATAACTTGAACAGAAAAACTGCTAGTGAAAAATCACAGGCGGGGAAAGAAAAAGAGCCGCTTTCTTCCGTCCCCCACTATTAGAAGTCAGTTTTGAAGAACTATTGTACCATTGTTTTGATGCCATCAAATTTGGCATGGCGAGCAAACTCACTATTGTGCACATATTTGTTCAAGTTCCGCCGGGAGAATTTTTGCCTAGAAACAGTCTAGTTTTGCTAGTGTTGGCTCTTTCCCACATCCGCCTTCTGAGAAATTTCATTTTGATATCAACTTTAATTTTTCATTATCCAATGAAACTTGACATGAGGAACAAACTAACCACTGCAACAAATTTCATTTAATTAGAAAATTTGAAATGTGGCGGGAAGTAAAATTTTTGGCTCTTACTGACTTTCCGTCCTACATTTGAAATTCCATTCCAAAAATTAGTCTTATTTTTTCAAAATGCATAGTGATCAAACTAACTTTTGGAAAAAGATAAGTTCTTCATAATTGTGTCATAATAACGCACGCGTAAAACAACTAAGAAAACATAAATTTTGAACGGTGGAGGAAAAGTGGAAAAGAGCCTTTAGATTGATAGTAAGGATATCCGGTTTGTGATATCTGAACTATAATATTTGAAAAAAAATCAGTTTTTTGCACTCCACATCAATTTTTGTTTATGTTGTGATGAAATAATCTGAACAAAAATATTCCTTTTCAAGAGTCTTTTTTAAAAGTTTTTCCAAAACAGCAGTTTTAGGCCTGCTATGAGTCTTTTATATTATTTTTATCGGCTATTTCCCTACTATATTATCACTATCATTCATTATGCTGAACTAATTTTGTTTATACGAATTATCATCAAATAAAAATTGATTTTTCTTGACATTGATGAATTTTTTTGAAAATTTTTTGTCTTCTGAATCAAAATGGAAACAATTTAAAAAAAAACAGATCATTTGACTCATTCCGATAGAGTTAAATCGCTTTGATGACAGTGCTTACAAGGGTGTAAACTGAGAAACAATCTGTTGTATCGATGACAGCTTTTCAAAAACGTTTAAGTGATGATTTTCTAAAACAATTGCTGAGAGACGTTGAATACTGTTCGGTCCGATAAAAGACAAATAGGACGACATACGGCTCAACTTTTGCATGGTTGTTAGCTGCTCACATACAGCGAAGAATGACTCTTACTGCAGAAATTTCAAAAAAAATTCCTCTGCATTTGATTCCGCTTTATCAGTTATGGGCATTCTGAAGAGTCTTTACTTATCTGGCATTCCGAAGAGTCTCTATTTAGGCGAGAGCCTCAACATAAAAATGCAACATCAACACCCCTGCTAATCCTGTGAGCGGGATGTCATCCCTCAACGCATGAAACTATCACTCAAATGATGTCGACTCAAAATTTTTGTCTAATCGTTTGGCGACAGAAACGGTCTGTTTCTTTTTCGCGATCAGCAACTGAAGAACCATAGTGCAGTCAGTCCACATAAAAACCTTTGGTATGCTCAATGTCATTGTTTTCTCGATGTCATCCTTCAATCGATAGCATCAATCCCTATTGGAAATTCCAACCGTTGAAAGCATCGTCATTGGCGCTACTCTCGCAATGCCAAAAAGGAAAAAAGATGACATTCGGAAGTGGTTTTCTAAGCCCAAAAGAACGCATGGAATGAAAAAATCTAAAGAGCTCTCACCGAACAAGTGCAGTTCAACTTGTCGCTCTCGCTCATTCTCATCTTCTTCTGCTTAGTGCACCACTCTTCTACATTGAGGACTGCCTACTGGAAGCTCTTCTCAGCGACTTGCGTTTTTTTTTGTTTTGAGCTCATTTTGAAAAATCATCAGCGAAGATCGAATTCCGCTTTGCCCGTACTGTTCTTTCTGAAGCCTGTCTGAGTATGAAAAAAAGCCCGCGGTCTTTCGCAAGGTAGTAGAACTGTGAAAAATCATTCTTTAGAGTGTCTTGACCGTGCATGAGGTGAGGCTCACATGGTGGTGTTACGCCATATTTGCCATATTTAGGGGAATTCAGCCTTATTAAAATACAGAAGTTTGCCCACGCGCACTCAGTCCGAGAGCTTGCAAGAGCAACTGATGAATATCATCAGGTCCAGCGGTAGCTTTTGACCTGGTTCTCTTTGTAGCTTGGTTGAGCTTACTGATGGTGAAGTCTGCAGTCGTGCTGTCGTTGGCTTTGAGTGCACTCAGTCAACGTTTTGTATCTCTGTTCCACTTCCTCTCTTCCTCGCTGAACTTGAGCTTGCAGATGGTCCTTGCATAATGGGCAGCAAAGGCGTCAGACTGTGACTGTTGAGAAATCAAACAGAGCAACGTTAGTGTGCAAAAAAGGCTGCTGAGCAAAAATTGCAGACGTAATGAATAATTCCTTGAGAAACATAGATCAAACAACGATAACCCGCTGACACCGAAATAATTAATTGCAATTTAGAAATATTTAGAAAAATCCCGTCTTTTTTTGAACACTCTATAAAAAAATTTTGACCAGAAATTTATAGAATAAAAAATTCGTTTGGTACGCGTGTGCATTTTCATATTTTTATCCAGTTTATTTAGTAGGGGCTATGATTTACTGTGTGGGTCTATACTGTGAAAGACACCGGTTACATCTCGAACAGTGATTGAACTGTTTATAGATCTACGTGGGTGTGTGTGGGGGTGTTGTGTTCTGTACTGATACTGCTGATTGTGTATGGGGCAGTTGTGGTGTGCAGAGCTGTGGGCTCAGAGGTACATGCAGACACAGTGAGGTTGATGGAACAGATGATTGCACTGGACCAACTGGCCAACCAGTACAATAACAACCAGCAGACCTCCGACTTACAAACAGGTAGACTCTGGGCTCTTTTTTTTCTCATTCCATTTATTCAATACAAAACAAAATGACTTAAAATTATGTAAAAATTTTCATTTTTGCCCTTTGTATTTTGAAAAGTTCGAAAAATTGATTCGTTTTCCTCCAAACCCCCGTCCCCCACCTGCGAACTTCTATCAATAAGTTTTTGTTCACACTGTTCGATTGATGTAAATAGGCCTTGACAATATTTGGTCTCCAAAGGCAACCTTGTAAAACCCCGTTAATACACTTTAATTTTGACGCCGATGTGAGGTGGGCAGGGAATAGGAGAAGGAGTCAACTATTTTGACCTTAATAAAAACCTTAAAGGGAAATGTGATATATATGGAAAGTATGAAAATGATTCTAACAAGTTGCAGGTTTTTTGCAAGAACACTTTTTCAAATGATAAAAGCAAACAGATTTAAGACTGACTTCAAGCAATCCAATTTTGTTGGAACGAAAGAAAATGAGCCAACATGCAGTGATTTGAGCGATACGAGATTTAAAAAGACGAGGGCGGACGCTTTTTCTCCTCAGGTATTCGACCCCCTGCCGATCCAAATGGTCCACCATTTGTACTATTTTGAGATATCCATTTTGGGCCCTAAAATTTTCTGACGGACCCTAAAATTTGTAAAAGCTTTTAGGGGGTGCGCGCGCCGAAAAAACGCAATTTTTTGTCAAAATTTTCCAAAGTGCCAAAAACGCCTTTTTTGGCCTGTTCTTTTTACAAAAGTTTGCCTTTTTTTCAAAACAGGCCTTTTTTAGTGCTTTGGGAGAGCACGGAAAACAATTTGATCGATCTAAAAAAACGTCGACAATATTGTCGAAAATTTTTTTTCCACGAATTTTTGCTGGATTCTGCAGTTCAGCAGCGCAAGTTCTTTTAATTCCAAAGACGAATTGCGGAATCTCCAGAGGTGTGCTAGGTAAATAAAACGACAGGCCACTAGGACGACGAGACATTAAGACGACAAATGAGATTAAAAACATGTAAAATATGCTTATCGAGCTTACTGAGAAATACAATAGGCGAATTTGCGCATAGCGTCGTCTTAAAGTCCCGCCCCGTCAAAAGCGGTTGTCGTCTTAACAGCTGTCGTCTCATTTGTTGAACACCCTCCAGAGGCCCAATGCTGATTGTCTAGCTAAAAGTTAGTCGGAACCCTTGGCTCCTTCTCTGTTTCCACACCTTTGAAGTTCGGAAGGAAATAGAGCCAAACCCTGTAACATATAAAATACAGAGATAAAATTGCATATTTTGTGATTTAATACTGTGGAATCCATTGATAGATGTCGAAATCTAAAAAATGCAGAATTTGCATCAATTTGCAATTTGTTACCAAACGCATATAACTTTGAATTTCAAGCTCAGCTTTTGAAAATTAATTATCGGCAAATTTGTGAGCATTATATGTCAGTGGTTCTCATATAAAAGTGATTTTGAAATTTTTCATTACTGCTCGTTTACCCGGAAATAGCCGCGGCCGCCAGATTATTGGGAATTGGCGAGAGCTTAAATTAATCGAATAGATCTAAGGTATTAAATCTAATTCAATTTAATTAAAGCGTGCTAAGGGTGGTGCTAAAACTTTATGACGTTAATTATGAAAAAGTCATAAAATCGGAAGCTACATCCAATACTTCATTCTGTCAAATTTTATCCAGGCGGTCTGATCACAATTTAATAGGTCAATCCGTAGTCTACAATGGGATGGCCCAATTGCCCAACACTAGTCGTAAAGGCATCATATTGCCTCCTGAAGTCATGGCACCACTGATCAACCGTGGTTGCATCCTGAATTTCTGCTTCTCTTTTGTCAAAAAACAAAGGTTCCGTTTCTGTCGCGTAAAGCCATTGGAAAAAAATTGCACAAGCCGTCCTCGTAAAATAATCTGATATAGAATTTGTCTTTTTTCACAGCTAGCAGCTTTGAGACGGGCAACGAGTAATTTTTTTCAAGCTAAAAACTTGAAATTAAAAATAATTTTCATAGAGCAGCCCGAGTTTCACCAAATACAATCGAAACTTGTTTATCTGAGCAGTACCTGATTCTGCCACGAAGGCGCAGAAGAAGTCCTCCGGGTCGAGGTCCGCGACTTGAAGAAAAACTTTGTAAGTCGCGCCGCATACCGTTTTCAGACTGGATTTCGCAGTCGCGCCGCGTGCTTAAGTCCCGCCGTCAGTATTTTCTTAAGTCGCAGTCATAAAGTCTTTTTTAAGTTGCGCGGTCAGTTATTTCCTAAGTCGCGCCGCTTAAGTTTTTCTTAAGTCGCGCCGCTTAAGTCTTTTCTTAAATCGCGCCGCTCAAGTCTTTTCTTAAGTCGCGCCACTTACGTTTTTTTTACGTCGCGCCGCTTAAGTCTTTTCTTAAGTCGCGCCGCTTAAGTCTTTTTTAAAGTCGCGCCCCTTAAGTCTTTTTTTTTAAGTCGCGCCGCTTTAGTCTTTTCTAAGTTGCGGCGCGACTTAAGATAAGACTGACGGCGCGACTTAAGAAAAGACTTAAGCGGCACGACTTAAGATAAGACCGACCGCGCGACTTCAGAAAAAACTTAAGCGGCGTGACTTAAGAAAAGACCTTAAAGGCGCGACTTAAGAAAAGACTGAATCGGCCCGACTTAAGAAAAGACTGAATCGGCGCGACTTAAAAAAAGACCGACGCCGCGACTTATGAAAATACTTAGCGAAAATGTGAAAATGGATATATGAAAATGTCGCGGCGGTTTATTCTCAGTCGGGTTGTTCTGAAATTACGTCGCGCCGGTTCCGACGGTGTTTTGAAACGCGCCGGTTGCGGTGGTTTTTTTTCAGTCGCGCCGGTCTTGAACTGCCAAATTTCGGTCGCGCCGGTCTTCAACTACCAAGTTTCGATCGCGCCGGTCTGGAATTGTCAATATAAAGTCGCGCCGGTCTGGAATTGCCAAATTTGAGTCGCGCCGGTCTTTTCCTAAGTCGCGGACCTCGAACCGGGCCTGTGAGATGTCTCTTTTCATTTGTAGTTCAGCACTATCAACTAGGCTGGTTAAGTGAAAAATGACGAAATGCCATCTGCCCTAACGTAGGCAAAAAACTAGAAATCCAATTTTTTTCTTGTAGTCATTGGAGAGATAATCAATCCGTATTGGCGATGAACTGTTCTCAATAGAAGACGCGTTCGGGCGGGGTGATGAAGGATGCGACTAAACCTATTGCTTCAAAAACCGAAGAATCAAAACAAAGCATGGTGCACTTTTAGTTTGCTCACGATTTTTCTTAACGTACAAGCTTACTAAGCTAACAAGATCCAAAGTTAGCTTTTATGCATTCTCTGGAGTTTTGAAAGAATAACTCAGTTTTTCGTCGGCCCTAGAATTTTAAAATACCTCATCATTGAACATCGCTGTTTTTCCTGGCAATTCGCTTTAATGCACAGTTTGTGCATATAGGCGAGTCTTTTCCATCGAGTATGTTTTGTGTGTGCTGATTAAAAGTGTCAGATTAACACCTCATCTAGGTGGAGTCCTCCCGCCACAAAAAAAAACGAAGAGCTGGTTGAATTTCCGGTAGAACAACTACTTGGAGGAACAATCCCTCGATTTATGCTGATTCAGCATGTTGGCACAGCAAGGAAACGGAGCAGAAAAACTTGAGACTTTTTGGTGGATGGGTCCCACTAACAGAGATTTAGTATAGGAAGTTTCACAAAACTTTGATGCTAATTAGCAAACATTCAACTCGCTGACTAGCAAACATTTATTTCTCGTTTGCTATAACTTAGGGAGCTGAGTCGGCGTTTTTTAATTTAAAAACAGTGCGTTTTTACACTGCGTATTCGTCATTGCAAATGATGCAGAATAAATTGAGACCACTTGATTAAAGCAGAAAAATTGGTCTAAGTCTTGTTTTCGCTGAGTTACTCTACTTTAGGTCTACTGTGCATTCTTCTTAGCTGCTCATCACTTCGGATTTTAGCTCGTCACTGCCTCATGTTTGGCGGAGACTTAGCAAGGGCTTGATTCAGCAAAAAATTTTCTTTTAAGGCCTCCTCATGAGACAAAGATCTAAGCACAGCTAAGTAAGTCATTTATTATCGACAAAAGCTTGGAATTGATCTCCAAATTATGCATACAGAACTGTGGAAAGCTCGTCAATTTGTATATAATTGCAGCCATATCATGGCATGTTGACCAATATTAAGTTTGTAAATGACCCCACGAAAATCAAATCAGCAATTACCGTTTTTGCTTTTCTAGTAACAAGAATTTTCAAAAATATCAATTTGACATCGTTTGATGGCGGACTGGATTCAACCCTGCTACAATTTTGATCGAACCACTTGAACTATTGCAAACTTTTGTCGTCATAATGCCAGAGCTTGAAAAACAGAATAATGGCCAAAATTTTGATGCCAATGGGTTTTTTGTTGAACTGTTGATTGTACATGTGGTGGTTGGGGATACTACTTTTCTACTGGTTGCTCAACATGCTGCTAAACATCTTTTGTTGACCTACTTGATTTGGTAGCATTGTTCATGATGGATAGAAAGCAAGACATGCACTCGTGTGTGGCGCCATACCAGTGTGATGTGGAGCTACATAAGACATTGAATTCAACAACGGAAGCAAAGAATTAAAGATATATTTATTAAAGATATACGAACTAAAGATCGCGTCTTACGAATTACCAAACGCGTCTTTATTTTTTACGTCCGCGACTAATTCAATGACCACCACGACTATTTTTTCGACCACCTCGACTATTTTTTCGACCATTGCGACAGAGTTGTTTTTGACCAATTCGACCGCCGCGTTTTTATTTTTTACTGTCGCGACTAATTTTTCGTCTGCCGCGACTAATTTTTTGACCACCGCGACTAATTTTTCGACCACGGCAACTAGTTTTCAAACAATTCTTTCCAGTTGATGGGATCAAATCACTATTCCTGTATAAAAAATAGGTCTGTTATTGTTTACGGAAGAAACGTATCATGATTGCTCAATTGGCTGTTTCAAACAATATGATAAGACAGATTATTTTAGAAATATTGGAAAGGTCACTTTGTCACTTCTAGGCGATGGTAAAGACAACTCAGGAGGAGATTTGGATGAAGATAGTGGGAAGTCATTCCGCAAGCAGCGCAAGTTTATCCTCGAGGGAGACGACGACTCGGTGCTCAGTGGAGCGGAGTCGTCGGAGGACTACTCGGACGAAGAATCCCCCAGTCGCCGAGGAACTCCCAGCAGTCGGGAGTCCAGTGCGAGAATCAGGAAAGTAGGAGAGGGGGGAAGGACTGCTTCGGCTATTGCCAAGGCTTACGGTAAGGCTTAAAGCCACAGATATTTGAGTGTCGAGTTTGTGAAATTATGGTAGCGCGGTCATAATGCAAAAAAAAATTTGATTGATAAAAAAAAAACAATCGCAGACGCATTTATTCATAGAGGCATCAGAAAAAATATGAACTGGAAAAATTTTATTTAATTTAAGTTTGTGATTTAGTAAAAATCCGTTTCTTGGAAGCGTACCAAACAACAAAGGCTCATTACTCGCAGTTGTTTTTTGTTATATTTTACGTTCAATTTGTTAATTCTGATTGAAAACAACTGATATCTGAAAATTGAAACATAATCTTTTGAAAATCTTTTAACTTGTTCACCGTGAAACTTTTAGCATCTTTTTATCTGCATTCAGGAACACTTTTCAGCAAAATTGAGGGGTCTAAAAAACAACCAAATGTTGGATAATGCTAATTCCGGGCATACCACAGAAAAATTTTAGAATTCTCATCTCTGTCTATTTTTTTTTCAATTCGTTATATTTGACAAATAGCGCAGGAAAAAAAAGAGAAAAGAACGGTAGAAAAGTTTAACGCTTAAAGAGGTGAGCTCGTAAAAATCATAAGGTTGCCTAAAACGAGTTCACACTGCAAGTTGCCAAAGGTGTCTTTAGAAAACATGGTTCCAAGGGAACTTACAGTGATCTACCCCCCCCCCCCCCCTCCCCATATTTTTCTTAAAGCATAGGCAATAGGTTTTCATGCAGAAGAAGGTTAATGTTAAGATCGAATACAGTCGATTTACGCGAAATTAAAGTTCATCAAAATATTCGGCGTTACACTTTAGTTCGACCTCCATCTGCGGGCTCAATACTGAAAGACCGCCGAAGACAGACTCGCAACATATCAAAGAAAAACATGATGGATCTAACTAGACAATCCAAAGTACATCCAAGTAACTTCGAACTGGAAGACTACAACGAGCCAACGAACGTTCCGAACGACATTCCCTTGCCAGCTTATGCGTCGGTTGCTCCGAAGGCATGGTCAGGCGGAGGCGATCTTCAAGTGACCTCTGAAGTTGACACAGACACTCGAGATTTGACCTCAGAAGATATTCCAGTCGAGAACCCAAAAGATGTTGCAAATGACACCATCTCGGGCGATGAGTCCGAAAACAGTCAAGGGAATCTCGAGGAATCTCGAGTTGCCTTTGACAACTTGGTGGCTATGCGTTCCGGAGTAGACTCCGAGATGGCAAGTCGTATGTCCGAGAGCACACAGCACGAGTACGAGTCCTCGTCTACCTTCGCGACCGGGACTGCCAAAAAGTACAAAAGAAAGATTTCCAGACCAGATTCCGGGTATCACAAATAAACCAAATTTGCTCACAGCTATTTTACCTGAAGTTAAGGAAATTGAGACAATCGCAATTAGTGGAACGTAAAATTTTTAAGTCTATGATTCTTCTTGCTTTAACCATTAAACATTGAAAAATAATTTTGAAAATATCAGTGGTTTATAAATAAAACTTATTATACTCAATTGTTATATGAACTGTTGTAAGAACTGTGTGTAGTAGCGAACTTGTCTTAAGTAGTAAGATAGAAATTGTTCAAAAAAATGAAACCATTTGGCAAAAAGAAACAAATATTTCAATACGAAAATTTGTAGATCTCCGATATCGGCGTAATTAATGTGCGTGGTTTTTTGTGTTAAGTACTTGATATCTTACTCTAAGTTATAACTTTTTTTGAAGGCAGTGAGTTTCTGATGCATGAGTTTTTGAGGCAGTGAGTTTTTGTGCAGTAATAACCACAGGGTTAAAAAAGTACATGTTAAATAACTGACGACACCAATAATGGAGAGTGAAATGCACAATTTTCCCAGTTTGTTTGCATTAGAAAAAAAGACCTAAAAAACAGCTTCCTTCGTAGCACGAACAATTGTTTGATAGAAGTCTTATCACTTCAATTTAACCCTAAGCTCTTAAAACACAACAAAACTGCTCGTATATCAGAGGAAAGCCCTGACTGTTCCGACTGTGATTGATTCATATCGAATAGTTTTTGAGAAAAATATTGATAATCTATTAATTTTGGACAATGTCAAAGTGTGAAGTTTTGAGTCGTACAAAATGCTGGGTGGCATCCCTCATGCTGGAGGGACCGAATCCTTAAAATTCATTTTTGCTTATTTTCAGCCAATCACAATTGAGTATTCAAAAATCTCAACGAAGTTGCGAAAATTTCAAAGGAAGCGAATAAATCCAGGCCATTAGTGTTAATATTGCCCAAATACAAAAAAAGCAGATGAAAGAAAATAATTCCGGATCGAAGGCGGACTTGAACAAACTTAATATTTTAAGAATACCGACTTACAAAAAATGGAAAAATGAAAAGCTAAGTTTATTAGATCTGCACCTATTATATATGCATCTATTATCCTTTTTATATTATCATTTTCTGTTAATTTTGTCTTCGGTTTTGTGAGAAAGGCATTTAGACATTAGGAACGCTTAGCGAGTTTGATTGGTTGAAATTTTCCAATATTCGGTCCCTCGAGCCTGAGAACCTTTCCCGTACAATATTAATACGACCGATTAACTAGCCTCAATTCAATTTGGAACGATTTTGTTGTGTGGGATAATTGGCCACAGCAAAACAGTTCGAGTTTCGCTTTGAGCATTATGAGTAAACTCTTCAAAGCGCACATAATGTAGTCCAAAATTGGGCAATTTGGCAATTTTCAAACCCCTAGAACTTAACAAAAAATGATCGGATGTTGAATATCTTTTTCAAATTTGAACTCAGAGAGTCGATATCTTCAATGGGTTAAAAAAAAATTTGTTGAAAACTATTATTTTGATCGGCGAAATCTGACTGAATAAAAAACCACACCGAGCATAAATATTCCGTTTTCTTCGAAAGTCGGAACAATGATTTATGATTAAACAGCTCGTGCAAAGGCTTGATTGTTCCGTTCCGACTGATCTGTAAACGGTCCAAACTGAAGTTATGAAGAAAGCTTTTTAAAATGTGCAAAATTTGAAATATTCGATTTTCGTCAACCAACGGCTTATTTAAATAATAAAGTGGTTAAAATTTAATTTGACTGGTCGTCAATATGACTATTTAGCATGGTTGAAATCAACTTCGAAGGATATTTCACCACGCATAGATAATTTGTGATACTGCTTCAGTAAAACAGAAAATTTCAAAGCGCGCAAAAGTTAGAACAGAACAGTGAAATTTTGCAAAAATTGCTTCACAAAAGTAACGTAGGGTCAAGTTTTGAAGATTCAGTCAAAATAGCCAAATACAAGAATGCCAAAAACTAAAACACTGCTTAAAAGAGCAGAGAATAGACGAAAGTAGGCTTTACAAAAAGTAGAGGAAAAAGCTGTAAACACCAACTTACCAGCAACACGAGTCGAAAAAAATTCGGTAAATGCTTGTGGAGTTAATCAAAACAGCAATTGCTTTTTATGTTTCATTACTACAGAAACTAAAGAAAAACTGTATTCTCATTTTTGGTGTCGCTTTTTTTCTTAATTAAAAATGAAACTAAGTGCCATATAAAACTTGCCACTCACTTCAATTTTCAGTTTTTTTGTGCTAATTGCCTGGAAAGTATGCATACTAGCTCAAAACTGAAAGAAAGCGACTAGCTCAAAGTATACATAACCGTAGCATTACTCGATACAAGAGGAGAAAGAGTTTTTTTCAGTTTCAGTTAATTACCGAAATAACAAAGTTAAGGTCTCCATACAGAGGATCCAATTTTGCTAAATGACTGAAGAACAACACAGAACGGTTCAAATCGTTTTTTTATTTATTCAAAAAGAATTTTGCTAGCAAAGATAGCAAGAATTTTTGCTATTGTAACATATTGGAATTAAATTCTCAAATTGAGGCTAAAACTGTTTTTTTTTTAAACTTTAGCCTATTTTTTAGTTTTTTGTGCAGAGTTTCACTATCAGTGTCCGCAAAAGTGAAAGAAAGTGATAACAATCAATTAAATTTGGATTATAATATTACTATTTTCGAGGAAAAAATCTATTTCTAATCCATTATAACCGATTTTTTTTTACTTTCGTCGACACTGACAATAAAACTCAAAAAACATCGATTTTTCCCACTTTGTTGATATGCGAATTCCATCGCACATGAAGTCTTTTCTACTTTTTAAACTAAAGTTGGTTATTTTTGATTATTTAAAAAAATTGATAATTTTTTTTCTTTTTATGTTACTCAATAGCTGAATTTTGACCCTTTCAACAATTGCCCGCTTCTATTCCCTCCAATGTTCGCCCCTTTGCTCCCTTTGTGCTCTTACACCCGCCATTCCCCACCTGAACCAATCCCAACCCTGCCCCCTCCTGAACCAACCCCCTCCACCAAATGAATCCCAACTGAACCAACCCCCCCCCCCTTCACCACACGCACACACTCACCATACCTGAATCGGATCAAAGGGTGGGGGGTTCAAGTGGATGGGGGGGTTGTTGGTTCATGTGCGGGGGTCGGGTGATTCAGGTGGGGCGGGGTGGTTCAGCGTGGGGGGGGGGGGGGGGGTCGCAGAAGGCCAGGTTGGGGGGGTTTCAAGTGTGGGGGAGGACAAAGAGGAAAACGTTGGAATGAGGGTTGTAAGGGAGCAAAGGGCCAAATGTTAGGGGGAGAGGTCAACGAAATCTTTTTGCACGTTGAGTTTAGGTTTAAAAAAGGAGTAGGACTTTCACTCACTTTGCAAAAATTTTGCATTACTCATTTAGTTAAATGCGAAAGTGAAGTGGAGAAAAAATCCAATTTAATTTGATTTTTTACTTGTTTTATAATCCATTATAATGGATTTCAAATGAATTATAATGCATTAAGTTTCTGCCAGAAAAAAAATTAATTTAATCCATTTTTTTTGTCCAATTTTGTTGTCTAAGCCCAACATGGGAATCGATTATACTGGCAATGATTTAGACCTCAAAAATCCAATTTAATAAGTTTTTTTGCACTTTTCTTAGATAGGTTAAACTTTTCACAAAAAAAACTAAATTTGCATTAGTTTTTTTCGTGGTTATAACAAAATTATTTTATTTATGGAACCTGCAATATTACAGTAGAAATGTTTGCATCTGTGATCAAGCTTACATCATCACCAAAACACCAAGAAAAACTTAGAGCAATACCTTATTTCTCTGATTTAAAATGAGTAAAATTACAACTTTTTTCATTGGCTCACCCCTTGTGTACTGCTTTCAGGTATCCAATTTTGGCTAAACGATCATAAACTTTTCGAAAGGCTCCAACAGCGCCAATATTTACTCATTTCAAGAAGAAAACTTTTTTGGCTTGACTCCGCCGCAGAAAGTTTGATCAAAACAGTGTCTTTTTAGTGATTTTGAGAACCCGAAAAATCAATTTGGTCGGGCTAACCATAAAAAATGCCAACAACAATTTGAACAATTTTTTGAAAATCCACCCTCCTCGAGAAAGTTTTAGACCCTCCCTTGCTAAAATCTCTGATCTTCACCCAGATCCGCATTTATATCAAACTTAAAATTTGAGTTTTTTTCTCGGTACAAGTAGTGCACCCAAAAAACCAAAACACAAAAATATAAATCATAAAGAATTAGCGATAAGCCATAATCTTGTTTCAGCTGTTGTAAAACTAATTTCAGTAAATCCTGTAACATAAATTCACTCGCAAAGCGCAATAGCTGTGTAAAAAACATAAATGTTAATTTTCGGCAAACTTTTCATCGGCACTTACCTCAGCGACGCATTTTGAAGAGAAGTTTGAAGTTTTTAAATACACAATGAACTATTACAGAAAAAAATTGTTTCGCGCCGTGACAAGTTTTATTGGAATGAAAAAATTTTATGGTCAACCAGTTTCAGTCAATTTAGACGCACCCGCTCACAAATTTACGGATCATCGCAAGGTCGAAAAAACAATAGTTAACTCTCACTTGACTCGAGAAAAACAAATCACAGTACTTACTCGTTTACATAATCTGAAACAAATGGCAAACTTCTATCAGGTCTTGCTACCTGTTTCTAAACCTCCTAAGTAGAGCAAAAAAAGTTAGTAATAAAAACGATATATTACGAAAAAAAAACTCAAACATTGTAGGAAACAAGGTATTCAAACATTGTACGAAGACAATATATATCCACTTAATATTTGTTGTAACTCAATTTTGATTTTTCCTGCAATTTCAAGCAATCATTAGATGAGTCACCTCGAAACGTGTTTGCTAAAAAGTGAATCAGTTCCCTTACAAGAATCTCTCATAGTTATTGCTAATTTCGGCTCTTTTCGTGCCTCATGCAAGCTGTTTTTTTTGTAGGTACCAGCATAGTCTTCAGAGAATGCGCTCGTATACAATTGTGGTTTTATTAGCAGTGCGGTATTTAAGTGCTCTATATTCGAATAAAGGCCTATATAGATATTGTAAATTTGAAGAAAATGTTTCCCTATTAAATTTTTCCTCATTAAGTGCAGAATTTTTTTTTCATGCACAACAGGCTCTCTGAAATTTATTTTGTAATTAATAATCAAACCAAGGTAGTTGTACAAGAAGGTTGAGCTGATCTATTTTTTTCAAAAGTTGGCAAAACAATTTGTATTTTTTAACCCTAAAATAACACTTTTTCTTTTGATGCTTTTTCTCGTCAGTTTAATTTAAGCACTGTAAACTTAGCGAGTTTAGTTGCAGTTTTAAGTCTAAATAAAAACAATGAAACAGCGCAAGAGATTGTATTGAGATTTCATTTATTGCTGAATTCTGATTGGTCAAAAATTTGGCTAATTTATTCTACATACGGGGAGGGGGAGAGATTGCTTAGTAGGTCCCGAAATAATTTTTAAGAATACCTGTCGAAAAAATTTTAGCAAGAGTAAATAAAACTTCCAAACAGAATTGAATTCTCGAGGTTGCCGACAAATCTTGTTTTTAAGCAAAAAATGTGACAAATAGTTAGGTTGATTTTTTTTAAATTATCGTTTTAAATTTTTTGTTTTTTATACTCAAGAGTCTCGAAAGTAAAATACTTCTCAAAAAATTTTGCTTGGGTTATATTTTCAATCAACCTTATTTAAATTTGTTTGATCTTTTTGAATAACAAAGCAAATTTCATCTTAAATATTTTTAAAAACATTCAATCCGAAAACCAAATTTATTTTTTTTGCATCAATTCTGAAACAATTTTTCAGAAATTTATACAAAGAAAAAGCAAAATCCTTGTTGCGCAAACAAAAAACACAAAAAAAAAACAATCAAACAAGTATGAATTATATTGAATCAACTAACCTGTTCAAATAATTAAAATTTGTTCTATAATTAAATCAATTTCAAGTCACTAGTGGAAATTTACCCAGACAAGAGAAGTTGAAAAAAACGGCAACAACAAAACATGTCCCACTTTTTGGTCATTTCGGCTAACTTTTTTTTCTGCTTGATTAATATCTGATATGTCAGGACATGTTTGAATTTGAATGGTTAAAGAGCTAATCATATTCAACCACATTGATTTTAGATAAAGATATAGAAACACTGATTTTTGCCCGTTTCGACTCCTCAACTTTAATTACTCTTTGTTCTAAATTAGTCTGAGCAGCCAAGTAATTCGACCCTTTTCCTCAATTTCTTTCTCTTCCTCAATCACAATTTTTACTGAAAAATTAGTTTCGCTCCGTGACAAGAGTTATGGGAGTGTGAACATTGCATGGTCAAACAGTTTAAGTCAATTTAGACGCACCCGCTCAATTTTACGGACCATCGCAAGGTCAAAAAAGCATTAGTAAATTCCCACCTGACTCGAATAAAACATATCACTGTTATAAGTCGTTTACATAATCTGAAACAAATGGTAAGTTATTATCATCAAGTCTTGCTACCTGTTTCTAAACCTCCTTAGGAGAGCAAAAAAATTCAGTAATCAAAACGATATATTAAGAAAAAAATAACGCAAACATTGTAGAAAACACTGAGTTCAAACATTGTACAAAGTCAAAAAAAACTTTTTGGATTACACAAGACAGTTTTTGATTCATAGTAATGTCGACTAAATTGAAAAAGAAGAAAAATTTATCTCCGTCAAAAAAAAACAGAAAAAAATTCAAACGTTTTTACCAACATATTAGCTACATTTAAATATTTTCTTGAAACATGTGAATTAGAAATTCCACACAAATCAAAACATATTTTCAAAAATCTTCATATTCTACCAGATAATAATTTCCGAACTTTTACGAAACATTTTGATCTGTTTATCAATTTAAAAAAAATGGTTGAAGTGTTTCAAGCACTTCAACAACTTTTTGTTATAGTAACCTTTAATTTGAGGGACGTCACACTGTTTTTCCACTAAATATTTGTTGTAACTCAGTTTTGATTTTTCCTGATTTCAAATAATCAATAGATGAGTCACCTCGAAACGTGTTTGCTAAAAACTGAATCAGTTGCCTTACATGAATCTCTCATAACTGTTGGAAATTTTAGCTCACTTCATGCCGCATACGTACTGTTTGTTTTTTGTAGATTCCAGAATAATCTCCAGAAAGCGCTGGTATAAATTTGCGGTTTTTCAGCAGTGCCGTATATAAGTGCTCCAAAACAGGCCTACTGAAGATATTGTAAATTTCAAGAAATTGTTTGCCTATTAAATTTTTCCACATAAAAAGACAGAAAGGCAGTTTTTTAGACTAGATTTATGGTATCATGTACAACAAGTTCCCAGAAAGTTAAATTGTATTTAATACTCAAACGGAGGTAGTTATACAGAGAAGAATGAACTGATTTTTTTGTTCAAAGTTGGCGAAAAAAATGTTTTTTTTTCTAACCATAAAATAACACTTTTTTTTATGCTTTTTCTCCTCAGTTTAGTTTTAGCACTGTAAATTTAGCGAGTTTGGTAGTAGTTTTTAAAACAAATAGATACAGTAGATTAGCGCTAAAGCTCGTTTTGAAATTTCAATTTTTGCTGATTTCTGATTGGTCGAAATTTCGACAAATTTATTCTTCTTAAGGGGAGAGAGAAAGATGGTTAAATAGGTTCCAAAATATTGTTTTGGAATACCTGCCGCAAAAACTCTAGCAAGAACAAATAAGACTTCCAAACAGAATTGATTTCTCAAGGTTGCCGAAAAATCTTCTTTTTTAGGCAAAAATTGTGACAAATAGGTAGATTGATTTTTTTGATTAAATTTTATCGTTTTCAATTTTCCTTTTTATATTCAAGAGTCTCAAAAACAAAACACTTCTCGAAAAATTTAGCATGAGTTTTTTTTAATCAATCTCATTATTTAAATTTGTTTGATCTTTTCAAACAACAAAGCAAAGTTCAATTATAATATTTTCAAAAACGTTCAATCCGAAAACCAATTTTGTTTTTTTTTTTGCATCAATGCAACTGCCTTATATATGAATTGGCAATTGACAAAACTACCGAACTTTTCTGAAACAATTTTTCAGAAATTTATACGACGAAAAAGCGAAACCACTGTTTCGCAAACGAAAAACACAAAAAAAATCAAACTAGTATGAATTATGCTGAATCAACTAACCTGTTCAAATAACTAAAATTTGTTCTATAATTAAATCAATTTCAAGTCACTAGTGGAAATTTACTCAGACAAGAGAAGCTGAAAAAAATGGCTTCAACGAATTATGTTCCATTTTTTTGGTCATTTCGGCTAATAATTTTATCTGCTTGAATATTTTCTGATATGCCCGGCCATGTTTGAAATTGAATGGTTGACTGTTTTCTGCTTGAATAATTAGCCTATCATATTCTACCACATCAATTTCAGTTAAAGATATAGAAACACCAGTTTTGGGCCGTTTCGTGCATACGACTCAATTTCAATCACTCGTTGCTCTAAATTAGTCTGAACAGCCAAATTAATGTACCCTTTTCCTCAAGACACATCTTTTTCTGGAGCCTTTTCGGCTCATCTCGATAACCGACTAAAATATTGCATTCGATATGTCACTAAATTTTTTACGCTTTTTAAGGCTAAAAAAGGAGTGCTTTGAAAATAATATGAACTTTTTCGCTAAGCTTAATTTTCATGTTGGAGATCTGTTTGCAGCGCTCACACGCAGAAAAAAAACGAAATTTGCAAACAAATCGAACGGTAAGTTTTGCGTTGAACAGCGGTTATTTTACATACGTTTACCTCTCTTTCTTTCTTCAATATAGAAAACAAGAAAAACATATTTATTACTTAGTCTGCTTTCTGTTTTTACCTTTCAACTGGATTATGACAAACTAAAGGCTGTCTGCATTGTGCGGACTCTGCATTTACGAAGTATTTTTTGGATATATTTGGTACGCCGAGGTTATCTGAAATATCAGACCTGATTTGAAAATAAAGTGAAGATCGCCGAATTGCTATTTTATTGAACTAATTCTTTCAGTCCAATTTATAGTTTTTAACAAACTTATTGGACAACGTCGTAAATTTCTGGATTATAATTAGTAGCAAAACGTTCGGACAGAAAAAAAATAATTAAAATTGGCAATTGACCTTTTTCAGACAACTTTTGCATGTAAAGACTAATTTTTCAGACAAAGGATGTCTCATTGTCACCTAAAATTTCAAATTTGCCTGCAATTTGGGAAACTCTTTACAGTTTTGACCTTGAACCGTTGAAATAGTGATTGAATTCTCATATTGTATTTAAGCAGTTAAACAATCAATCAAACTGATTGCGCTTTATTTTTCAGAAACGTAAAATTTTTCAATTAATTTTTAAGACTCCAGGCAACAATTTTGCAAAATTTTACTCAGCAATGATCTGCTATGCAATTTTTAGACCACAAAACATAAAATATCAACAAAAAGGCAAGCGGTAAACTTTTGACGGAAAAACTTATATTCAGGGTTGATTTATTTTGGATTTTCAAGACGTCCATTACATTTATTTAAAACTATATATTTGCAAATCTCTTCAGTTTATTGATATCAAATTGGAATTCCTTTTGATCTGAGTGCATGTTACAGTGCCAGTTACAGAGCCCGTTTTTGTTCCAACTTTCAGAGAAAAGTGAGTTTATCAACATCCAGTTTCAAGTGTTAATAATCGATTATAATATGATTTTAGTACCAGTCTTACAAAAATTGAGAAAAAATTGATTTTGATCAATTAACAAATTGATTATAATCTCTCTTTTTGAAATATAATATAATCAATTATAAAACATCAGAATCGATGATGTTCGATTATTTTAATCCGAATTTCTAACTTGATTGTTTTGCAGAAAAAAAATCCATTCTTATCGATTATAATTGTTTATATAACCTCTTTTGTTTGCCCATTTTGTCTTCAACCTTCCACCTGAATTGCTTATATTTTATGCTTTTTGTAGGCGTTGGTTTATGAGAAAAATGGGAAAATTGTTTTAGCTGTTTTCAAATCAATTCAAATTTATAACGTTTTTTTTTCATTCCTTCTTGATTATATATATAATTAGTAGTAAAAAGTTCGGACAGACAGAATTAACTAAAATGAGCAATCAGTGCTTTTTGACGATTTTTTGCACGCAAAACCTGAAGCCGAACAACCTTGAAATTATTGTCAGACCAAATTCAAAATGCGAGATTGTCGATTATCCGATGATTATGCCAGCCTAATGCTTAAATACTGCGATGAACATCCAGATTTTACTATAAATTATTTCGACGCTTCGGATGCAATTGCCCGCCGTGGTTATAGGTTTTGAGCGAAACTCGGATTTACTTAACAATCTCCGCCCTTGTTGTATTTACTAAAGAATCTCTACCCCTGTAAATGAAAACAGTAAACTTGCACTACAGCATTGTATGTAAATTTGACTTCTGCTGCTTTCTGATTGGTCGGAAGTTCGTTGCAAGTAATCTTATTAACGATCTCCTCCCCTTTTTTTTAAAGAGGGATTGTTAAGTAGATCCCGTAACTCTGCTTTATGAACTTTCGACGTTATGTTTATTTCAGTTTTAATTTCCGTTAGTTTCTCGACAGTTGCTCTTTTCTAATTAATTCTGCCTGTCCGAACTTTTTGCAACTCTCTATAGAGAGCTGCAAAAAGTTCGGACAGACAGAAATAATTAAAAAGAGCAATCTGCCAATTCTGAGCAGTTTTTGCATGCAAATTTGATTTTTTAAGTGACATTGAGACATACTTTCTGTCTGAAAAATTAGCTTTTGCATGTAAAAATTGTCTGAAAAAGGCCATTTGCTCTTTTTAATTATTTTTGAATGTCCGAACTTTTTGCAACTAATTATAATTACTAGAAACAATCGGACAGACAGAATTAATTAAAAGGAGCAATCAGTGCTTTTCGGCGTTTTTTGTATGCAAAATCTGAAGCGGAACAACTCTGAATTTTTGTCGGATCAAACTCAATATGCGAGGTCGTCGATTATCCGATGATTGTACTAGCCTAATTTTTAAATACTGCGATGAAATTCCAGATTTTACAGTTAGCTAAAAAAACATTTAAAAAAATTAGTTGAAAAATGAAACCTACCATAATGTTATACTAAGAAATATATCAAGGAGTCATTTTCAACAACAAAAATAACAGATCAGGCCGCCAAAAAAAACAAACGGAATTGAAGATGATTCATAATTTGGAAACTTATCGCAGAAAAACATTAGCCACCCTGAGCAACAATTTTTCTGTTTCAATGTTTACCATTCGACGCTTCGGATGTAATTGCCCGCCGTTATCATAGGTTTTGCGCGAAAACTCTGCTTTATGAACTTTCGACGCTATTTTTATTTAAATTTTTATTTAAGTTGATGTCTAGACAGTTGCTCTTTTTAATTAATCTTGTCTGTCCGAACTTTTTGCCTTTCTCTATAGTTGTTTCATGATGTACATTTTAAGTTTTTTTTACCACCAAAATGTCAGCACACTGCTTTAGTTTCATGATTTTTATGGAAGAGTTAATTTTCACCTACCGCGGGATCCTTTCAACTAATAGGGATCTCTTACATTTTAAGTTTATATTTTAAGCTTACATGATGTACATTTTAAGTTTTTTTACCACCAAAATATCAGCACACTGCTTGAGTTTCATGATTTTTATAGAAGAGTTATTTTTTACCCACTGCGAGATTCTTTCAATTAAAGGGATCTCTATGAAATTTATGTTTCGTGGTAAAACTTGTGTTCAGATGAACCAAAGAGTGACAAGACATCTCACTTTTGGTCTGGAGAAAAACCAATGAACCCCAGCACGGAAATTCCTTTTTTAAATTGAAATAAATAATTCAATTGCATTGATCCGCCATTCATGTGTGTTAAAAACGTAAAATTAATCATGAATAGTTATTCCACAAAATTCAAACCCCCAAAAAATTACGAAAAACACAGGTAATGATGATTTGTTTTCAGAAAAATTCTTAAAATTTGTTCACATCAAATTTGATTTTTCAGGGTTTGACATTTGATTCATTTTTAAGGGCAGTTCAACTGCAAACATGAAAAATTCACAACAAAACGTGAGTACCTTCAAGTTTCCAAAATAGGTTTCAATTTTCACATCTCTTAGGCAAAAAGAAACTGCACACATTGTTCCAGCTTTCTCGCATGGAGTTATAATTATCGAAAAGTTGACGATCATAAAGCTGTAAGGCCATTCATTTTCATCTTTTAATATTTGAAAGTTAACTTTCCTTTCAAACAAAAGTCAGCTTCTTTCTTTTTTTGCGCTCTTTGATTCTTTTCCAACTGTTAGTTGGCTATGTTACTTTTAGACTTACCAGCCTAAGAGTGAATTTTAAAAATTTTTTCAAAGTTCTTAAAACGAAATTTTTTCAAAAATCATTGACTTTCGGTCATTGACTTGTCGCTTCTTAGCAGTCCGAGCTCTAAAAAATAAAATGCTTCAGATGGTACAATAAATTAATTTCAAAAACGCTCTTTTAAAAGTCGAAAATTGACCGAATAAAAAAACACCCCAAACATAAATATTCCACTTCTTCTGCGAAAGTCACAACTTCAAAATCTTCTAAATTGTCCGGCAGTGGGGCGTGCTTCCGTCCTCCGCGCCGATAGCCATGAGATCTCGTAAGCAGTTTAGTTCTCTCGACTAATAGTCCTGTAATAAAAAACATTAGGCTGACTGAAATGACGATTTTCGTTCTTTGCTTAGATCCGATCTGCTCCTGGATAGTCTGTGCGTTTTGCGTGCCGCAAAAAAAAACGTAAATTCTGAGAATGTTAATTCAAAAAAATTAATAATTTTTCTTTATCAATTTGTGTACTCCTAGCACAAGGTTGCTCAGACTATCGCAATCAGTTTCCGCGCCGAAATTTCACGAATAAAATTAATTATATTGCATGTTTGATTCCAATCTCTGTGAAATAGTCCACAAAAAATTATTAAAATCCATTTAAAATAGATTAAAATGATATTTTTTTTTGAGCAAAAAAACTTTTTTCTAATCAATTATAATCGGTTATAAGTGATCTTTTTTGGAAAAAATTTGACAAATTTTTAAGTTGAAATGTAATTCAGTTTTAATCAATTATTGTCCAGCATTTGTGGAGGGGGAGAGTAAACTTGCCTATGATTTTTACCCTTGTTTCCTGTGTCAATTTTTCTGAATAGTTAAGCTTGTCCCTCTCCCCGTCCGACGCTTGTGTTCAACAACCCCCTGTCCCCCTCCTCCTCCTTACTTGTATATGTTTACTTACCACAGGTATATTCCTCCTACCAATTTTAATGTATATTGACGTTGAAAACCATCCCCAGAACGTAGGAGGGGGGCTGTGTTTGGTATGTGGTAGTAGGGTGTGTTTGGGGGCTGTGAGGCAGGGAAGGTGTGTACGTAGGGGCGGATGTTGATTCTTAGGGTAACGGGATAGGGGGGGGGGGCGTTCATGGGGATGAACGTGTTCGTTCGGGTTTTAGTGCTGCAAAATGCAGCAAAAAGTAAGATAGACATTTCACATCTACAGAAGAAATCTTTTTTCACGGATTTTATGAGCAAAAAGTAATCGTTTATATTGGAAACAAAAATAAAACAATCGACTATAATGGATTATAATGAATTTTTAAATATCAAAAATAATCAAACAAAATCCATTCTCATGGTTGGATGAGTCATGAAAATTGAATATATGGGTTAAGTTTTTTGCCAACAATCCGTCATAATCGATCAATTCGAAAACTCTAGTGGAGGATCAAGTATTCCCAAGTTACCCGCACCTGAGTTTCATAGATAGCAATCCATTAAATTGTGGTTTTGTGCACAGTCTTCGTAAATTTGTATAAAATTTGATTAGAATTGATAAAAAATGGATAAAAATTATTATAACTTTCTAAGTGCATTTTAATGCGCTTTAATCAATTATAATGAAATGTTTTTTTTTTGCTAAATGTACCCTAAAAATGTCAAACTTTCTCTCAACAGCCACCAAGATATCTATCTCTCCCCAAACAAACAAAAGTCGGAAACCCGCGCAATTTTTTGCAAAAAACCAAATTTGTTGTACAGTGAAAGCAATTCACATAATAAAGGTCATTATTTTATGTTTTTGGCTGACTAATTGATACAAATTTCTTGATAAAAAATATTAATTTTAAAAAGAAAAAGATGAATTTTAGATTTTTTTTTCAAATTTTCAGAATTTCTTATGCCTGAAAAATCAGTTATTCAATTCAGACGTGTTGCATTATGAGTGGAATCATTTGTAGCATTTATATTTATTGCATTTTTATTGTTATGATCACAGTTACGCTACCTACGCCCAGACTCGCAACCAAAAAAATCAGGAATTTTCCGGGGTGAAATTAAAAGCTGCTGTTAGAGGTTTTATATCAGTAAAAAATATATATCAGTACTTAAAAGGTTTTTTAAGAAAGCAGTTAAAATCAATTATTCCAGAGGATGATCACATTCTTAATTTTGGTATTACAGACTAACCAAAAAGAAAGAAGTGACCATTACAAAGTCAAAATGTGTACTTTGTGAACTGCAAGTGGATTCCGCAACAAGTTACTTTAGTTAATCTTTTTGAAATTTTTGGTTTCCACGAACGCTTAAGCACTGTATTACTTGAAATCGATGCCAATTTTGCGGAATCCGGAATAAAAAAATTTGATTACGTTATAGATCAATTTATATTTATTGCGGTATCCGCTTACGTTTGCGAAATCCAAAACAACTAGCAATATTCGCTCGTTACAGACTCCGCAACACAACTGATGTGCTGACAAAATTCTTGTTACAGGTATTTGTGCGTGGAATCCACGGAAATTTCAAACATTGAATCCACATTCATTTTGGAACATGTTTAAAGACTTGTCTCTGGATTATGTGACCTACAGACACCAAATTGAGCGCTTATCCAGTGAATAGTTTTTTCCTCGGGATTATTTAGTAACAATTAGTAAGGTTATGAGAAGGTTCTGAGAAGTTAATTTGTATAGTACTCTTAGATTGTATAGTACTTTTAAAAAATTCTAGTCTAATTGAGAATCTCGAGACCAAAGAAAACTTTTTAAACCCTATTTAGGGGTTTTTGTTCAAGGAACTGGGAGAACTTGAGGAGGCATAACAAATAGAACTTTCACATGAAAAGCTCTAAAAAACCTATTCCGCCAAAAAGGTTTTTCTACTGCTACTTATCAAAAGAGTGCGAAACTAAACTTGATAGAAACTATGGAGTTATGATGGGTTTTTTTTTCTAGTAATAAATATGTATTTTTTTATTGATTTTTTTTTTAGTATTTTTCCTAAAATGTTTTCACCGCGGTTCTGATTCAAAAACGAAAATAAAAAGATCAAACTACTGCGAGCACCTGACCTATGCAATTGAGGAAAATAAGAAAACCTTTCTATTCCTTTTTCTTAGTCTGAGATAAACATACGCAGGAAGTAATGGAAAAGGGAATTATGCAACTAACAACCACACGGTACCAGACCGCATAGCAAAGGGAAACAGACACATGTGTGTAATACTACACAATGTTGAGCAAAGCGACGTGTGCAAGTGCAAAAGATTGTTATGTTATGTAGATATCAAAGAGTTATTAGCACAAATACAATAGTCAATTGTATGTCTTCGGGGGATAAAAAAATTTATTTTCCCACTTATTGACAAAAATATAGCCAGAAAATTTAGTTTTAACCTATAGTTTCAGTGAGACTTCTATGTGAGTCTTTTCCATTGATGAACTTGACTTCTCTTTCGTATAAAATCTTTCATACTCAAAGCTCATTTTTTTCAGAAAAATGGTGAGCAGAAGAGAATATCTACTATGGCTAATTATTAACAGCCGATGGCTCGCGCATTGTGCTTTTGAAAACTCTTATTTTTCACAATTTGTTCACATTCTTTGAAAGAACCGATAAGTTGTTGAATCCTCAAAAGCAACTTGACTTCTCCCTCAAAATCTTATCCAGTTTTCGCCCGAAATTCACTATAAAGTTTCTGCTGGCCAGCAAGTCTCAAAAATGACCGACCTCAAATAAGTCAGCAATTATTGCATCATTAGTTTACTCCATTGATTATAATTATCTTCTCTTCGATATGGGTCACAATGGCGGCAATAAAGGTACCCTCATACCAGCCTTTCTCGCAGTGTTCGCGTCTTCGTGTGCTGTTTACTGCTCCCTGGGTTTCAAACGATACCCCCACGCAATCTGGGTCAGCATGTGGTGGAACGGACTGCTCTTATGTTGCCTATATCCTTTACAGCCCATCTTCAAAAGCAATAATAAAAATTTATCCCCAAAAGGACATGAGACCCGCCGCGGAGGGGGTGGGTTAAGAGGAATAGGGTGGACAACTGCTGCTGTTCTGTTTGTGGAAGTTACAGCCGGGTGTGTGCATGTAGTGACTCAGTACTTGGTGCTCAGGTACCTCAATCTTGGAGATGCTATGGTGCTTGGTGAGTCTTCTTGCCAACCCTAATTGTTTCAATAACTTTCATATTGTACAAATTATCTGCGTTTTTTTTTAATTTTTTCGTTCATCAATTGCCAATTTTTCCGGTCTATACGCGCAATGCAACAACTGAATTTCACTTAGGTACTAAGTAATGATAAACATGGCGGCATTGAAAACGCATCATCTAGAATTTCGCCCAATCTTTCCTCAGAAAGGAATGATTGAAGTCACCGTGCAATCTTACAAATTAACGCTTTTGGAGAAAATTTGATCACATTTCAGCTACTAATTTACAATTGACTATTTTAAAATTTTGAGTTTTCTTGTACGCTTGAAAGAAAGTTTTCCCTGAAATGAATCAGGAAAGCCCAGATTTGATCCAAAGAAAAAAAGTATGTTTATGGCTTATCTTTCAGTTTATTTTATATTTAGTTAATTGACCTTGAGAAAGCAAATTGTTGTAGAATTGTGAACGAACCAAAGTACTAAAGTTAGTTTAATGAATTGAATCAGGTAAAAAAGTTATTTTGTTTGTTTTGCTGCGGTCCAAATATTTTATTTTAAACTTCAGATCAAGCAAAACTAATTTCTCAAATTTCCTTGAACATTCTGAAAAAACTTTTGGCTCATCAAATTTTTGCTTTCGCCTTTTCAATGTCGCCCACTATAGCGAGGAATATTGGAATTACAACATTGAATGTTTAGCTTTTTAAACTGTTCAAAAACCCATGAAATTTATGTGATGTGCGCAACAACAGATATTTTGAGATGTACTCTTTGAGAATATATAGTCATGGTATTTAAAAGCAAAAACTCTTCCCACAAAATTTTGAAAAGACTTACTTAATCTATACTACATTACTTGAGTGCAAATTGCCGGTAAAAAAATTGTTTGCAAAGATAAATTCAACTATCAACATACTTTTTCTCTGTATAAATATTGAATTAATGTCCTGTTAATCTATTTTTTATTTGAGCTAGCAGAAAACTCCAACAATTAAAAGGCAAACAAATAAGAATAAAAAGCAGTTTTCAAAAACATTGGTTATATTTAAATAAAAACAAACACTACTGGACGAATTTAAGCACAAATTTTACACAATCTTTACCTAGACCAAGAGCAAATGATCCGGGCTATCCTCTATGAAACTATCAATATTTGGTTTCACTGACTTACCAATGTAACTCGGGTCTAAAATGCCAGTTTTCCTCATCTGCAATGAGTTTTGCATAAGAGCGAACTTTCTCGAATAAGCAAAGTAACAAAATATTTATGCGACGTGTAACATTCTCAGCGAGAAAATTGAAAAAATCAAAACGAAAACTTTCTTAAACTTGGCTTTTTCCTCTTTTTTCACGCGAATAAAAAACAATAGTGCAGACGAGGAAAACTGTCATTTTCAGGTCCGGATTACATTGTTAAGCCCATGGAACCAAAGATTGATAGTTTCATAGAGGGTAGCCCTGATCAGTTTCTCTTGGTTCATGTAAAAATTTTGTTGAAGTTCGAAGGAAATGTTGTCCAAAATGGACATTGAAAACAGGCATTTTAGAGAGTAAACTCCTGATTTTGCGCTTAATTTTGTGTAATAGTCTCTGAGTTCCGAGTAAGAATAAATAAAAAAAAATTTCAAAAAAAACTGTGAACGAACAAATCAATAATTCATTTTCTCAAGCAAACTGCCGATATAAAAACTTGATTTTTTTCCCAGATGAAAGATCTAGAAGTTTAAAGGTAATCAGTTTAACTAATAGTTCAAGCTCGGAACGTTTTGATAAAACGAAAATTGAACGAAAAAACTGTCTGAAACTGCTAGTTCAGAGACTGCTATTCTATGTGTTTTAAGTACACTAAAACGATATTAGAATAATCCTTACACTTTAAAAGCCAACCCGCTCTGATATTGCAACAATCGTTTTTTCTTGATAATTGATTTTTAATTTTTGAGACAAACAAAGATAGTTGATTGCTGTGCGTATACCACAAGTTTTCCGACCATAGATCAAAGTACGTCTGAAATTGTTTCAATTTGGTATGTCACTCTCACTCGACCCATTCCGATTATTATGATACCTGAATTTTCGTGGAAATAAAAGAAAGAGAAAACCAAGGATATTGTTTTTTTTTGTGTAGTGTGATAGTTAGATCTGAACGAAAAAAAAAATTACGCCATTTATAAAAAATTCTCTGACAAAAATGGCTTGACACGCAAAAATAATCGTAAGAAGTTTACGAATTTTTTTGTCGAAATTATTTGAATTTTTGAAGTTTTTTGTTTCCCAAGAGAGTACTTAAAAAATCAAAAACTAATTTTACTTGAGTAAAACTACGTGTTCAAGGCTTAAACTAAGCTTAAATAAGCTATCGTGAGCCTGCACACCTTATTTTGAAAAACCCTAATAGCACGAAATGAAATCAAAAATTTCTAACCGGTTTTTGCTCGAAACTGAGAAAATTTTGTAGTTCGAATCACGAATGCAAGCGCAATATGGTCTATATTTCGATCCATTTCAATGATTTTTTGAGGTACTTGATTTAGCACGGAAAACAAAAAGAAAAAAAAAGAACAAAAACGCATACCCGAATTCAAAACTCCTCCACATTTTCAAATGGTCGGAACAAAAATACTAAAACACACCTGAATTCGAAATTCTTCCTCATTTTTCAATGGTCGGAACAGGAACAACAAATGCATATAGAGCTCCGAGTGTTCAACAGTTTCCTCAGCTAAGAACTTTAAACGTTGGATACTTGTTCACTTGAAAAATAAAATAAAGTATTTTTCAGATAAATTTTTGCAAGGCTTGAGTGATATCGTAGAAGGTTTCTTTCGCTAAAGCTACAAGGTTATGAAATTCAAAAAATTGACCGATATATCTATATTAAATTGCTTTCTGCTTGTTTGTATGTCCCACGACAAAATTTTTATGATAAATTAGAAAAAATTTCACAGGTTTGGTGTTTTGATATACCAGCAGATTGCGTCCACTTTTTCAAGTTCTGGCAGCATCTTTTGTCCTTTTTCTCTATTAGAGAAAAAGAGTTTATACAGCATTAGCTTTGGTGTTAATTTATAAAGTTGATGATAAATTGTTGGGGATTTATATTGTTTAGTAGTGAAATGACTAGGTTGTAAAATGTAAGGTGTTAAATTGGTTGTTATTAAATACGTTTTTTCGAACAGATGAATCAAAGTAATGTTCTTATTTTCAAGAAGTTTTACCTATAAATTTAATTTCACTCAGGTGAGTTCAGGGCTGCACACTAACTAATTGATCCTCGCCTGAGATAACATATCGGAGTTAGTTGAAAGATATCATTTCCTTATGTGCAGTGAATCCTTTGAATAGTTGTTTGCGACTTAAAAATGATAGCAACTCATCGAATGTTGTTTCAGCCAATGGACTGCAACTGTTCGGCATGATAGTGGGAGAGTTCATTGCCCTCTCTCGGCGTCCTTCAGTCGTTTCAATCATATCATCAGTTCTGATTCTATTTGGGGTTTTCCTGGTTGCCAAGCCTCCGATCGTATACCAGTATCTGGACTCATCGTCGCATGCTGTTTCTGGAAATGGCGACTCGAAATTCGATCTGGATTATCTAATAGGCAATCTTCAAACTCTAAAGTGCATTTTAGTTTTAGGCTTAAGGTGTCCGAAAACAAAAGGGCGACTGTTTTTAGGTACTCTATTGTGTGGGGTGGCGTCTCTGTGTGGTAATGTGTACTATCTACTGCTGGCCAGACTGCCCCACCTGTCGGAGACATTCCACGTGGGCTGCATGGGAGCTGTACTCCTAATCCCCTGCACTGCCTTGCATTTATACGCAGACATATCAGGTAACATTGTGTGCGTGACGAATAGAGGTTGGTTTTGACAGCACCTCGGATTTTTGCAAACATATCCCCCCCCCCTATAGTACCTTATAAATACTAGCCACCTCTGCTAAAGAATAACTCAACGGTGAAGCATATATAAATATTGCAACCTAGCAAGTGAGTCCCACGTCCCCCCCCCCTCTTTTAGCCTTAGGTGGGATCCGAGTTCTTCAAAATTTTCCTGTTAAAATTATTTAGAGAGATCCGAAAATTTTCCTATCCGAAAGTTGTTTCATGTTGTTGTACAGGGGCGGATTTTCTCGAGGGGGTGGATTTTCAAAAAAATTTTGAAAATTTTGTCGACCTTTTTTTTAGGTTAACCTATTTGATTTTCTGAGCTCTACTAAATCATTATAAAAACCCTATTTTGATCAAATTTTCTGCGCCGCACGCGAATTTTTCAAAAAAAGGCCAAAAAAAAGGCGTTTTAAGGCACTTGGGAAAATGTTGATCAAACAATCGCGTTGTTTCTTGGCGCAATCCCCCCTCAAAATTAGTATATCTTGGCGCCGACAACGCTTTAGAAAAATTTTAGGGTCAGTAAGCCAAAAATGGATATCTTGAAATATTACAGCGAGGGGACCCTTTGGATCGGCAGGGGGTCGAATCCCTGAGGAGGGCTAAATCCGCTGGTGGTTAGGTCTACAAAATTAGTTCTACTGCAACAGTCGTGGGTCATCATACTAAAGACCGATACCCTCTATATCCAATACCACTTTTTTATCAGCTCATTCTCGTCTTTTGCTCCCTTTTTCCTGACGTTTTGTCACCAGCGAGAGCAACATGTATAATTTTAACTGTATCTTTTTTATCTTTCAAAGTAAATCGTTTGTTTTTAATAGATACCATCAGCAGTTTGGTTCCGTGTGGAGTGGTGGCCAAGTTGCTGGTGTTCTCTTTCGGACTGAGTCAGTGCAGTGGCCACTTTGCAGCTGTCGTCTCCAGCCAACAGAGCTCGCCCCTCTTCTCCCTTATAGTCCGACTGGTCGTCATCCCAATCGGATACATCGCGCAGGTACACTGTTCGAATGTACAAGGCTGTTTGCTATGCAAATCAAGGGCGAATTTAGGATTTTCTCACGGGGACGGGTTTTTGAAAGTTTCCCCGTCCGTTTTTTAGGTTTAAACTTTTCCAGCTCTGCTATTACCCAGAATCACCATTTTTGGCAGCGGTTTTAGCGCCGCATGCAATTCTTGGAAGTGCCGAGTTAGAATAAAATCCGCTCCTAAAATATGATGATTTTTGTAGGACAGTTTTTTGTATGCTTTTTAAAACAAAACTCGTTTTCAGGTTCTGAGATATCTTTTTAAACTCTAGAAGTTGATTTGAAATCATGTCAAAAAGTAGCAATGGCAAAGGATAGACATCTAGCATTCAACTATAGTATATAGTAATTGAACAGAGATCTGAAAGCAGAATAGTTTTTGGGCTTGTTTGGCTGTTGGGAGATAACATTGTACTTTTTTCCCTCACAGGTGCTTTATCTTGGAGAAAGTATACTAACGTCATCTCTGATTGGAGCAACAATCATAGTTGGCGCCATCTGTCTCCAGTCTGGCTACACAATCTTAGCTCAGAAAAGACAGCTGCGAAAGGCTCTCAAACAGATGAATCTCAATCTGCAGAAAAATCAACAGGACGAAGCAATCGAGATGAAGACTCACGATGATTCGGACAGAAAAAACATTGAGACAGAAACATGAGTTTCGAAGAGCCATGCAAAAACAAAGTCTACTCTGAGAAATAAAAATCATATCTTGAGGCCTTTGTGAATAGAAATTGATCCAAAGTTATAGATTATATCGTGTAAAAATTATACCATGTTTTGGAATTTGGAAAAACCACAGACAATGAAAAAATCACTTAACTTTAGCTGCCTTTTTAGGGTTGTATTTGTAGCTAATTTTTTGCCTGGACGTAATTGCCTTTCATTTTGTAATAATTGAATTATGTTAATGAAATAGATATGATGGTAGTGCGTAGAAGTTTTCTTTTACCATTTTGTGAAGCAAATTATAACTATAACAAAAACCGCCGTTTGCTGCGAAAGTAGCACAGAATGTTTCGAACCAGTTTAGAAAACTAAAAGACGAAACTTTCATTTTTCTTATGATTCCTTTATGCAGAAAAAGTGACCGAAAGAGGTGAGCAATTGCACAAATTGCTAATTAATAGCTAATATAGCTTTAAATATCCAGCAGACTAAAATCTTAATGCACATTTTTGTTTATTTTGAATCTGGAGAGAAATGAACGTAGTGAAGACTCTTATATAGGTCTCAGTAATTTTTGTTCAGGAAAAAGTCTTAAAATGCTCTAACAACTACAGATGTGCATTCATGCATATAAATCCATTTATGAGAGTACTTAGGTATATATGCACTTTTTGAGTTCAATTGAAGTTCATCTGCTGAAAGTTATGTAATTAGCACTCTCCGAATACAAACGTGGAATTGGCGCAAAAAAAGGAACAATTTCTAGTTTCGAAAGTGGAATTAAAGTTTTAGAATTCCAGCGGAACAAAAACTTTAACAATTGATCCAGTTTTCTCTAGTTAGGTTAGGGCTATCAAGAGAGCGCAAATTGTTCCAAAAATTTTGGCTAACGGGAATCTATTTTCTCTTTGGAATTCGAAAGTTGAGATTTTTTCAACAAAGTACGTTTTTTTTTCCTGTTTACTTGCGTTCATTACTCTTTTCCAACTGACAGTTGGCTATATATATTTTTTTCAACTGTCTGCTGGCTATAAAAGTTTTTTTAAAATGAAAATGGCTCTTTTTTCAGATTACTAATCAAAATAAAAATCAAAAATGTTGACCCAGTTTTCTCCATTTAGAAAAAATTAATTAAAAAAAGCAATCAGAAAAACATAATGTTTTTTTTTCACGTTTTTCTGTTTTTTTGTAGTATGCTAAAAGAATTTGAATAAAACCCAAAAACTTTAACAGTAAAGCATCTTAGGTCGATTTGATAGCAAGTGGTTTTTTAGGGGATATTTCTTAGGTTATATTAATCCAATAATTTTTGTGAGTTCTGATTTTGCTTTAAAAAGGAAAAAACAGAAAAAAAAACTAAGACACCTAAAGCATATTTCCTCCTCACTTCATGTGGTCCGAACAGTTACATCTTTTCTAATCTTATACCTTATAATAAATTTTGAGGGTAAAAAAACAGTGCAAAAATTTTTTGTTGTCAGATCAAGAAAATTAATCAGAACAACAAGTGTGGACAAGCCGACGAGGCTGTTTTCAGGTTCTTCAAAATTTTTTCACCTTCTTTAGAGTCGAATGATAACAAGCTTCAAATAGGACTATAGTAAGAACTTATTATGCTTGAATCAGACCCAAGGGTTTGTATTGATTGTTCATTTTCCCGATGTGCAACGAAAGTTCAGGCTAGGTTTCCTTAAAACTTCCAAATTTTGTGAATGATAATTTTCTGAATTCCATGTTGCGCTTGAAAAATAATTCTGGGCGATCATTTTTGAGATAATTTTGTTGCAAATTTTGCACACAAACAAAAAAAATGATTACAAATTAGTTATGACCAAAAATAGGCAGTTGCTGCGCAAGTAGCACAGAAAGTTGCAAAAAAGTAGTTTACAAACTAAAAATAAAAACAATTTCTTCTTTTTAAAATGCTGCCATTTTTTCTCGTGGTGTGACAAGATAATCTGAATGAAAGATATTTCTAGATAACTTCTGGAGATTATTTTTTCGTGTTTTCTGGATAGGTACTAAAAACTTCGAAAATAAAGTTTATTGAAGTTTAAAATTATTTTCATGGCTTTGCTGGAAGCTTACGAAAAAAAATTTCATCAGCCTATTCTATGGCAAGAAAATTTCAAAAAATTCAAACCGGTTTTTATTGACGTTTTTAAAACTTAATATCGTTCGAAGTATGATTGAAACAACTATATTTGGATAAATCATCCGACGCATTCCAATGATTACTTGTTTCACCGATTTTTGCAAGAAAAAAAAATTGAAACAGCCGAATACAAATTTCAAATTTAATTCAAATCGTTGGAGCAAAAAATGGGATCACAATCTCATTGGAAACGAATGGAAAACCAACTAATCCAATAAACATGTGCATGCTGGTTACCAAAGTTGAAGATATCGAAGGAGAAAGCAAATAATCAAAATGATGCATGTGAATTGTTTCCCCTCTAGAACGATCATGCCCAAAAAGTTAATAGCAAACTACGCAGTAAACCCAAGAGGGTTCGTTTATCAAGGCAAAGCCCTGAATGTTCCAACTGCCCTTTAATGGTATAGCATACTTGTTACTAAAAAATGTTTAAGTACACACAAATTTTGGACAATATCAAACTTCAAGTGTAAAAGTATGAGAAGTACGAAATTAAACGACCAATTAGCTATCCTCAATTCAATTTGGAATACTTTTGTAGAGCGGGATAATTCTCCACGCAAAAAAGCAATGAATCTCCTCATTACGCTTTCAGCATTGGGCGTAAAATTTTCACAAAATGGATAAATTGTTCCAGCGCATGGGCAAATTGGCAAATTTCAAATCCTCAGATCTTTAGAAAAAATATTTGAAGATAAGAAATCTTTTCAAATTTGAGCTCACGAATATCCAAATTTATCCTCTTACATTTTTCGTCTTTAATTCAACACTTAAGACTTGACTGAATTCTGATTGGCTGAAAAAGATCGCTTTTCAACATAACGATTCTTCTTTTAAAATGGTTTGATGTGTTTTCGAAACAGTTTATTTATAATTGGGATCAAGCTAACACCCCCCCCCCCCCCCCCCCCCCCCCCCAGATAGCCCAAGTTAAGATCTTCCACCCCAGCATTTAATTAGCATTAAATTTGCTAAGCGCTACACGTAAAATGCTCGATTCTGATTGGCTGAAAATACTTAACTTAGAACCAAGTTAACATCCTCCCTCCCCCCCCCCCCCCAAACGGCTCTTGGGGGCGGGGGGGGGGGGGGGTTGGGTGTTGAGAATGTTAACTTGGTCCTATAGTTGTTCTAGGGAAGCGAAGCAATAAACAGAATGGTCTAGAGCTGCAAAAAGGTTAATTGGTGAAACAAGTAATAGAATAGTCAAGAAAAATAATGTAATGAAAGAAAATCATAAATTGAGTAATTTCAGTAAAGTTTTTCTGATTCACTGGAAAAAAATAGATGAAAATACTCAATTTATGAATAATTTATTCGTTTCATTGCTAGTAATGACAATTCTAATGCTTGTTTAATCGATTAGCCCTGATAATTCAATATTTGTCTGTTTTTCTGCTCTTTAGACCATTTGCGCTCTTAGACCTTTCTGCTCATTGACCGGCCACCTTGTTCTAGTTCTAATATCGTGACTCAAGGGCGGATTTAGGATTTTCTCGAGGGCGGCGGAATTTTTAAAACAGTTTCGAAGTTTTTGTCAACCTTTTTTTTAGGTCGACCATATTGATTTTCTGGGCTCTCCCCAACCACTACAAAGACCTTGTTTTAGCCAAAATTTTTGCGCCGCAAGCAAAATTTTGAAAGAAAAACAGGCCGAAAAAGGTGTTTTTAGGCACTTGTTGGAAAATTTTGAGCAAAAAATTGCGTTTTTATGGCGCGCGCTCTCCCCTCCCTTCAGTTTTAGTATACTTTGGCTCCGAAGGCGCCTTTACAAAATATTTTAGGGTCAGTCAGCCAAAAACGGATATTTCAAAATAGTGAAAAGGGGTCACCCTTTGGGTCGGCATATCGGCATAGAGTCAAATCCCTGACCCCCCCCCCCCCCCCACTACTAAATCCACCCCTGTCGTGACTCCAAAGATCAAAAGAATCCAAGCCTAGTAACATATGTGTCATCAATTATGCAGAGTAATTACAATGTCAATTATAGCTTTTTTGAAAGATCCCATCAAACTCCTTGAGCTTAAAATTCTTTCAGCGATTTATTTTGATCAACTTGTTTGAAATTAATGCTAGCCTAAATTCTTCTGATTTGGGCGGTCACTTCAAGTTTGAACTGCAATTAGAGCAATTAAGAAATTGAGTCACTCGAATTGATACAACAAACAAACATGATACAACAGGTAAATATCCACCAATTAGAGCCGTTTGATTGGAACACAATATCAAACGTAAGTCCTTTAATTGCACTGTACCAATGGCTCCAATTTTTGAGTTTCGTTGAAAATCACTTTTGATTACAATTTCGGACTCGTTTACTCTCAAAATTCTTCCATTTTTTAAAATTAAAATTACACATCCATTTGTTTACTTTTCTTTATACAACCGAAATACGAGTTATTGGTTTTTGTTCCAATTTTTTTTGCTCGTTACCAGATTTAAATACTGATTTGCTCTGGAAATTGTAATTTGTTGCGATCGTAAAATGAGTTCAAAAAAGAAGCCCGGATGTCTTGAAAGTTTGCGAGATTACTTCAAGAAGAGTCCGAACAAGATCCCGATCGCAATAGTAGCAAGTTTGCAAGCGGTGATCATTGTTGGGGCCACTATACTGATATTCGAGTTGGACAAAGCAAACACTTTCCAAGAGAAAACCGGGTACGCCACCATCGATTTGGACGTAAGTGAAAAACCTGAAACGTCGAAAAAGCTTGAAGATCTCAGAAGTAAGATGAAGTTCGAGTATTTGCAACATAGAAAACCCTAATTTCTTGAAATATGCATTTTTGAAATAATTACCTTTATAACAAGGAGAGCCATCTAAAATTTGAGTAGCACAAAAAATCCAGCAATAATTCCAAACTAATTTCAAAGTGAAATGTATTTTAAATATCAAAAAATTCTTTTGTGGTTTAAATTTCAGTTATTTTTTTAGTAAAAAGCGTTTTTAGGAGAAAGTTTTTAGACAATTTCTTCTCGCTACTGAGACACTTTTTTTGATTTTTTTTCTGTGATCTGATCAATTTTTCCATCTACGGTATAATGAAAAATGAGGAAACTAACTATGCCTATCGCATAGTTTCTTCCAAAGTCGTGAAGTGGTAAACAAGTGGAACAACAATAAACTGAATTTAGGTGTGGAGAATTATTGATGAGTTCAGGGGCGGATTTATGGTTTCTCGAGAGTAGCGGATTTTCAAAAACCTTTCGAAATTTTTTTTCGGCCTCTTGTTTCTTTTAAGTAGGCCAAATTAATTTTTTCGAGCACTGCTAGAACACTGAAAAGATCCTATTTTGACAAAATTTTGGAAACATTTTGAAAAATTTTGACCAAAACTTGCAGTGATTCGGAGCGCGCTCCCCTTCAAAACGAGTATAGATTGGCGCCGAAGGTTGGCGATGGCGTCGAATCCCTGATAAGAGTGGTGTAACCGCACCTCTTCCTCTCCCTCGCCCAAATCCGCCCCTGGATGAGTAGGTGAAAAACCACCTATAGTACGATGCAATTTGAGGATATTGGTTGTTTTAATTACTGGCATAGAATATGTAAAATTGGTGATTCTAGGGTAATTTTGACAAATTGCAAATTCACCGTACACATCATCACCTTGCGATTAAAGAGAATTCGGATTGTAGAACGATAGCTTAATGACCCAGTTGAGTGATTATTAGCTTAAAGTGAACGAATCGGGAAAGTCAAAAATTAGAGAAAATTCAGGTTTTAATGTCATTATCGTGAAGCAACATACTCGACCCTCACAGGATGCTACATAGCACTAGAACGGAGCTGCAAGAAGTCGTCCCACTAGGAGGCAACAACTTCCTGAGATCTAGGAAAATCCACTTGTTGCCCATAGGTTAAGATAGGCTATAAGTTTCACCACCGAGCGGTTTCATAACCCTTGTAAAGCACGTGTGCGAAGTCATCTTTTTAGGAGGTCACAAGATCACGAGATCTCAAAAAATTTACTTATTGCTGATTTATTAAGTTGGGGTATAAAAAACTTTCAAGTTCCCCGTTTGCACAGTGGACGATTTTCCAAAATTTTAATGCCAATCATCCTTATCGCTCTGTTAAAGAACACAAGCAATCTTAGTATACCAGGAGAAAAAAGTTCCAGGTACAAAGCACTGACAAATGCTCTAAGAAAATAATCCCCATCCACGACTCAGTTTCTCGACCCCCAACCAAGCGCAAGGAGCCAAAAGTTTGAGAAAAGATAGAAAAAGCATGATAGCTCGTAGGACAAAGATTGAACCAAATCTAACGGCTGGACCGGAAGTTATTGAGCAATCGGGCAAAATATGCCTTAGTTTGGAAATTGGCAATTAACGCAAAATAATGAGCATGGGCATATGAATTTTATGGTGATAAAAGACAATAGACCTCGCCCCAAGAAAAAACCCAGTGACCCGAACTCCTTGGACGACCCCTTCCGGCGTTGATAGCCCTACCACGGGAAAAACGATAACGGACTTAAAAATGGGATAAATACGTAAGTATTAATGAGATATGGATAAAACTTGGTAGCACTCCTATGGGACTCTAAACTCGAATACGGAAGAACAATTCCGGGTAATCCCAGGTGCCCTTTAAATGACTTTCAATGACTGGCTGAGCAAACATTGAGTCCAGTTTAGCTTGATCAATGTGCTATTAATAGAACTACGAATAGACCACAGAAAAGTAGTCGCAGTATAATTAGCTTACTCATACACAGAAAATCGGCATTAGGACTTCACAATATTTTGTTGGGATTGGATACTTTCAGGTTCCGTGTGGTAGTTTATTGACTCATTTGGACCCCAAGGAGAGCAACTAGAAAGTTGGAATTAGAATAAGTCACTTAGTCGATTTTGGGAACGTTACAGACAGGTATTTTTCCCTTGAACGGCATTCCCCCGTGACCATGGGATGAATGAAAAAATCTGGAATGATTTTATAAAAACATGGGTAGATTGGCTGAAAAAAAACTTGGTTTCGAGGTGGAATTGGACATGATAATTGCACAACTTACTTAAAGGTACCTATAATTAACTTAGAAGTCAGGATTAGTGTCGCCAGTGATAAACCCGATGGAAAATAATGAGAACTTTGTGTAAAGAGTACCAAATCAAAAATCAGGAATTGTAGGGACGATGAGATTTCTAACTAAACTTATTTTTAAAAAAAAGAATATCAAAAAGCCTACCCTTAGCGAGAACAATTGGTACTGAGTTTTAGTATGGTTTGTTTCAGGGTTATAGTATGGTTTGTTATCAATTAATTAGAGAACGATTATGTGCTATAAAGTCGAGTAGTTGGTTCTCATCACAGTTGAGAACAGTGATTTTCATCAGAGCTGAGATCAGTTGAAGCAGCTCAAAGGAATAGTGATCCGGAGCGACACTAGTAAATTTAACAAGTCGAGCTGAGTAGTTGTGTAAAATTACTGAGTAAACTCAGTAGTTGTGTGAAGCGTGCTGAAAAATTGCGGACCGTTTCCAAAGATAAGATTATTGGATTATATTTCTACCACTTAGAGCCATCTGTATTTGGGCTTGTTTTATCGGTAATAAATTACAATTGGGAATTCTTGCAATTGTGGAGCGAATGAGACAGCCTTAAGAGCAGCACAAAAAGGGGAGAGTAAAAAAAATACCGCACAGAATAGTGGCTGCCACCAACTCAACCCTTTCTTGTGGTACGAAAATGCCGTACAAACTGTTATTTGGGTTACCAAAATTAATCTGGATCACAGAACCACGCCAATCAAAAAAATTGCAATATTTTGTAAATTTGTCGCAAAAATAAAATCTACGGCTTTGATTTCCACATAAATTTTTACCATAGCACAGAGTCAAAACTTTCGTTTTTAGGTTTTTTAGGTCTATAATTTTTAACGAAAACCAGCAAAAATTGGTTTCAAATTTATTGAAAACTCGAACAATCTTTTAGGGGAATAAAGGATTATCAGGGTTTTCCATTAATTTGAAACAACTTTTTGTCTGCTTTTCGTAAATACAATTAGTGGTGCTGAAAATTTTAAGAGTGGTAGTTTTGATTGATAGCGGAAACTTGCAAACATCTTCTATCCATTGTTCATTGTTTGTGAAATCGAATATTACTGTCTTTCTTTCTTATTTATATAGTCTAAGTTCTATTACAGACTCTGAATGTGTGGGTGGACAGTGGGGTTGTTGGTGCATCGTCCTTGAACATGCGGTTGGGCCAGGGTGCCACAGGTGCAGCAGGGGGCGTGTCCAACTGCTGGCAAATGAGGAGAGGGGTGGACCAGGTGTGTCTCTCCTGGATCAACTATGCCAGATTGATCAGTGAGTGAAATATAAGAAAAGATAGCACAATATATTTGGAGTTTTTTAAAAGCGTTTTTTTTTCATTATATTTTCAAAAACGTTTTTTTTTTTTGTATAAATATATATTTTTTTTTTGAAGTTTTCTTGAAGAAAAAAAGTTTCAAGTTTTTTTGAGTTTTTTTTAAAGATTTCACAAATAGTAAAGAAAATTTCCAAAAAAAAAAACAACTTTCAACCAGTTCTGAAGTCAGGCTACAAATTGCCCACGCGAATGATTTTCGAGAAATAAACCACGAATGATTATCAAAAATCTAAACCACACATGATGTTTCAGTGGATTACTCAAGCCCTAGCGCGGGCCTGCACTGCTACAACTTCCAATGGGACTTCAGTGCCCCTGACGCACACGTTAGAGACTGTTTCAAAACTCCTCCCCCCTTCATTTCAAACCTACAAACCACACCCACCCAGAACTTAATACTGTCCGATATTGAGTTCAACGAGAGCACGCCTCAGAGTGGCTATGTATTGGGGGGAGGGGGCGTCACCTTTTCAAGAAGTGTGAACGAGAGGGTGATTATGATGACCAGCGAGGGGGCGTTTCTCATATCGACAACTATACAACACCCTATCAGTAAGATTTTCTAACATTTTTTTATAACAGCTTTTGGCCGGTTTTGACAAATATATTTTTCTATTTAGGTAATTAATGGGAAGAAATTGAAGTTGAGCGAAATTGATCTAGGCAAAAATCGTGAATAAAACAAAAGTTCAGATTGTTTTTTGATTAAAATATTCAAGTTATAATTAAACCTCTTGATTGTTTTTCCACATTCAAATCTTGACTTGTTCTCAGCTCTGGTGTCTGAAGGCGACAACCTCTGCATCGACTTCCAGGGGTCACGTGGTCGAATATCTCACTCCCCCTCATCTCCCTCCCCCACCGCCTACTCGGAAGAGAACCTATCTCACATGCAATACTCTGTCTGCACGTCAACTAATCCCCACTCTACTCTCACGATGACCAAAGAGTATTTCTTGAAGACTATTACTTCACAGAGGGGTGGTGGGCAAGGGGTGGGGGTTTCACTGGGGACAAATGAGATGGTATCAACTGCGACTGAGACTATTTTCTGGCGTTGGAACCCGCTACAACCGAAGTGAGCATTTGTTTTTTTTTAGAAATGTTGTTAACTTTTTCCTCACAAAATTTTAAATGCGTAAGCCCAATTTATTAAGTTGTACTTAAGTTTATCAACTTTAGTTTTTTTGCTAATTAAATTTCTTTTTTTTTTTAAAAATTTTTGGCTCAACTAGCAACCAATTCTTAATTGATAATTTCCATTTTTCGACACTTTGGATGAAAAATTCATTTCCTCATCATTTTCCTCATGAAGTTATTTTTTTTTCTGAGCAAAAAAAAAGCGTTTTTAGTTCGCTCGACACTCTCGAAGACATGCTGAACTGCACAATCTCGAACAACAGCACACTGGGCAACCGACTGAATGTAGTGTTGGTTGAAGGGCTGTTTCCAGACCAGCTGGACCAACTGTCTCCCCAAGTAGCCGAGAGGGTGGGGACGGCGGGGGAGCAGAGGGCGGATGTGAAATTCTATTTGGAAGTTTCTCCTTATTTTTCAGTCACAAACTCGCATTTCATAACAGGTTGTGTTGACGCTTAATTTGTTGTTTTATTTGTTTTTTGGTATTTTTCAAACATAACGTACATAGATGTGGTGTTTTGTGTTTTTAGAACTTTTTCTGGCTTGCACGAGAAATACAAAAGCGTTCATCTAGGGATCGACCCCCAGTGTTTGGGGGCAAACCTCTTAGTCGCTCGGTCACAATAGCTTATCCCATCAAAAAAAATAATCCTGATAGTTCCTGACAAGGCCATTTGTCGATAAAACCCAAAGTAAAAGCTTTATTTGAGGCTGGAAATCTATTCAAGCGGCAAATGCAAACATGTGAGGTTTCCCTTGGTCGTTAACCGCTGATGATTCTTGATCAACAAAGATCGCAACTGACCAAAACCTCGATACGAATTTGTGCATGTTGCAAAATGCCACCCAACCAAGACTTTTATACGGTTGTTTTTGGACTCTGAAAACTTGCAGAACTCTGGAACCACTGAAAACGCTTTTTTGCGTGTCTTTACTTTTTGGTTGTAATGTTTATGGCTTTAGGGACGAACAACAACTATTGGCTACGGGACGAGAACGGAAACGCGCCTGCTCTCAGTGTTCTGCAAGACAGTGTGAAAAGTGTGGTTGACGTCACTAATGAGATGGCAATGCAGTGGTATGAACAACTTCTGCTAAATGCAACTGCATTTTTGTCAGCAGACGGAGTGGTGGTTAATGGGGACTCAATCAGTAAATTGCCTGTTCACTTCACCACCAAACAGCCACTGAGTTACCCCTACCAAATGGTGAGTTACAGGCGCAGATCTAGGATTTTCTCGGCAAATGGGGGGGGGACTTTCAGAAGTTTTTAAGCCGAAAAATTTAAGTGCCAAAAGAGCCGTGCCACAAACGATAATTTATGGGCACTTATTGAAAGAGCCGAAGGTTTTTACCAAAAATCCGTACCCCACAGGAGGTACACAGGTATACAACACATTTCACATTTAAGGGCATTCAATATCCTCGAAGAAGCTGAAGACAAAGTATTTACCCCCCCCCCCCCCCAAAAAAAAAATCTACATATCCCCAAAAAAAATCACCCCACTGTTTAAATTTCAAAGCAAGAGACACAATAATCCAAAATCCAAAATCGTAGTCAAAATGTATCAAATTCTGATAAAAAATAAACATTTCAGATCGAAAAGTTCTCCTCTGAAGTCAAACGGATGATAACCGATTCCAACATGACCCCGCATTTTTCCCTGTTGACTTCCGTACCCGAGCATAACACCACCCATGCCTGTCTTCTAATGTCCCCCCTGCCCTTCACCTGGAGTGCTCTTAACAGTCTAGTGCCCCAGATAGTGTCAATGGCCTTGAATGGACAGAAGTGCGTCATACCTCCTCCGCCAGTGATTGAATCAAGTGGATTCGACCAGGAACTATTCAAACGGTCAGCTTTCTGATTTTTTTTATAATTGGTTTTGATTTCTGCAATTTTTTGTTGATAATTGGGAAACTCGGGAAATTCAGTTAGCCATAAGTGTATCATCATAAATAGTTCTGTGAGAGCAACTGATAATACACCTATGGCCAGGGGCCGATTAAGGGGAGGGCTTCGGACGCCCTTCCCCTCTGCGATTCGACCCTCTCACAAACCCTCTCACTCCAAATCCATTTTTTTATCATCCATTTTCCGCTGACCAACTCTAAAATTTTTTAAAAGTGCCTTTGGCGCCAATATATACCAATTTTGCAAGAAGGCGCGCGCTTTTTTTCAAAAATTTGCATGCGGCGAATTTTTTTGTCAAAATACGGTTTTTATAAAAATCATTCTGGTGGGCCTTAAAAAATTCTAGTCGGCCAGAAAACCCTTGATCCGCCCCTGTCTATCGCTAACCAAAATTTCAAAAATTCCAAAAAAAACTTGGGCGCAATGTACTTACTGCAAGTTTTTGAAGAAAACGAGCGAGCTTTAAAATTATGTTAAGCAAAACTTCTCAGGTTTGGGATTCTTAGATTCCTACCTTGTAAAAGTTTTAACTCTGGTTCTCAATTTCAAATTCAATCTCAAATTTATGATCACGCAACTTTGAAATTGTTTCTTAGAAATAACTGTGGTTTCTGCGAATCACTGCGAGAAGCTTTCAGTAGGCGTTAACAGTCCATTCTACGGATAGTCTGTTATTGCATCATATGCATTATTAAAAAAAGATTTGCTTTAGATGGATTCAACTGACAGTTCACTTCCCGTCTTTCGTCTTCGACTCTCCTTGCCTTTCTCTCCTCCCCCAAGCCCTCACAAGTCCACTCCGCTCAATCCTAAGCTACCGATCTCAAATCTTAGCACCTCAAATTCAGTTCGCAAATTCACAGACGTCCCCAATGGAACCTATTCTTCGTCCTCTATGGTTCGATTACCCCGAAGACCCGAAGGCGTTTCTGTGCAATGACCAGTTTTTATTGGGCTCAGAGTATATAGTCGCGCCTATTTTGGAAGCTGGAGTTGATTATCGAAATGTCTATTTGCCACAAGGTAAGAATACGCCACCCGGGTCAAAACTTATGCAAACAGTTTTTCATGGAAAGGGGCTAAATGAGCCCAACTTTTGAGTACGATTGGTCCTCCAGTTGGTCCAAGAAAAAATTGACGAAGTAATAGTAATATTGGATTGATTATTTTTACTCTAGAGAGGGAGCCTACCACATAAATGTAAATGCATTTACATTTCTCTTGTTAAAACCTTTAGAATGAAGATAATCAATCTACCCTTCATCAATTTCTTCGGATAACCCCAGATATAATGTGAGCCGACAATGTCATAAGCTTGTCATCTATAACTAAAAAGATGCCTCATCTAGACATCATGTATCTCATAGAGCTAAAAACTCACGAGAAATAACTTGATACGGTTGGTTTATCGATCTATTTACCGAGGTTCAGGGGCGGATCTAGGATTTTCTGAGCAACAGGCGAATTTTTGCAAAAAAGCCCAAATAAAGTGTTTTTAGGCACTTTCTGGAAATTTTTGACATAAAAAATGCGTTTTTTCGGCGCGCACTCCCCCCTCAAAACTGGTATATTTTGGCGCTAAAGACACCTTTAGAAACATTTTAGGGTACCTCACCAAAAGAATATATCTCAAAATAGTACAAAGGGGGCACCTTTTGGGTCGGGAGGGGGTCGAATCTCTGAAGTTAGGAAGCGTCCAACCCTTTCCCCCCCTCCCCCGCCTTGTCCCTAAACCCACTGGTGCCGAGATTTGTTTTACCTTTTTTCTTGGCGTTCAACCAGAGGCAAACTCTTGTCGACTTTTTTCCGAGCTCTCCCGAATCACTAAAAAGACCCTTTATTGAGCCCAAATCCGCCCCTGAGTTCGATACACAAAACTTAATCCTCAACTGTAATTTTTAGAGGCAAACTGGAAGTACTGCCCAAGTGGCATTTGCTCTTCACTCGTGTACGAAGGGGGCTCCCAAGTAGATGTCCGAACATCATCAGACCACGAGGTCATCCTCTTCCACATCTGCAAGTTCTGCACTCCGACAGCGACATCTGGCACAAACTGAAAATTGTTAGCAAAACTGACAGCTAGGCAATGGCACCTTGTCTCAATAAAAACATAATATTAGCAAATAGTTATCAACCAAATGTACAAACAAAACGAAATTTTCTGGAATAGCAAGTCAATAAATTTGCTTTCATGAAAAAAGTCTGTAGATTCACATCCACATTTTACAGAACTATTCACTACATTGGCTGATGAAAATTCTGAAAAATTAATTAAGAAAACGTTTTATGTCAAATTGATTTTAATAGTAGATTTATGAGTGTTTCACATGAAACTTTGCTGCAATTGTTTTCTCCATTTACAAGGCTTTAAAGTAATGACCTGATCAAGGGCAGCCGATTGCTGTTCAAGTATTTCAGAAGGTTCCGGTTACACAAATAAAATTTCTGTAACTTCTTTTTAATCAACTTACTTTTTAAATAAGTTTTTAACTTGGATTGCATACTTTAACTTTTTTGAACATCCTCAAATTTTGAGGTAATTCAATCTACCACCAAAAATTCTGACAATTGCGTTCATAGAATCGCCCTGTAGTCACTTTTTTATGTTATCCATTACTTTATATTTTTTCCTCCTCACTTTAGCAAGAAAACGGATCAAATCTTTTCAGCGGGCAAATTTTTGTTATAAAATTTTCAGATCTAAAATCAATCAACATTTTTCTCACGATGCAAATTTGTAGACCAGTTTATTTGACTCAAACTAGCAATATTTTTCTCTGCAATTGTGCAAAAAATATCGCACTATAACTTTATCAAATTTTCGTCCCATTTAAGTTGTAGTGGCCTATTTTTTTGCACAAGACTAATACTGAACAAAACTGCTCGTATATCAGGGCAAAGCGCTGAATGATTTGTCTGCCCCTTAATCTATGTCGATTAACTTTTGGGAAAAGAACTACTAGTAATTTTGGACGGAGGCGGAACAATAAGCAGAACAATCTAAAAGCAGAATGGTTCCAAGAGCAGAAAAATTCAAATTTTGTTTACTTTTATTGATTTATACGGGCTAATTGATAACGCAAATTTTAGAATTGTCAATAATACCAAGAAAATGAATAAACTATGCATGAATTGAATAATTTCATCAATTTTTTTACTGAGTTTTTTTTGAAAAATCTTGATTAAATTAGTCAAAATATGCAAAATCTTTGGTAATTTTGAAAATCCTTAGCTTATAAAATTAATATTTTTTGTTCGTTTTTTTTTGCACTTGAATCCATCTGTTTTTAGACCATTCTGCTTATTGACTGACTGGCTTCAATTTTGGACAATATCAAAGATCAAGTGTGAAAATTCAAGTTACGAAATTAATACGACCGATTAGTTTAGCTAGTCTCAATTCAATTTGGAACAATTGTGTTGTGCGCGATAATTCGCCACGAATAATTAGTTCGCGTTAAGCTTTCAGCATTATGAACACAATCTTCAAAGCGCGCATAACTTAATCCAGAGTATTACAAAATTGGCACTTTTCAAGTACCCAGAACTTGGCAAAAAATGATTGGAGGTAATATATCTTTTCAAATTTGATTTCAGGTAGTCAATATCTTCAATGGGGTAACAACGTTGTTTGCTAAAATCTATTGTTTTGATCGCCAAAAATTGACTGATTAAAAAACACCCCAAGCATAAATGACCCCTTCGAAAATCGGAATAACAAGACGAGGCAATTTAATGAAATTACTCGCGTCGTCATAAAAGCAATGACCAAAAACTGCCAGCCATTCTTTTTGGACGCTTACTAAATACGTACAAAAAACAATGTTTTTGTCTTTCATATCGCCCCGAAGTCGTTGCTGAATCTTTAGTGTGGACAAATATAACTATTCAGGCATAATAATTAAAATGTTTGCAAGTTAGTTTTTAAAGAAATAGATAAGATGCAAAAAAAGTAAAGATGAAGATGTACCATTCGCATGCTGTACAGTTTGAAAACTTGTTATAATGTGTTCCTAAAATTGTTGCAAGTTAATATGAACACAGTCAGCTCGAGCTACACCATGACTAATCACTAGCCCAAACTATTTTGTCTTCAGTTTGTCCAGTAATTTTAATTTGATTTAAAAAATGTATCGCGAGCTTGAATTGAAAAATTCTGTTCAAAATAAAATTCTGCTAAAAAATGTTTTGTTCAAAATAAGTGAGCAATTGGCTTAGCAAGATCAAAAAATAAAGCTGTTGTATGATTTTTATCGCAAAGACAAATTTGACACCGTTTCTTCAATAAAAATTATAAGCCCGTCGAACTACTACTTATTATTATTTTTTAATATATTGAGTGTAACATAAAATGGGCTTTTTTTCTAAATATTCAACTTGTTTTAGAAAATTTTTTTATGTAATTTAGAAGAAAAAACTTGTGTATGAAATTGGACTGCAATTAACTATATTGGAACTCAATTTTTAGTACACAAATATAAACTTGTGCAAACAAAAAACTTTAAAATTTCGAAAATCTGTCCTAATTTCAAAAATACGTTAATGCATGCTGACCACAATCAAAAATATCGTAATAATTTTCGATAATTTAGATATAATGCTCTATTCTTTGCTCTAAAGATTTTGCTGCCAGGAGCTCAACTTTATTAAGATATTTTTACCTGTGATCGTTTTTCGTAAAATTATAGCGATGTAAAATCGCCATTTTGGCCAATTTCAAATTATATTTTGTGCTGTTAACTAATATATTTTGTGCGTGATATATATTTTGTGCTATTAACGCGTGAGCAGAGATTTAATTGAAGCAAGCTATTAGATCTATTCAATACTTAGCTGTATGCTGATTGTATTACTTTGCACTTTGCATAGCGTGAGAAGAGAATGAATTTCGCAGAGATCTGAGAAAAATGTATTTTTGAAAGAATTTTTGAAAGCTGCAACAACTATTTCTAAAGCAAACAATACTCCAGACTTTAAAAGGCAGTCGGAACCTTCAGGTCTTCGGCCTGATGCAAGCATTCTTGTTGATTCTTATGGCAGCTACTGCGGTAGCTCATCTTAATAGTCTTTTCCAGATGAACATTATCAGACTCTGTATAATTGCGCTAAATATGTGGATTGACACCAAAAAAACTATTTTTGAAAATTTTAATTTTACGGCAATATCTGTATAATCCCGCTACTTATTTGGATCGAAACCAAAAAGTTGGTTAGGACTGATTCAATTATAAAGCACTGAATACAAAACGATACAATTTGTAAACGTCAACTGAAACTGGCCTGGCAGATCTGTTAGTTGAAAACTTAGAAAACTTATACCCCAACCAAGACTGCTCATATATCAGTGCAAAGCCCTGAAAGTACCGACCGCACTTGAGGCCAGCATTTCAGCATTTTATCCACCCACAGCTATGTAAAATACTAAAGGTGTTTTCAGCGTACGAGACCAGCATTAGAATTGAGGCCAGCAAAATAATAGGATTAAACTGCTGGCCTAATTTGAAATTGGAACGTTTTACTGTGCTTCTTACGCGTTTTATAAGTACGCCAGATATCGCACTTTAATTATACCAAATTGGCCAAAGTAGCAATTATCAAACGCCTTCAACATTACAAAAAAAGATCACAGCAGGATTAATTTTTTAAATTTGAGCTTAAGATAAAAATATTTTTCAGATAGAAAAAATTTGCCGTGCAGTTTAATCAACAAAAATTCCGCCTGTTTTGGAAAATACGAATTCGATAAAACTTTTCCAGGCGTCGAACTTCACCAACAGCTTTAATTTAACTCACCAACCAAAAATGCTATTCAATTTCTTTATTCTAGTTTTGGCAGATCACCTCAAATAAATGTTGCTAGTGTCAGCACAAGAAGTATACATGTACCTCCAGTATCAAATTTGTTTAGGTCGGATTAATTATTAAACACTTGTGTACTGAAGAAAATTCCAGGAAATTGAGGATATAACCTACCACCTGAAACCTAGGGTGCGTTCAAAATATCGATATTGAAATTCAAAATTTGTGATTTATTCACAAACCTTAAGTTCTATAGAAAAAAAAACTTGCCTTAAAAGGAGTTTTAAATCTGCTAAGCCTCTAAGGTTTACGTTACGAAACAGACGATATCAAGCAGTGCGGTAAACATCAACTGACTGCAGCCGCAAAGAAACTGCATTCAATTGAGATGACTTCTTTGACAGTTGATGGAGACGGAGTGACTTTATAAAAGCGAATAACCTCAGAGTAACCCTCCAGGGGTGTCTGATGAGCCGCTGCATCAGTCGATTCCGAAATTCAGTAGCTTTTTCTTGGTCGCGATATTGAACTTCCGACAATGAGGTGAGGCTCTAAGCTTTACACGACTTGCGGAACAAGACAAACTTTACATGGCCTTATCAAATATCCATGCACATGATATTGACTAGACAATTCAGCCTCCCGCCTATGAAATGCCACTTTCATTCGCGACTTAGTTTGGAAAAATTAAGTAGCCTCGTAGCATCACTCAATTCTCGACTGGTGTAAACATTTGTAATTGAAATGCAGTTATTTCTAAATATCGCAGTGATAAAGATATCGCTAATATAAACAAGATGACCTAATCAATAGCAAATTCGTATATAACTTAACTCATTTCCTATATATTTCTGACGAAAAAAATCAAGGGAGAATTTTCTCTCCGAAACCTATTCGGATGCAATCAAGTTGAAATTTTCCACATGAAGACCTTAACATTTCTTGATCTTACATTGACCTCTCCAAGTCAATCAGAACGCCATTAAATCGAGAAACGCGATGTTAAAAATAGAGATATTTAGGAGAAATCAGGTAATAGTAGTGATTACTGTGATATTTCATAGATTTTCTCGAAAGCTGACGATGTCAGAACATATCAGAGATAATCATCTCCGAAGAATCATTATTTAACAATTCGGACCAAGTTAACATCCTAGCCCCCCCCCCCCATATCCGTTTAGGGGGGAGGATGTTAACTTGGTTATGAGTTCGATTTTTCAGCCAATCAGAATAGAGCATTCCACAATGAGCCGGTAGTTCTCATTAAAAAAAAGAAGTTCTGAACTTAAATTTTACAATTAACAATTAGCGGTTAACTCTAACTTAAAACATAAATAGAGACTCTAATGAAATCAATTTACATAAACTTTGATCTTCTTTAATTTACTCATTTCAAGATTGCAAATTTCATTCAACATTGGTGTTTTAAGAAATGAGCCAAACAGTTAATCATAAATTTGATTTTAAAACTGTTAAGAACTACATAAAACCTTTAACACAGAGGCGAAGTTGCACTTCACATACAGAAGCAAAAATATGACCGATAACGCTTCTGGGGGAAAATTCAATTAGTAAAACTTTGAGTCGACAATTTCGTAAGTGACGCACGCCAATTATGACGCATAAGCAGTACCAGTCAATTTGAAAAAAAAATTCGATCCCAGATTCGAACCCTCTTTAATTTATTGTGGGTGTCCTTCCCTACCTCCGCGCTACAGATCCATGATACCTTGAAGCTTAAGTGCTATTTGTAATATAATAGTCTGTGTTATTATCCTTAGCATTGGCTGTACTTAATAGATGGTTATTGATCAAAATGAACACATTTTGTCGCAACAATATTTGCCACTTAGGTTGAAAAAAAAACAGATAGTTCATACTATAGCACAAGCTTTGCTTGTGTAAAGACAAAAAAAGCAATACTCGGCATTGCAAAAATGGAACCCACACTTTAGCTGCTCGAGAAGGCGCTTCATCCCATTGAAGCAAATAAAATCAAGATATGAACAAGAAACTTAAGTTTATTTTTCACTTGAGCTCTGCGTATCATTTCTCTGAATCTGTATTTCAACTTGATCTTTTGTACTATCTGACGTGCTCGAGTAATCCTCAAATTCTTCTTCTTCATCCCAAAAGTCGTCTTCCGGCTCATAATCTGGGTACAATTTATCCGGACTATTGATTCTTCCCTCTGAACTCGGAATTGTCGGGTCCAACGAGTTCTGCGCCGACAATTTGATACTCGGAACGTCGCTTCGTTTCCGACGACCCGAGCGGGATCCTCCACCAGGTACTGCAGCACCACCCGCACTCTTCGTCGATGACGTCAAACTGTATCTCTGATCTAAAGACTGTCTCGGTACAACATTCGGTTCAGTTGTTGTCGAATTTCGGTTGCCACTCACAACATGGGGCTCTGATTTAGCAGTAACACCGCTTTCATTGGGCGGAGATGCTTCCTCAATTCCACCTTCCCTGTCTAGTTCTCTTTGCTCGGAACTTCGTTGCGCGTTTTTGGGGTCGTCACGCGGATCTTGACCAGTGGGAGGTGGCGGAGGAGGAACTGTGCCTTGGCCTGGTTCAGAGTTCATGTCACTTCTCATCACGTACTCATATGATTTTCTCTTCTCATCACCCCCATCTGCATTTTCTTCCACATTCGATTCATTAATAGCTCCCAGTTCCTGATTATTTGCAGCACTACTTTTGCCCTGAGTTGTTGTCACTCCTGTCGACGCTACAACTGATGCACTTTTAGATGAAGGTTCTGCGGATGATGGCTGAAAAAGAATCTCGGTATGAGCTTTTAAGCTGACCTGATTTCTCAAAATGAGCAACCATATGAACAATTATTGGAAAACACAGTTAGATCAATTCCATCCAGACCCTCTCCAAGACAAATTGCCAAAAGAAAAAAAGACCAAGGAGAGCCGGTTGCTTTACAAGTAGCACAGAAATCTCTGACCATAAAAAACAGCTAACATACAGTTGGAAAAGAAACTGAAAAAAACTTGACTTCCGAATTTCAAAGAAAAAATAGAATGCCTTAAAGTTCTTTGAATTTCAAGCACAAAATATGATAGGCAATTTTTTTTAAAAGCTGGATCAATAAGTAACTTTCTTATTCCGCTTGGAAATCTGAAAACTAAAATCCACTTTCAAAACTAGAAGTCGATCACGTCTATACAATTTTGCTGTTCGATAGTGGAATTTGTCTTGCTTTTAACGAAGTAAATCTAAATGAACTGAAATCAAAATTCAAATAACGAAAAATCAAATTCTAGCGGGACAATTTTTTAAAAAGTTTTCCCCTGAAAACAAAAAAATATCAATATCTAAATAAGAGTCTTCACTGCGTTCATTGACATTGAAAAAAAAATAAAACAAAGTTTCTTTTTCAAATTGTGTAGTTTTTTGTCCTTGGTGTGATGCGAGGATCTCAAGCAAAGTCTAGAAGTTGGGCATATTTGATAGTCATATTACATAAGACAAAATTGACAACAGTTTTCATTCGAAAAATGAATAGAAACAATCAAGATTTCCCAAGAAGGCGGTACAGCATGGAGGAAATTAATAGCAGCTGCTTTATCTTTCTTTTACAAGTCTACTTGCTCGCTTTATTGGCTCGCAATTAGAATCAAAATCATAAATTTCAAGCCATTTTTTCTCGACAGACAAAACATTCTGGAAGTTTTTAATACCGTTCAAATCATGGCCGGAAAGGTTTCAATATGATATATCACTCGCTCCATCCCGATGATTGTGGAAGTACTGCGTGGAAAAGAAAGAAACTTAAAAAACCAGAACACACCCGAAAACCTTTCAGTGGTCGGAACATTGGCGTTACAGTTAACAGAGCCAAGCCAACAAACAGTTGGAAACGGTCAATAAACGCAAGTAAAGAAAACCAACACAGACTTATTTTTTTTGAAAAGCTGAAATTTTCAAAAAAAAAAATAGATGGTCTTTGAGCTCTTTGAATTTCTAGAACAACTTATAACTGACACTTCTTGATAAAATTAACTCAATTTGAGAAAACTGGGTGAAAAAGTGAAGTTTTTATTCCGCTGGAAAATCCGAAAATTAAATTCCATTTTCGAAATTTGAAGTCGATTCTTGCTGTGCGATAGTAGAGCTTCCTTCCTTCAAACCGGGGAAAAGTTAATTTGAGCGTGAACAAATTTTTAAAACTTTTCCTGGTAAAAAAAAAACAAATAATCGCGACCTATATAAAAATCTGAACCACGTTAATCGAATCTTAAAAATATGATTGATGTCGTCAGCTCGATATGAACAATCGGGTTAAGATGGACTGAAATTAGGTGTTTATGAACAGGAAACCACAAAACAAACATGCTTCAAAAATATGCAATTGGTTTGCATTACTTACTTTAAGGCTACAGCTATATTCTAGCCGAAGAAGGGTATCTAGAACGATTAAAACAAGAAATTTACGAGGACCATAATTAACTAAATTATCAAAAAATTTATTTGAGCGCTATATAGTCTTGCTGCGCTGATTGTCTTACGAAATACTTTTTTATTTTTGGGAGATAAGGACAAGTTTAAGTGGATCTAAAACTGTCCACTTTTCTCTTGAAAAAATTTTCAATTTCATTTTTTACGTGGGAAACATGGTTCAAGAACAGGCTATGTCTAAAATTTTAGATTTCAAAACATGAGAACAACTGAAATCTGCCTCATAATATTTTCTTAACTCTTTAGATGTAACTAGATTGAGAAGTGAATACTCACAGCAGATGCTGCAGGAGGGTCCGGGGGAGGGAGTGGCTGTGCCCGGGCAGTGGACCCATATTCAGAAGACATCATCACTCTTCTCACCTTCTCCTCCTCTTGGTCCTCTTCGTCCAGAGGCCTCTCTAGCTTCAGAACCCTGCATATTGAAAAAGAATATAGATATCACAGTCATAGATTGCGAATACTGATTCAGGCGTACTATTTAATTCTTCTGCAAAAGATGGAAAAAAGTTAAAGAGATACGAACCCTTCGAATCAAAAAAAGGAATTAACCGGTTTCAAAAATGATAATTGATGAATATATTAGGTTGCTGTATTAACTGCAAAACTACCGAAATAAACATATGACTTACATAATTAATCATATTAAGCGAAATCTGCTCTAATAAACTGAAAAAGATGTCAATTTTTCGTACTACTTATGATAGAGTGGTCCCTTGACAATAACCAGGTCCCTTGAGAATAAGACACCTAGAGCTCTCAAATATTTTATGATTTTGCCATATTAAAACTATGATTTTGCCATTCAGAAAGATGTCGCAATATACTCTATTTTCAAACATATTTTATTTTTGATTTCGTAACACCTCCCCCTCACCTTTTTAAGGGAGACAATTCAAAATAAAAAAGCCAAAATTGAGTTCTGATGACAAATAAGTTAACCCAATTATTGCTTTTAACCGTAAAATAATTTGAAGCGAGCATATTTAATGATATAAACTATATAGTAATTACAATTGTTAATCTGAAAAAATTCTGACAGCATACTTCGCGAGAGTTTTGAAATGAATAATTTCTACATAAATTAGTTATCAAAATTATAACATGCGAAATGCATGCGGGACCTGTTTATCATAGTTGCTTTTTAGAAGGACCACTGTATCATAGTAGTACCCAATTTTTGGCCCGTACGACGTTAGACTGTAGTATAATTAGGCAGTATATTTCTTTCTCTCAAATTCTGAAATTATATATTTTTTTCAGCAATTCATTCATGGCTGGCTTAATGGTGTTCTACCAAACGATTCCAATTTTTATCTGTAAACTTTTACATAGTTGCATTTCGCATACACAAGCAAAAATATGACCGATAACGCTACTGGGAAAAATTGAATGAGTAAAACTTTGAGTTAACAAAAATTCTTAAGTGACGCACCCCAATTATGACTCATTAGCAGTGCCAGTCAATTTGAAAAAAAAATAAATTTACCAACTAACATGCCTCAATTTATAAAGCAGTCTATGGAGCAGTAATAACATGAAAAAATTAATTATAACAAAAAATAAAATAAAAATTTTTCAATTAATTTGAGATTTTTTGTAAAAATCATCCCCCACACGCCATATTAAGTACAAAGTGATAAATTTCGCTCCTAGTAACAAATCAATTATGGCAAATAATCTTCCTTCAACCAATTTGGAACAATTTCTATGACGGATTAAATCTCCACTTACGCGTTAATAGCGCGAAAAATATCGCGCGTTAATTGTCCCAAATTGGCAAAAAAGGCAATTTTTAAACCCCCATAACCTTACGAAACATGATCACAGTTGAAATATCTTTCCAAATTTAAGCTCAGGAAAACAATACTTTTTGAATAATCATTTAAAAATCCCGTCAAAAATGGCGACTCTTTTTCCTTTCCCCCCACATGCAAATTTTTATAATTCAAATTACTGTTCACATTGTCCAATTGTCATGAAAACTGACATGCAGACTAATTAGACCATGACAAACATATTTGATCGTCATAATCAAACTTGTAAAACCACCCCTCACACCATAAAATTGATGCTTGTGTGAGGCGGCGGGAAAAGGAAAAAGAGCCAAAATGATTAGTTAAAAGACGAAATTTGTCTGAAGAAAAAACCACCCTGAGCACAAACATCCCGTTACTTTCGTTAAAAAAGTCGGAACAATATATTCTGTGTTAAAATCCTTAGCATTGGCTGTACTTAATAGCTGGTTATTGATCAAAATGAACGCTTTCAAAATTAACACATTTTATTGCAACAATATTTGCGTCGCAACAAAATTTGCGACTTAGGTTGGAAAAAAAACGATAGTTCATACTATAACACACAAGCATTGCTTGCAGGGGCGGATTTAGGGGGACGCCCTCTCTCAGGGATTCGACCCCCTGCCGACCCAAAGGATCCCCCCTATACACTATTTTGAGATATCCATATTTGGTGACGGACCCTAAAATTTGTTTCTAAAGGCGCCATTATATACTTACTTTAAGGGGGGAGCGCGCGCCAAAAAAACGAAATTTTTTCGGTCTAAATTTTCTAAAAAGTGCCTAAAAACGCCTTTCGAGGCCTGTTTTTCAAAATTTAGACTACGGCACAGAAAATTTGACCAAAACAGGTTCTTATTAGTGCTTTGGGAGAGCTCGAATAAATCAATTCGGTCGACAAAATTTTCGAAAATCCTCATCCCCCCCCTCGAGAAAATCCTAGATCCGCCCCTGATTGCTTGTGTAATAAAAAAACTTTGTAACTAGATATCGTTTGAAAACAATTTATTATTATTATTATATTATCATAGTAGACAAAATTGACTTAATTACCTAGGGTGTCTGGGTCCACATAGCACAGCGCAGAGATTCTTGCAGCAGTTGCCTTTACTGAATGGACTCTTGGCTGCCCTCCTTTTCTTACTAGCCGGAGACCAGAAGCCTTTGATCTCCTCTGCGGTTGTCAAGTGGAGTGCAATCAAGTAGGTGTGGTATATGAGCATTCCTAGGACTGCGAAGAAGGATCCGAAGCAGATCACAAGCACTACTATTGTAGTTGGTGACTTCTGAATGGCTTTGTTCACGGTTCCTTCATCTTCAGCCACTAAAATGAATCCGAATTAAAGTGAACACCACACACATAACTGCCAAGGCATTAACGGCAATTCTAAACATTATGATGAACTCAAGGATTGGGCTCTTTTTCCTTTCCCCCCACATGTAATTTTTTTAAGTAAAGTTTTGTTCCAATTGTTATGAAAATTGATATACGGACTAAATAGGCCACGACATATTTGGTCTACATAACTAATCTTGTAAAACTGCTTTTTACTCCATAAAATTGGTGCTCGTGTGAAGTGGGGGGAGGGGTTAGAAAGAAAGAGCCAAGGGTTGAAGTGCAGGATTGCGAATCAATGTGGATCAACCGAACAATCCCCCCCCCCATAAAAAACGAATAGGAGATAAAAATCGGTTTATAAAAATAGGTATATCGGTTTTTCAGAAATTGACTTCGAGGGCAAATTAAATTGATGTAATTAATCAAAAAAATCGATACCAAATTATGATTAATATATTACTATGCTATTAACAGGATAGGATAGCTATTCGGCGCTATAAAAAAAATCTCCAGCATTATATTCAGCGCACTTGTTTGAAATGAATATTTTGGCGGAATTAATTTTTAAAATTAATACATGCTAAGGAAGTACATTCTAGTGCAGGTCATTTCGGGGGGGGGGGGGGGGGGGGGGCTGGAAGTGTACGGTTGATCCAAGTATGTTCTTTCGAGTCTGTCCACTAAAGTCATAAACTATCCGTTTGAATGATTCCTTGTCGCAATTAGGAGCCATGTCTTTTCAGAGGATTATTTCACATTTAAGGATAACGTGAACTGTATCAGTGCAGCAAATATATTTTTCAGTTTGTTGTCATTCAACACACCATTTCATATTCAGGGCCAGGCAGTTAAAAATAACAAAAAAGTAAATTGTAATATTGCGGGCAGGACATAAAAATTACTAAGGAGAAAAGCTGTGGAGTTCATGCTAAATCGCTGCAAATGTGAAGCGGAAACCAACGTTTGATTGACAAACTTAAAGCCTAACCTGCTAAGCTATTGGCATGCAAATCACGGTTAAAAATAGCTACACTGATGCAGAAATGCAGACAATTGCTCATTCTCATACGTCTCTGGATTCATTGAATGATTAAACAAATGGTCGTTAGCAGCCTTACCTTTTAGTTAGCTTTCGCAGACTATCTGTAAATTATAAAGACTACCATTTGTATCACAACCAATTAGTAAAAAAAAAAAGCTGGCTGCGATTTAATATAACGAATCTAATTTGCAAGTTTTGAGATAATTTCTGCAATTATTTGATTTCGGTAAACAACCGCAAGTACTTCGCTAATAACCAAAGGCTTCAGGGTCGCGTTGCAAGCGTCATGTCCAATTTTTTGTGATAGCAGTGGGTTCTTTCCCATTATAGCCCCAGCAAACTACGGCCCCTTCCGTTGCAATGAAAAAACCCTACTGTTGTGCTGGCTACATTTATATGATACTAGACTGGAGAGAGGGGAGGGGTGGCTATAACTTTTATACTAAATACTGTCCTACTTACGGAGTGCTATGTGAACACATGCGGCGCAGAAAGAGAAGAGAGTGAGGAGAACAGTTGCCAGGAGGAACTGGTAGAAGAAGCGGTAGTTCCGCTTACCCACACAGTTGCCCACCCACGGACAGTGGTGGTCAAAGTCCTCTAAATCCAACAAAACGACACTTCTTATTACCCGTCATTAGAGATGTAAATAATTAGAACTACAAAAATAAACATAGCTATCAGACAGCTGGAGAAAGGTCTTTGAACGCCAGTAAAAAGAAAAAAACAGTTTGTTTTTTGAAAAAAAATCGCAACTTAAAGCTCTAGAAAAATTTATAATTGCCACTTTTTTGATAAAAATAAGTCAGTTTGAGTATACTGGATTAATAGGTTTAACTTTTATTCAGCTGGGAAATCTGAATTTTAGTCAATCGGGAAGAGCAGTCTGCCTTCCTTTTAGCAAATGAAATTGAATAGAATTTTAAAGTCAAATCGCAAAAAAAAATCATCTTTCAAGGCTTTTTCCGAGAACCTATGATAAAATTAACACAATTTGAGAAAATTGAATCAACGGGTAATTTTTTTATTCCAATGCAAAATCAAGGCGAGCTTTGTTCGCTCCAATTATCACTCCTAACCGATGCAGTTGTTGCAACTACTGCAGTGTGATGCCCTTGGTGGTCTCCACATTCTGCACGTGTAGCACCACTTGTAGTCCACCTCCTTGTCTCCCCCTATGTAGATGGTCTTGCTCTTCATCACCGGCACTCTTGCGGAAGGAGCGTGAAGTGATGTGGCCGCACTCTTCCCACCTGCCGATTTGATAGTGTCTTCCTCCGAATTGCGAGGCGCTCGTTCAGCTAAAAAAAATATATATTATTAGGACAAATTATCAACGAGGGAAAAATCGAACATCCGAGATGTTCAGCTTCTTACGGAGCAGCGCTGTTGTACTCGGTTCAAGAACTGCAGTCCTTTTTTGTTTATATTTCTGGAACGATAATTAGAACCTCTTCCAAGGTAAACGAGTAGAGCAGAGATTTATATCCTTCTCTTAAGTTTAAATGATTAACTCAGAGTCAATATTCGAAAACAAGCAGTGTTAATTTTTACATTAAAAAGCCAAACTGTGAACTGGATAGGCGCTCAATTTTGTGTCTGTATGTTCCTGGATTCCAGGGACAAACCTTTAAACATGTTCTAAAATCAGGGACAAATCTTTAAACATGTTCCAAAATGCAAGTGGATTCCATTTACAAAATTTCCGTAGATTCCGCGTACAAATACCTGTAACGTAAATTTTGTCGGCGCATTTGTTTCGTCTCGAGGATTCCGCAACAAGCGAATATAGCTAGTTCTTCTGGATTCCGCAACTGTAAACGATTCCGCAAAATGTAGGTGCAAAAGGTAAATGTTAGTAATCGTGGTTGAATTCCAACAAATAAAGAACCCGAAAAAAATCATGTTTACCTAGCGTCATATATTGAAACTATTCTTTAGTGCCCGCAATTCCACCTTGAAAACCCAAAATTATTGGTAGGCATACGATTAAAACATGCTGAGATTATCACTCGACATGGTTATTTGTTGCAGCTTATTTGCGTGAAATAATTACGGAAAAACAATTACTTGACCGATAATCAAGGGGTAAAACGTATTTAAAACGTAAGTTACCCAAGTATCTAATTTGGCTCTTTTTAACTACACACACCCAAAATATGAAGACCAAATTTGTTCGTCATGGCCTAATTAGTCCGGATACCAATTCTTGTAACAACCAGAAGATGCGAACGGAAATCTATAGTAAATATTAGCAAGAGGGGAAAAGGAAAAATATACTTTCAATTACCTAAGACTGACACACACACGTACATGGGGAGCGGTATTAAAAAGTGTCTCACCCTCTTTGCGAATGTAGAACTCCTCCTCGTCTGTTCGTTTGTCGTTCGAGGGTGGCACTATGCCTGGGTCTGTGAAGGCTGCGTGAAACAGGTTGGACATTACATTGAAGAATAGAGTGGCCTGAATCAATGGCACTGATTGATGCACGTGTTTCCACAAATAGGGCGCACTAAACACACATAATGCAATTTACTCAACCACTGAAAGCAGAACTTGACACCTCTGCTAACCCCCCCCCCCCCCCACACACACACACACACACACACACACACACACACACACGCACACACACCTAAAACCAGAACAAGATATGAACGATTGTACGGTGTTATGATTGACGAAGAAAAAGGCTTAATTCCTGAAGGAAGAACATGAAACTATATGAATTACTATTAACTATTGAGTTTTCATTAATTTTTGTCACACGAAGCATCTCGTTTGAGACTCCGAGATTGATTTTACAAAGTTGTATATGAAGACAAAATATGTTCGTTACTCGCATGTGTTATGACAATTGGACCACGAGAAAAAAGCTTTAAAATATAAAGTCAAGTGTCATTCAAGTCGACTGTCACTCAAAACCAGCATTAACCCGCGTACGAGCATTAACACCACATTGACATAGCCTCAGTTCGAAAAGAGTGAATAAACACAAGGAAACCGAAAATAATACTGACTTGTTTTTCAAATAAGTACAACTTTCGGATTTCAAAGAAAATGATATATGACCTTTAAGCTCTTCTCCAACCCCCCTTCTCTTTTCAAATTTTCGGTTTTTATATATGCTTTACGCTTATTTAAGGCTAACGCGTAAAGTTACGATGAAGCCCTTTGAATCTGCAGAATCTTTTATGACGGACACTTTTTTGATGAAATTAACCAAATGAAAAAGCTGTCAATAGATAATTTTCTTTGTTCATTAACCATTTTTTAGCAAACAGGCAACGCTTCGCTTCACAAACACTAGCGAAAACACAACAAAAAGCAGCTCTATGAAAGGCAATAAAAAGCCTCGAATTAGTAAAAACTCAGCTATGTCTCAGATTCGAACATGCAACCTAGAGATTATGAGTCTCACACACTAACCTCTCAGTCAGGAACGCTTATTCGGCGAAAAATACACTAGCAACAAATGAGTGAGAGAACAGACGCTATTCATTTACCAAATAAGAATACACTTCTAATTAACACTTTTATTTGCAAGTTTAGAGTAAAAAAAGAAATTTCTTATAATCGATTAGGCTGATCACAAGTCTTATTCAAATATTAACACAAAATTAGAGAAACTGTGAACTATATGGTGATAAAGCTTTAGTTCAGAACGAAGGGGAAAGTAACTTTTGAACAACAGAAATCTTCACATAGGAACATGTTGAGTAGAACATCTGTGAGGCGAAGAAACAGCTGAATCCCAGATTAAGACGGCTCATTTTCAACTCTTACAAAACATCCAAAATAACATTGGCGGGCTACGCATGCTTTCACAATCTTAGATTTTTATTGATTCACGCCTATTTATTTTTACGAACCAGGTTAATGGCTGTTTCCACCCCTCTTCCCATTTCGAGTTTTCTGTTTTCTTCTAAGTTGATTCACGTGTTTCTAAGGCTGAACGCGTGATGTTACAATGTAAAGTAAGAAGAACAACTCTGCTACCAATAAGAAGTTTGTTGAACCATCAATAGAAATAAGGGAGGGAAGACCTTAATTGGCTCATGTTTCTACTTCAGCATTTTCGTAGTAGGTAGATCGAGTTCTAGTAGTCGGGAATTATGATAGCTTTGTACTGAATTGCGTTATTTCACTCCTTTTTATCAGAAAAAAAAACAAAATCCACACCAAACACAAATAAAATCTTGGATAAGAATAATGATATCAGAATAAAGTAACATTAACCAGAATAACAGGGGTCGAGATATACCTTAGCTGTCATACAAGAAAACAAAAAGCACCATTACTTCTTTGAACTTTTTCGGATTGAGACGTAGAAAGGTCCAAAATAATCTATGCCGCTATTCGTTAATGGTCGTTAACGGTAACGTTCAGCTGAAGCTCTGCTATCATTGTCGTAACAATTTTTCATTTACGCTTCCTACGCATGAGGCAAAGATCTTCAACAGACTTCAACACATCACCAAAATGAAGGATTGCAAAATTAAATTGAATTATTGTGCGCAGATAGCCTATAAATTGGTTCTGATCTTGACGATGCAAATCTAATTTTCACTCAATCTGAATGGCAAACAATTTTACAAGGATATGTCTACTGTCAAGAATGATAGGGTGGTTAGTCCCACATTCCTATTCAGCCAAGATGCGAATGCGTCCCGCTGAACAATTGAGGCCGGCGTGTCCAAAAAACGGTGCGTATTATGCAATACGGAATGAGTTTTTGACAGCTTTGTCAGAGGACAGTTATGGAAGTCAGCCTCAAAGGGCTCTTTTCGCGATAGCAACAAGAGTCTTAAATATGCTCTTTCCAATTCAGGTGGATCTTCAGGCGGTTATCTTCTTCGCTTTAGTAAGATAGTGCCTAGGATTAGGGCTCAATCTGATCATAAAAGCAACCACGCTCTGAAGTTTACGGAAAGAACTAAATTTGTCCGAAGCGAACAAGATAGGCTGTTGTTTCTGTACCACATTGAAAAACTTGGAAGCTCGATTTACACCTACATTGAGGTCAGATGAAGGACCAGACTGAAGAACTTTTTAAAATAATACTATACTCGGCTTGAAGAGCCACTCATTGCTGTTTGAAAAGCTGGGACTATTCACTCAACTGCTGATTTTCTAAAAGTTGTCGAAGACCCCTTTTGTAACAGTGTTGGCAAGATCTTCTCCGCTCAAGGCGTAGAACCACTTAATGACAGTGATAGTTTTGAGAGACTCTCCAGCCCCACTTCCCATGAAGAAAGGTTATTTACCGTCCGAGTTCAACCACTAGAGAATAGTAGTACTATCAGTCGACATGAAAGCGATTGTCAAAGGAAACATCAAGGCTTTGATGTCTTCTTTCATGTGGATAGCGAGTAACGCGACTGGCAATTCAAGCTTCAAATTAGAGTTATGATTGCTTCAGCTTTACTTTGCGTTGCTGTAGGAGCCCGGAATACCATCATTGATTGCTTATTTTCACTTAAATTGGCTTAATGCCCGCTAAATTGGTTATTTCTTGCAGCAAACCGATATTATCAATGAGTGCTATCAAATTGTGATTGCCAATTATTTGCACTGTTGCTATCTGAAGTTTTTGTGAAATTTCGATATCCTGACTGATGGCTGTGAATAACTGTTGAGCTATCAGGGCAGCATCAGGTACCTAGAAACGGGGATGTACTGAGTGGCAGAAATAGCGCGAGACAGAAGTTTTGGATACGAAAAGAGTTTTGTGAATCATTGATAAGGCTAGGACCACAAATGCTGATTCAATGACAAATTTAAGTTCCTGACAATGTAGTGATAGCTGTAAGACTGTGTGCCATACCCAAGGGTTTCTTCTGAAAACTTCTACTTTGAAAAATTTTGCTGGCATTGTACTTACATCTGGAAGTAGAAATGTAAAAAAATTTTCAACTCTGACAAAGGATTTTGATGGAATTCAAAACAATGTTTCTTTAAGTTAGAATCATTTTGTTTTCTAGATTTTAGGTTTGGCAGAGTATTAACAAGTAAAATAGCTGAGTCGTTAAAAAATGTCGCTACATTCACGCTTACAGTAAACTATTGCATAACTGTTATATCTATAACGAATAAGTATATTTTTTAACTGGTTTGACCTTGTGAATTGGTAATCCAGTTGTTAATTACGTCGTGCCATTTAACATCGTTCCGAATGGACAAGAAATGGCTTAATTGGAAACGGCACTTTCAAAAATTTTATCGCTTTTGGCTTGAAAACTAAATAAGGTATAGCAACAGGCTGTTGCGAGGTATGTAATAAGGTGCTCAAAGCGTAGTATTCAAAAGGTATTCAAAATACGCTTTTCCGAGGTATGTGATAGGATTTTCTAAGCGGGAGTCAGCGAGCTAGGAGCTAGTATGAACATTTAGTTTTGAGAAATCATGGTTTGAGGTGGCATCGAGCAAACCGCAAATTGGGTCCCGCAATACTTTGAGTAAACAAGGTGGTGGCAAAAAACTGACCTGCTTCACGTGTTACCAACGGCTATTTAAAGCAAATTACCTAGTTTAGCTTAGTAGCACCACGTTGATTTCATTTACAAAATTTCGTGAAAGTTTTTATGGTTTGATCAAGTCAATCAAGTTCTAGGATAAACTGAAAAAGTTGGCAAGAGTTTCGATATTTTTAACATCTTCTGTTACAAACTGTAAAAATTTTGAATCAAGAAATTCGATTTACACGTTTTATCAGTTTTTATTGTATCCGCAGAAAATTTCTGTCGTTTCTGCAAGCTTTTTCAAAAAGAAAACATTTCTATTTTTTCGTTAGCATTTGGGGCTTTTTAGTTTCACTACATTACAGGGAGACCAAGTCCTGCTATACTAAATTCTTGAAATGGTAAAGCAAAAAAGGACTGAAATGTTCGACATAAATAAAAATGTTATAAAAACTGTTAAGTAAAAGAAAATTGACACAAAGACGAAGCAAGCACTAGCGAGAAGACGATAAAAGGTAGCTCTATAAACTGCAATAAGAAAAAATCGAAAAAGCCTCCACTTCGGGAAAATTCGGATACGTCTTGGATTCGAACCTACGACCTACTGCGACCTAGAGATTATATATCTCACTCACTAACCACTCGCTAATATAAAAAGGGGAAATGGAAAGAGCCAATAATTGTTGCGCCTCCGTTCGTAAGTGCATTCATACAAAACTGCATCCATGTGTTGTTAGAACTGAGCTTAGCGCTGCATAGAGTTACTAACTATCCATACATAAATAAAGATGCACATGCTATTTTACTTTGCATGCTTATTTGCTTTCTCTGAGAAACTACTAGGAGCAATAATTTACGGGAGGGGCTATAATGGTAAAAGATCCCCAAAAGTTTGGTCTTCGTACTTAACCTTGTAAATCCTCCGTTACACCATGAACAAGATGCTTATGTCAGGTGGTGGAAACGGAAAAAGAGCCGAAATGTAGTAACAATCTGTTCACGTGTTCACATTTTATCACAGTCTAGTATATCATAAGTCATTTTAAATAGAATTTTGCAACTTGAGTTTCAGAAAAATCAAAAGGGTCGGTAACATGCAAAGAGACCATTTTTATGATCTTTTTTGAGGGAAACCGGAAACTGGAAAATAGCCAAAAAAAATACTTACTCGAAAATGAAGAAAAGAATTGATGGGACCAGAATAAGCAGCAAAGTAACCACAAACGCCAGCAGACTCTTTGCCATCACCACCCGGCCATGACAACACAGAGTGTTCCTTCCCTGAAACCTATCAGCCTTGCGATATTTCTTCCCTTTCTTATGCTGCTGTTCATCGTCCCCATTCGATGGAGAAACGTCTTGCTGCTTTGTGATTGGCTGCTTCAATTCATCATCGTCTTTGTCGTTGAATAATCCCATGCTTGTTCCGAACAGAACACTGCTTTTCGGGAAATATTAGGCAATTACAGCAGATATACAAGATGGGTCCTATGTTAGATGCATATAGTTAATGCAATACATTGTACAAGGGTAATAAAGTTCGGCTACATTCTTAATCTAAAAAATTTTTTTTTCATCAGCTTTTCAGATTTTTTTAACGCTGAAAGTTTTTGTTTGATCGACCGTAATAACCCAACATTATTAAGCACGTGCATAAATTTATCAGATGAGCAGCACAATTTTGTCTCTTTCATATAATTTACGACCCCCTCCCCATAGTAAGATCATCGAGAGAAAAGTATTTCACAATTCGACACTTTTTCATTATAGCCGTAGACATAATTCTGGCGGTATAAATTACAGGGGGGAGGGCTCTTCCCCCTCCTCACACAAGCATCAATTTTATGGTCTAAGAGTGGTTTTACAAGGTTGATTATGAAGACCAAATATGTTTGCCATGGCTTAATTAGTCTGCATGTCAATTTTCATGACAATCGGACAATGTGAGCAGTATTTTGAATTATAAAAATTTGCCGGTGGGAGAGAGAGAGAGAGAGAGAGAGAGAGAGAGGAAGGCTTAATTTACCCCGTGGGGAGTTTACAATCACAAATAATGAAATGCAAACATAAAAAAAAAAAAAAAAAAAAAATATAAATATATAAAATAAACTATGACCGGCAGAAGGTACAGCAGCACTTTCCATACCAAGTACACGGAATGTTTTCTTCGAATGTTTGACGTAGCTTCGTATCATAGAACTTCATAACTTCACGCTTGTACCGGGGGAATGATATACGGACATCAAGCTTCATGAAATTCAATAGTCTAGGAATACGGTCAAAATAAAAGGACTTTGTCTTCTCGTATTTTCGCTTCTTTAATTTGAAAGAGTATATATCAACACTCCGTAATGATACAGATGGGTCATTTATATCAACAAAATCGAAGGGGTTTAAATCGTACTTGTCCTGAAACAGTTTATGGAAAAACAGAAGATTTGAGATTTCAATATGATATGGCAGAGGATAGATTCCTAACTTTATCAGTGACGTTTTATAATCACCTGACAGACCGATCCATCTCACGCATCTTCTGTTGAAAGCTTCGAGCTTGGATAAGTCGGTCTTGTTAGGTATCCAGATAGAAGAACCATAAGTAAGCACAGATAGAATACATGCTTTGTAGAGCCGAACCTTCGTTTGTCTCGGAGTACTGCTCGGAACATTTCGCTTTAACATAAAGTACACTTTGTTGCACTTGAATAACTTTTCAGAAACATGGTGCGACCACGATAAATCAGAACTGAAAATGATCCCAAGATCTTTGACGTCTAAAGATTCATCGATTTTGTGATCACCAATATAGAGATCTGGGTTTTCAGAGCTGTGGTTAAAAAACTTCAGGACTTTACATTTGTCAGGATGTAAATCGAGAGAATTTTCGCCACACCAATTGATAATAGCATCTAGATCGCGTTGAAGTACGGGAACAGAGGTACTGCAGCATTTCAGATCATCAGCAAAGAGGGATGGCTTGGATAAGAGATAATCAGGAAGATCGTTCACAAATAACAAGAACAATAACGGCCCCAGAATACTACCTTGCGGGACACCACTCATAATGCTCACAAAATCAGAGAGCACACCATTGATTCGCACACGTTGAAAGCGTCCAGAAAGATAACTTTTAAGTAATTGGAGAAAGCTAACATCCAAACCGAAATCCGCAAGTTTTTTGAGCAATTTATGGTGAGGAACCGAGTCAAACGCCTTTTTGATATCCGCATAAAAAACAAAAGACGAAATACCAAGTTCGTGATTCCTATAAAGCTCATCACAGAAGTTTAACAGTTGCGTGACAGTTGAACGCCTTGACATAAAGCCGGATTGGTATTTCGTAATTTTCGGCCTAATGCTAGTGTAAATGTAATCAAATAAGATACGCTCCAGACCGAGGGAAAGTTTCGGTAGCAGGCTGATGGGACGATAATTGGACACATCGTCCAAAATCGGGGGAAAGGAAAAAGAGCCGCAGGGGGTTATAATGGAGAAGCCCCAAAATCTCAACCCTTTGATTTTCTGGACCAAGGCAAAATACGCCAATAACACATTTAATGGGATCTTTTTAAAAGTTTTCCTCGAATTAATTATTCAACAGACTTAAACTTCGAACACATTGGCACCAAAGACGGGGTCTGCTCTCCTAGAATCGATTTAAAAGAGAACCCGACTCTTTTCCACTTTGCCCCTCTCATTTTAATTATTCCATGTGATGGATGAAAGCGTGATGTTCCGATGTAAATTATTTTAAAAAAATGTGTTCATATTAATTAAGTTGTTCACCATGCAAAGTTTCATGCAAAAACTTCTTTTTTTCAGTTCCAGATTTGCTGGCGAGAAAATTTATCCTTGCTACTTTTTATTCTCCTCCTTAAAGTTACCTTTATGTTTCCATTGCCATCAAACTGAGTTTTTCTAGATTTCTGATGATGTCTTCGGACGAAAACGTTTAATTGAAGTAACATTGATGCAAGCTTTACCGACAAAATTCCATTACTTTATGAGGCTGTTTTTCGTTTTCCCCCACCTCACACAAACATAAACTTTATGGTCTAACGAGTGGTTTTAAAGGTTGATTATGAAGACCAAATATGTTTGTCATGGCCTAATTAGTCTGCATTCATTCATTCATTCATTGATGGGTTTCTTTTGACACCTTTTCTTCACTCAATTTTCATGACAATCGGACAATGTGAACAGTAATTTCAAATTTAAAAACTAGCAGGTGGGTGGGGGGGGGATAAAGAGAGCCCTTTATGACAACGTGAAATACTATTTCAAAACTCATGACTATGTAAAATATGACAAAGTAAAATAGTATTTCAAAACTCAAAAAAAATCAAATGTGGGGGGATGGAAAAGAGCCGAGAACCTTATCTTTGTTACATAATGGCAAGCTATAAATGCCAGCCGTCGTATCATCCAAAAAATATCTTATCAATTATTTGCTTCCCCAAATCCGTCAGCAAGAGAATTTTATTTAACAGTTACGAGCTTTTGTATTGAACGTTCAGGCCAGCCGGCCTGAAATGTTTTCTACAACACACTATCCTACAAACTGCGAACAGCTCGGGTTGAGGTTCACGTCAAATCTGGGCTACTCGACTGTTTTCCTACGACATGCCATTCAACTTTTTGACCACGTAGCCCATATCTCATGAAAATAGCATAAGACTGCCTTAAGCAATTACAAAAAGTCATGTGGCGGGGAAACGATAGAGGAGCCCAAAACTGACCTTATTCCTATACGTATGAAAATTCCAAGAAAAAACTTAAATACTGCTATGCAGTGAAGGCAGCCTGCCTCCACCCATTTCAACAGAAACTACCTATAAATAGACCAGGCTAACAGAAACAAACACTCATTCTTAAAAAAAATTCACACTTTTATCATTGAATGGCTCAATAAATCTAGCTAAACTAACCTTTGTACTAAGACAAACCAATTGTTTCAATGCTCAGTAACAGAAAACTGACTCTCCTTTTTGACTTTTTTGAACTTCAAGTTTTTTTGCAGTAACATTTTGAATAAAGAATTACTGATTCCTAGAAGTCAATTCGGATGCACGAGTTCCGGTAAACAATCAAGAGAAAAAACTACAGCAAAATTACTGCTGAAACTACTCGTTTGCGGCAAATTATATGTGGTGCAAATACAAAAATACTATCGATATCATGAAACGGGGAGCTTTTCATTAAGACAAAAAACTTTCTCCCTAAACTTTTTGTTTAAAAACTTTCGTTGTTGTGAGGTTTCTCACCACGAAAGAGTTGCTTTTATTTTTGGTGCTATGTCACATTCCATTTCTGCCGTTTGATTCCTATGTGTTATTAAGTTTGCAAATTTTTCAGATGTTTTGAGCATGAATTTATAACATTTTGTCAAAAAAATGATAGCAAAAATGTGGATACTGATAAACTAGTAATTAGTGGGCATTATGTAGCCAAAAAATCAGAATGCAAATATTTAGGCATAATTCTTGATTCAAGTTTATCTTTTCATGCTCAAATCAAAACAATTCTCCAAAAAATGGCCCAAGGGATTAAAACTATTGATACAATTGGACAACAACTGCCGACATTATCATTAGTTGCCTTGCTTCATTGTCTTGTTTTATCACATTTAGATTATTCAGCAATTTTTTTACAACAAATTAATGCTACTTTGATGCTATCTCTGGAGAAACAGTTGAACTGGGCGCTAAAAAGAACATATTTCAGATCGAATTTTAAATCTTCTTCCCTTCTTCGCATTAGCAAATCGTTCATTGGAATCGAGAAAAGAATTGAGTTAAAGTGTATAACATACTTATACCAATATCTTACAAACAAAAAGAAGGCTTTTGAAAATACACTGAGACTACCGACTGCCAATTATAGGCTCAACGAAAGAACGAAACAAATTATTTTTGACAAACATTGTTCGACTGCTTCTCTACAAAAATCATTTTTTCATTTGACTTCTAAAAAATGGAATTCACTGCCCATAATTTTGCGCAATTTAGAAAAATCGAAAACAGAATTCAAGAAAAAATTGAAAGAATTTTACGTGAGTGAATTGAGAAACAATCCTATATGTACTAATACAAATACGTGGCGTGATTACCGTTTTTGCTAGTTCTATATTTTTTAATTCAGTTTAATTTTTCACACATTGCTTGAAAGAGAAACTGTATATACTCTGCATATACGTTGTATAATTGGACTATCTGTAAAATTGTTTGTAAAGTTTTATTACCAGCTTGTTCCTAATTCTTAAATCTTTTATTTTCTATAGTATCCGAAACTTCATATACTTTAATCAACCAATTTCCGAACTGTAACCGATTTTGTTTTTTTTTTGTTTTGTTTATTGCTTGTTTTCTGATGTTTTGTTTTTGTTTGATGTAACCAATGAATTTATAACCAATTTTATTATTTACACTTTGCTACACTGATGCCTCGGCTTTTTATTGTATAGTAATTCAAGTGTTCTTTCTTCTTCTTCTTCTTCTTCTTTGCTGATGATGAGTTAGTAACTCGAAAACGTTTCGAATATAACATTGATCCCAGACTGTTTTCTTTTTTTCATTTATACCTTTCGAACAGCAATTAAACCTACATTTTGCCGCTACCTACAATTTTTTTCAGTCATGATCTTATTGTTGAAAAAAAAACTAATCTCATCTTACACATATACAACTTGATTTAATAGGTATTTTAGGTAATTGCTGTCTTTTCTTGTCAGCACTCTATGATCCCTAAAAACTAAAAATGATTTCTACCTGGGATTCAAACTCTGAACGAAAAAAAAATCGACAAAAAGTTTGTGCCATTCTGCCAGATGGCACAGCGCAACCTTCCGGCGACACGAGAAAAAACGAATAAAAACCTTATTAACGAAAAAGTATTGCGAAGGAGGGTAGGAATATTCTAGAATTTTTATTTTGAAAATTTCGATCGGAAGGGGAATATTTCTCAGAAATACAAAAAAGACGGCCATTTTGACGAAAAACGACGAAAAAGCAGAACAACGACAAATATTGTGAAAAACGGTCGCACAAGAGACGAAAGACACGAAGCCTCTTATCGTGGCAACAACGGGTCTAGGACAACAAGCCGACGGGACTTCAAGCCGAAGGGACTTCAAGCCGAAATTAAAACTTTACAAGCACCTCAAAACACTGTTTTATCATCTGTAAAACGTTAGTTTTCAAAAGTTTTGGCAAGTTTAGTCAATAATAAACGTTATTCATGACAATGCACCACTTGTGATTGGCATCCCTTAATAACATCAGCCGGTTTTTGAAATGCATAAAATATAAACATGAAAAATACCTTCAACCATGTTTTACTTTTCAACTTTCCGAAACATCATTTGGAGGCTTAAACTGTATGAAAATGCCAATAACTTTTGAAGAAAGATCATGAAATTCAGAAATTCTTCAAAAAAATTTTCAAGTTAATGATATTTCATGAGTTTTTAAGGAACTATTCGGCTTGAAGTCCCTAATTTTACGATTCGGCTTGAAGTCCCGTCGGCTTGATGTCCGGCACCCGGCAACAACACACGATAAGACTCTTAGCAGTGGAGATTAGTGGAGAAGGAAGCTTCAGTGGGGAAGGAATATTCCACGGAACCCTCCCGTGACACAAATTGGAATAGATAAGAACGTTATCTCAGGAAGATTACGGGAACGGAGGCTTGGTCCCCCAGAGACTGTTTTATGTGAAGGGACTATATAAAACTGACTTTGTAGCTACTTGGATGTCGTAGAAGTCTGAATTAACACCGGTATTATTTGATATTTTAGAATATGAGTAGCTATGTAACATTCGCCCGGAAGATACATATCGACGGATAACAAAACTAAGTCTTAAGACGACTGGCTAGCGTCTAAACAGAGCTTCGCATGCTTTTCACCGTCTCTACCAAGCCAGTACTTTTCGGTGGTCTTTCTAACATCGGGTCGACAAAAACGTTACTGTTCTCCGGCTTCGACCAGAACGCTCAAATTAACTTAATTACATGCAAATAGTGAGCTCATGGCTGGGTCTCAGTATCCCCAGACCACGAGGTCACTCCTAAAAACAGGGCTACTATTCATTATATTACTTTTGTTTTTGTTCAGTAGATAAAAATCATCATCTCCATCGAAGATGGATCAACCCTTTCCCCCAACTCCTAGCACCTCATCCTTGTCAAAACTAATCCAAATATCAATTAAATTCAAGTCAGGACATGACAGGATGCTAAAAATTCACACGAGTCAATAAAAGTTTTGCGTCCCGAGACCCTTCCGGATTCTTGAATCCGGTGAATCAAGCCCGTTGATCTCGATTTCTTCCCAATCCGGAAGGCTGACTTCTTACCCTTCACCGTTGTTCGCAACGGCCTTGCAACTATTGTAGCAGCACAATAGTTGCAACTCGGAACGTTCTCTGCAATCTGCTGCTGTTTTTCTTATCACGATTGTCGTTGCTATCGTCAGCGCAACTAATGTTGTTGTGTCTTCTCTCTCGTTTTCTGTCAAAAATGGCCGTTTCAGCATTTCTCAGAAATGTTACGTCATCACTTCGAAAATTTAAAATTTTAAAATACGGGAATATCCTGACCTTCACCGTTCTGCTAATCATCCGAATAACGTCGTTAATCCTTCAAAACCATTAACTCGGAAGGTCCACTGCTAAAATTTCGAAGTCTGCAGAGATTGCATTTTGGCCATTCTGGTCGAATGTCACATACTCCCCGGACAGTCCGGTCAATGTCCTCATTGAATCGCGCAATGTTCGTAAAATGGTTACAGTGTCATCGAACAGAATTTACAAAATGCACGAAATTACTTTTATCCACGTCACATCGACTCACTGCAGAATATAAATGGCATCATACTACATCACTGTAGCCTTCAAATTCTTTCATTAATCTGCACATTAAGGATATGACTTAAGATAAAACATATTTTCTGACTTCCATTGTCAATGTCCCGATTAAAACTTTTTCTCTTAGATTTAAAAGGTGTTGGCTTGCAGGACAGTCCTGCCAACCAACAAGCTAAAATTATCCTACTATGCTCCTTCCCTTCGGAAATCTTGCTTGTTTATTGTCCTGAATATTAAAACTAAGAAACTTTGTGGTTAGAAAGAACAATGCAACAACCTCCCTCCTCAAGAAGTTACTCAAGTTTTTCATGTCACCACAAAGTGATCAGTCTTCCTAAGTGATTAAAAACAATCATGCAGGCTGGAATATTTAAATATACTCTTCCCTTAAGCCTTTCTAAATAAATAATAAGTGTCTCTAAAGCCACTTCTGCTAAATCAAAATGCAAATTTATAAATGCAACAATTTCAAAACTCAACAAAATGTTTCAGTTTTCTATTACAACTTGGTTGCTTGGTTTCTCACTTGAGTTTTTCACACACATAAAACAATTCTGAGTTTTGACTTTTCTTCATCATTCCTTTGTTCTCTGCTTTTTTCGTCGTTTAGAAGTTCTAAAACTTCTAAATTCTTCTAATTCTCTTTCTTGTTGCCTCTTGTTTTCTCGACCATTCATCAATGTTCCATTTCTTCCTCCTGTGATACTGACTCCGCACTTTCGGTTTCCGTGTCTTGTAGCACATCATTGGCTATACTGACGCTGTTGGAAGCCGTCCTCCAACACTTCTGCTCTTCTACCCTCTGTTTACAGCAAGGTAGGGGATCCACGTTGGATTCTCTGTTTCTGCAGAAACTGTTGTGGAGACACAACGTCACGTCTCTCTCCAAATCTTCTTTCAGCATCTCTGCCTTCTCATTTCCACTACGCTCACTCGTCCTGGAAATTCTTTTCACGGCGGTGGTCACTGCATTCCGATGAGTCACGAAAGCTCGCTTGAAAGCTCCTGCCCCAATGTCCAGCTGATATTCACTGTACACTCTGCCATGCTTCGACATATGCTTTTTCGCATACTCGTACAACCATGCAGTCATGTTAGCTCTGAACCATGGCATCAATCGTTTTCTCGCCCATATCTTCTTCACTTCCATCGGAATGCTTAGAACTTTGCACATTGTCTCAAAAAGATCTAAATCTTTTAGACAATCTAATTTCCGCAATTGTTCTCTCGTCGGCGCCTCCTGTCTATTATTTTCTCTCACATGAGCTTCCAGCCATCGTATCGCCATCATAACTCCCACTATCACTATTGTTATGGGCTGTGATGAATCTGGTAAACCCATGGAGAGCAGCTCTCCAGAGTCCCAGATCAACATCAGATTACTACGCTTGGGATACCACCAGGTCTGCAGCAAGCAGTGGCAAGGAAACTCGTCATGCGTCAACATGATGCTCCTCCAATTACGTTTTCCCGAAGCTTCCAGCAATGGTTCCACTTCCATCATCACTCGGTGGATTTCATCATTCCCATCTACTGCATTGTAATCTGTGACAGTTGATCCTCTCTGGTTCTGTTTTTCGAAGTCACTGAAGTTCCCGCTCACATATCCCATGAACTTCTTTCCTAGTATTGACTCCAACTCTTCTTTGGTTCTCTCTGGAATTGCTGAGAACATCGTACATAGTAACTCGTAAGACTTTTCAGACATTCTCGCCAATCTCACACACTTCGGCACTGAGAAGGCTTGATCCACGATCGTTCTTGTACTTTTCACGTCCACAGCCACGAAATGCACAGGATATCTGCTCTTGCACATTGGAGCCAACGTTGAACCCACCAAATATTGTGCTCCTGATGGTCTACAGTAAGTTTCGCTGTGTCTGATGTTCATCTCCGTTTCGATTGCTTCCCTCCATTTTCCTAGATATTTCTGCTCAGTCTGCAGAACTCCTGGAAACACTTCTACGCTGATGGCCGCGACCATCTCATGTTTCCGTCCAGATTCAACAGTGACTCCAAAGAACCAAACATGCTGCAGAATCCCAGTGCAGTCACCAGATTCACATCGGCTCCCCCATGGCAATCTGCCACCAGTTCCGCTTCCGTTCTCGCCTTCATCACTACGTCTCCAATTAATACTGTCAATTGCTTGTGCCGCCTCTCCAGGGCCTTCACACAGTCCAGACCTCCACAAACATGACCCTTCAGTCCACAGACTTCCGCCAGACAGCTACCAGGTCCGACCCAGTCTTCCGGCCCCCAGCCAGGCAACTCTACTCTATCTTCTCCGTCGCTCTTAGAGGCTGTTATCATCACATTACATATGATCTTGAGGTCACGCAGGTTACAGTCTGCATTCAGTTCCCTCTGCACGTCTCGTGTCGCCCGCAATATTGAGTCAGCGTCGGGACTAGGACACCATGATGGCCTCATCAATTCCCACACCGCCACCAAGCTCGCTCCCAGCAATTCATCTGAGAATCCCAACCCAAACTCCACTCTCTTGTCGGATTTTGGTACTGAAGGTGCAGTCACCTCTTCTTCCAAGACCAATCCCAATTTGGCCTGTGGATTGTTAACGCTCTCAATCGTTACAATTCTGGACGTCCAGAATCTTAGTAACACCGCCTGCTCATAATCAAAGAAGCAATCGCGTATGTCTTCACTCAGGAAAGGATTGTACGCTATCCCTATAATCCCGGATACGTAGCTATACGACTTCTTCTTGATCGGTCCACAGTATTCACTGGATTTCGGCAATGCTCCCATAGATTCTTTAGTGAGTCTCAACTCCTTGTTTGAGAATCGCCTGATCTCGTCTATCTTTTTCATGGGTTCCAATTCTTCAGGTTCTTTCATGTTCACCCTCATCGGTTTACTTTGCTGCATATCCAGCATTGCTAGTAAGAACAAGGCTTTCGTTCGCTCATCGCCTCCCCTCAACATTTTAACACAAGTGTTTAATGCAGGTACTGAAATCTGCTCTATCAGGAATCGAATGAAACAGAGAGCGTCTCTCCGCTTCGCACACGCTACTGCTGCTCCCTCCTGGACTATCAGATCCCTCAGATTCGTCATAAGGAAAACCTTTTCTTATTTTGATCTCTTTCTTTCTTCTGAATCATATTCTTCGCGAGTCAGTCCCATCATGCACCAGGCGAACCTGAGTTGTAACTCTGTCCTTACGTAAGGTACTGCCACGAGAGCATGTATTCTTGGCGTAGTCCTCATTTCTTCTTCGAAATACCTCAATACTACTGCTTTCCATGGAAGGCTCACTAACTGCTCGATCGTCTCCGCCTGTACGTCAGACGACGCCAAAGTTCCATACGCCTTCTGCTTGAGGGTGGTGCCTTGCAACATTGTTTCCAGATAAACCTCCATGGCTTTTTCGTCTTCCAGGGCCATTACATACCCTCTAGCCGAGTTTCGGTATTCCAACATCTCCATGTATCCACCTGTGGGTTCATCTATCGACACTGTCTCCGACACGGTTAGTCGGTTGTATTCCACTGGTGTTAGTTGTCCTGCAACACTTCCCTTTCCATGATTCATGGGAGATGGCTTGAAGTCCCTCATTTTGCTCTCTCCACATTGGCTGAGTATTTCCATTTCTAACGTTGCTCCAGTCAGAGTGCGGTCACTCCTTTTGGATTTATAACCGGTTGACTTTATCCCCGCCATGAGAATGGGTGGCACCATCGCTATATCGGTTAATATTCTATCTGTGCCAGACAATTGATAATCACCTTGTCCCAAATCCATGACCTCCTCGACTCGTTTTCTTTTCGCTGAGTTACCAGCTTTCATCGATATTTCTGAATCCACTTTCGTCTTCCCAACTCTCCTCGGCATCAATCTGCTGCCTAACTTCATTTTCATCGCATTGATTTTATCAATCACCATTTTCGATCGCATCGTCCCTCTCCTGGTTCTTGACAGATACACCACCTCTCCTTCATCGTCCTGCGGTGTCATCTTGATGGGAGAATTCGCTTCACTCTCATCAGTGGCTGAGTCGATCAACAACTCACTCAGTCTCCCTTCACACTCATCAAGCTTGTCAAGTACTTCTCTCATCAAGGGTTGATTGAGACCTGTTTTGAGAATGGACTGGGTCCCATAGCTCTGAATCACGGTCCAGACTTCTTTCATAAACGCCACTCTGTCCAGCTTACATCCCGTCCTACTCTCGTGGTCTCGGTGATGTACTTCCCATTCTTCTTCGGGCAGCGTTCCCAAGAAAGGTACTCTGGCTGAGGCCTCTATTCTTCTCCTCCTAGGTGATTCCATGAGGATTCTCTGGTCGTTATTTCTTGAATTGCCAGGAGAGCTGCTCTCCGGCAAATTCCGTTTCATTTCCTCAAAGGCTGACGGAGGTTCCAGTGTCGAGATGCCTTCATCCGCTGGCTCAGTCGTTTCCAACGTGTCTGCATTATTCTCAAGATCACTGAAGATATTGAAATCCAGGCTGGATGTTCCTCCTGTCAATGCCCTGTCGTCTTCCCCACCAGCTTGATCTTGTTGCATGGGTTCTTCCGTCTGACGGCTTCCACCCTGTCCGTCATCTCCTTCTGACTTATCCTTGTTCGAGCTCGATGGTCCTTGTTCGTCATTGTCGGCTTCTTCCTGGAATCTCGGTATGAGCAATGTACCGGCTGATTTGTCTTCCTCTTCTCCATGGACCACTTTGATTTCTTCACAGCCGAATGGTGCTAGGAAGGTTCTCGTCTGCAATATTCCTCCCACTTTCATCTCCTTTTTCACACTGGTCGGGATTAATGAGGCTTCAGGCAATTCTGTCCTGCCTCTCATTCTCATCGGAGCTAAGCCTAATTCCTTCCATTCCTCGTCAAATCTTCCAGGCTTGGGAGTAGCGGCGTTGCTTATTCGCCTTCTCGTCGCTTGATCCGTGTATGCAAATCGTGTGTACTGTAACACGGCGGCATTTCTCCCTACGAAGTATGGATCCATCGTTCCCGAGAAATTCCCTACTCTCCTTTCATTGGTTTCGAATGCTCTCAACCTAGGAGTTTGTACTACGGAGACTGCTCCGAGCAACATCCTTCTTATTATAGGGAATTCAGGGATTGCCTCCGGTAGCTTCTTGTAATCACCCCAGTCCTTCGTTTCTTCTCTCACCTTGTGGTATGCTGCAGTGAGACGAGGCACTCTGGTTATTTCACCATTCGTTTTTTCATAGGGTCTCAGATTCCAAAGCTTTGGAAACACCTCGATGTGTCCTCTTTCTACTTCTCCCATGCGGTCACGGAAGTGATCGTCAAAATTGATGATCGTCATTTCTGGCTCTGATATCTTCGCAAACAACAGATCTTCACCCATGAGTTCCCGCAATGTGTTCTGCTCACACCAGTTCAGTGTACTACCGTCCACTGCCGATATGAGGTTCAGGTGCAGCACCGACCTCCTATATGCTTCCACTTTAACGTCAGGGAACGCAAACGTGACTGCTGGTCCATAGATCACTGTCACGAACTCCGTGACTCCTCTGATCAGCGCCAAGGGATCGGTTCTCATAGCTAAGCTCAAATCTGTTAATAGCGGCATGCCTCCAACATGTCGTCTAGCATCCTCCTCTCTTTCAATTGTCTCGTCTTCTCCGGTTCCATAGCGATTTTGCTGCAAGAGATATTGGATAAGAGTGTGTCTCAGGTCTCTTATTTTGTTCCACGAGTCCGTGGATTTCTTCATATCCAGATTCCTCACTCTCTCTTTCATCTGCTCTGGACAACGTGCCAGTTTCATTAGTCCTCTCAAGTTTCCGTGGGTTATTGCGATCAATGTCAGAAGTCCGTCTAGTCGCAGGTTCTGTATTCCATCCGTAAGCAGTATCGCCGGTCCTTTCACGAAACTCTCCGCTCCGAATGTCACGAACAAGGCTATTAATTCCACTATCGATACTCTCACTACTGCTTGGAGGAATTCTTTTATCAAATAGTGCGAGACTTTTGGGTAAACTTTTGCCAAGAAGGACGCGGTCCATCCGGCTCCCAACCCTTCTAGCATGCTGTCTGTCCTTTCAAATCCCTCCTGTCCCTTCACTTCCTGAGTCCAGAAGGTTTCCAGAGTAATCTGACACCTTCTGTTCACAAACTCAGCGGTCTTTTCTCCGGCATTTTCCGCCAGGTTCACCTCCTTCAACAAGTAGGCATGTATCTTCGTGATCATTACGGGGCCTTGCTGAAAAGCATCTGCACCCAATGCCGCTACTCTAGGATTCAGGTGTAGCCACTGGTTGGCTTCCGGCTTGGTTCTCAGAACCATCGCCTCCAGATGAGATCTCGTCTCTAGTGAGTTTTTTCTTCTTGTGTCTTCACTCGCTATTTCCATTGCTCGGAACCATAAGTCGTTGGACATTGCCGTGATCACTCGATGGTCGTCGTCTATTCCCGGTTTCAGTTTGAGTTGCCGACTGAAGTTGGACAGTTCCAACCCTAGCACTTCGTCCAACACTAACATGTGTAGCGCGTGGTCCTTGAATCCTCTCATCGCGTTTGAGATATCTGACCATACTGCAGAAAGTTCAGCCTTAAGTGGCCTCAGGTTCTCCAATTCTATCACATCATATTTTCCTTCCGAAAGTAAGGCTACCATTGCATACACAAACTTCAGTCCACCCGGGAGATGTGCATATCCCGGAGACAACGCGAATACTACTCTCAATGCCACTTTATTGAATGACCCTTCCTTCGTCGCATCCACCACTTCACCCATCGACTCCAGGATGTCTTTTATTGCTGGCCATACTGCGTTTTCTGCTGTTGCAGGATCTCTGAGCCTGCTCAGAAAACCTCTACTGTGTAGATGGTCATTGATGCCAGCAAACACAATCGTTATGGGGTTCATTTCTGTCTGCCTTTGTACCCCTATAGCCAATGACACTGATTGCAAAAGGTCTAGGTCAACTGCGGCCAGCATTATGACGCCCGGCCAAAACAAAGACTTAGAGGTGTACACGAACTCTGAATTCGCTACTACCATGATTTTGGCCTTTCTCATCTCTGCTTTGTCGTAGGCGGCGAAGATGGTCTCATCTTTCTTTATCGCTGTCAATCCGCCATATCTCTGGGCATCACCATCTTGGTTCACTAGTTTTGGGTACACTCTCTCCTTCACATGACCAGGTGGTGTCGTCAGTTGCCTAAATATCTTCACGTGTTGTCCAATCGGCGCTCTCGCCATCAGGAATCTTCCTGGTCTTTCTTCACGATTCCTCTCATCATGGTTCAATCTCACATCTTGCAACGGTCTTGCATTCACAGGTCCCATTGTATTGTTGGAGGGCAGTCCCTCCAAATCGGCAAATCTCAAGGCCGTCGTGGAGCTGAAATTTATGCTAGCGGCTATCAACCAGTCTACGCCGGTTATCGAGTATAATCTGCTGACGGATAGCGTCGCTCCATTCAGCATCCTCCTTGCATCTTCAATGAAGCTTACTCTCTGTAGGTCCAGCTTCATCAGTTCGTCTTTGTATATATGCCAGGGAGACGGTATGGATCGAGACCACAACAATGAGCCTCTGCTCGGTCTCTCCTCTCGGCTGGTACTCGTCGTCTCCGATCTAGTGTCCGATCTAGATGTGCCTGCTACTTCTTCGATTGGTTAGTTGACAGGTCCTATCCTTCTCCTAGGATGAATTGTCCTCCTCATCGGTGCTTCTCCCAACCGATCCTGCACGTCTGTTCTTCGACCTGGTTCACTGGAGCTTTGTTGCCGGTAATTTGTGACGGCTGGGACCGTACCCAAGCGTGTTTCCAGGTTAGGAGGCACAAAGGTGGTGATCACCGTATCACTCACCGTTCCCTCTTCCTTCAGCACTCCTGTGTCAAAGAGTTCTGCTTCCAGCTCATCCAACCGTTCTTGGAAGACTCGATTCAACCAAGCCTGTCCTTCGATGCTGTCGAAGTGGATGCCATCCGTGGTCAGTCTGGCTTGATCCATGGCTCTCAATTCATGTTCAATGTCCATGAGGATCATCCTTCCGGCATTTCGATTTGCTAGGTTCCTCAAGATGTTGTTCCATCTCATGACTCCCTCGTGGTGCCTTCTCCCTGATGCTGTCAGGCTTATCGTATTCATTGGCACAGTGCAAACGGTCAGTACCGCGCAACTGAACTTCTGCCAGAGAGTAGTAAACAAACACACCATCATTGACTCCCACAGTGCTTCCTGCTCGTCTGATCCTCTGGAGATATCATTCGTCCCGACTAAGATCATCACACTGGGAATCTTCCCTGGATTCATCAGTTCCACCATCGGATATAATTGGGCAATCGTCGCGCCTCCAAAGGCCACCACCGTGGTGACCCATGAGGTCCTCAAATTCGACAGCACTCTGACTAAGCTGTCTCCCAATATCAGGTGAGATGTCCCGAGTGGTGGTTGCTGCAGGTTCACAGCCGGGCTCCAGGTAGCTCGATTGAAGCAGGCTCTCGGATCTGTCTCCGGAACTCCCGTGAAATTATACTTCAATTGATTATTCTTCTGCACGTCTATTATACGAGACACTTTCTTCGCTGGCATCTTCCGTACTTTCCTCTCTGGGATTCTCGAGCTCCCCATGAGTGGTGTCACATTACTCATCCCTTGTCTGATTACTGTCTGGGAGAGTTGTACTCTGCCCGTATCGTCAATCGTTCCATAGGGTGTGGTCACCCCGGAACCTGGTGCATTCTTGTTAGCGACCAATCGTCCAGCTGTCTCTATCAGTTTTCTCACTGTCTGTTCTACGACGGGATCACCCAAGGTGTCACTAGGATCCGGGATTGTTACTCGGTTCGTCTCTGCTGGAAACCGTGTCTCCGTTGTTTGACTCATTTCTCGAGGTGTCAAGAGCTCCATCGGGGACTGTCCACGAGGAATATCCCTTGCAGGTATCACTTTCTCAATGGCCGTTGTCAACGCCGCCTGTTCCGATCGCTCTTTGTATTCCTGCTTTAAGCGTTCGATCTCTTGACCCTGCTTTTTGTTGCAGTCTTCAAACAACTTTCTCCACATGTCCCGGTCTTCCTCCATCGCCAGCATGGTCTTCGTCATATCGTCTAATTCCTTCTTCGTACTTCTCAGCTGATCGTTCATCTCGTCCAGATCTTGTATGGTTTGGTTCGTCTGAACCTTCTGTGTTACTTTCGCCCTTTTTGGTGGCACAGCTGCTCTCAGTGGTGAACCAGACGAGGTCGCCTCGCTGTTCATCTCCCGATGCATTCTCGTCAGCCCAGGTTTAGGCTTAGAGGGCATTGGCATCTCACCTGGTTGGTAAGTCCTAGAACTTCCCAATCCAGGCTCATTCGCCAAGTCACTCCCCGAGAGAGCCCCGTTTCTCCACCTCATCACTCTCATGTTCGGGCGGTCTAGTACTCCTCTTTCTCCATATGCTGCCATCAACAGGACTTCCGTGGGGTGGTTCCCACGGTTGTCGCGCCCCAAGATGTTGATCAGGGCGGTCAGCAACATGACCACCTCTGGGTCCTCCAGAGCGAAGTCTCGTTCGATCAGCCGATGATAGATCGCATCTACCATCGGTCCTACATATGCCTCTGCCAGGTCCATCAATTCATCCAGGTTGAAGTTGTCCATTCTATTCTTTTCAAGTTTGATTTGATTCGATTCTTTGACTCAAGTGAGTAATTTAAATGATCAATCAGGATCTAGAAAAGAAATCACAAATGTCACATTTGTCAGTTTCACCTTAACATATATCGTTAAAATTTGCTTAAAACAGTTCAGATAAAAAGATATTTATCCTAAAATTTGTTAAAATCAATTGGTTTCTAAAATTTTGGAATTCGACCTAAGATTGGACAGTCCAAACTTTGGATCTATTCCCAAGATCGTCATTCAGTTGTTCATGGTCACTAACCCCTACTTACCCATGATCTTAATAACCTAACACATAACATAACATAACACACATATCACATATTACACACAACTTAATCTTTGGCCTAACAACCTTTCGCACTTCACTCAGCCTATACTTAAGTAATATTTCTTATGTGGATATACTTGTATGTTTGTATCAGAGAATATCACGTGTACAAGCGCGTACAATTCCCGAGGATGCAGTCTTCCTCTGTTTGGATCGTACACTGGAAGCGAGAGCTCCTTCACGTCCATTTCCACAAGGAAGTCCCTCAGCCTCGTCAAAGACAAGACTAGGTTTTCTGGGTCCACGTGCTGCTTCTCTGTCGCCCTCGTTACCAAGAAGCATAAGTACTTTCCCGGTATCTGCGACACCGCCGGAGGTAAGGCTGCTACGCCCCCTATCCCTGGTCTTTGCTTCCAAAGGAATTCCACGTTTTTGTATTCTCTCTTAAAATCTGCCGCTAACGCTGTCCTAAAACTCATGTCTGCGGTAATTGCTATCGCACATGTTCTGTTTGTGAGTATGAAATCACTGTCTGTTAGTATTATGTTACTAGAATATTCATTCGGTAAGTTAAAATATGACTCAACCACCCTGCCTATGTCAGGTTTCTTAGGTTCTTCGCCTGTTTCTGCTTCTAACTCTCCTGTTTCTCTTGCTATTCTCAATTTTTTTATTATCAGGTTTTCAGTGTGGGTAAGTCCTACCCCCACTCCCCGGACAAAAATATCCATCGGCGTCCCCTTCGATCACATACCGGATATCAAGTCAAGGTTAGAAGCTGGAATGAGAAGTTGTCCTTCCTGGGCAGCCCAGGAAGAATCATCTCGTTCGGTCTTATTGTATTTCGCGCTTTCGCGATCTACGTCTTGAATCGTAACGCTGGTCTCTTTAGGGTCTGATGTCATTTCGTTCAGCCACTCTAAGACGCGCAGATTCGTCAGGTCCTGTTCATTTGACTGCTGTTGCTCATCGTCGAATTCTACCTCGGGTTTCGACCAGTCGTCAACCCACTCATCGTTGTGATCATCGACTATGTCAATTTCTTGTGACACGGTTATTTCCTCTAAACCCACTACTTCCTCCACTATTTTCTTTAGATCTATCCTATCCACTACAAAGTCGTCACCGTAAGGATTGTATTTCTTTCTTGGTCTCGTCCCGTCCTTCTGACGAGTCTGCATCGTGAACGGAAGATCTGGTTCGAAGTTCTTGGGAACCTCTGTCTGTTCGGGATTCTGCCAATCTTCCTCTGCGTAGGGTAAGGTTTCATCGTCCGCTTCGATCTGTTCGTTTGGATCCAGGTCCAATGGTGTATCCGTGCCTTCCTCTACGACTTCGTTTCCATCGTTCTTCTCCCTGGTGCCTTTTTCATTGACCTCACAAGCAGGATCCATCATTAGATAATCCCCTTCTTCCATGTCTGCAGATATACACCAGTCTTCTGTCGATGGATTGTGTGGCTTGATGTTCTCGTAGTGGGCGGCTCGGCCAGTACTCAGTCTATAAAAGCGTCCCTCCTGGTGCACCTCCGTAATCATGAAGGGTCCCCTCCATTTCTTTAGAAGTTTCTTTGTCCCTTTCGGTGGTATAACGTTCTGAAATACCCATACATAGTCTCCCACCGAGTAAGCTTTTGCGCCAGCTGCTTTCTTGTCGAATCTTTTCCTTTGCCTTGCCTGTGCTTGCTGAGTATTTCGTCTGCACAGATCGTTCAACTCCTGTTGACGTCTGATCACATCCCTTACGTAAACCTGTGGAGATGTTTTCTTTCCCTCATACTCTGGGTAGAAGAATGTCAAGGGTAAAGACTTCTCGTGCCTTGTCAGCATCATGTGTGGACTGACCCCAGTGGTGGAGTGTTGCGTGCTATTATAAGCTCCCATCACCTGTGGAAGGTATCTGTCCCAATCGGTCATGTACCTGGAACAATATACCCTCAGCATCGACACTAACGTCCTATTCTGTCTTTCCACTAAGCCATTTGTTTGAGGATGGTATGTCGTGGAGTGAGCCTGAGCGACTTGTGAGCGTCTCATAAGCTCTTTCGTAAGCTCTCCTACGAAAGCTGTTCCATTATCCGATTGGAACGTCATCGGACAACCATGTCTTGCTATCCACGTGTTGATCAGGTGGTCGCATGTCTCTTCCGCCGAGGCAGTTATGCAGGGCACGGCCTCTGCATACTTCGTGAAGTGATCTATCATGACCAAGACTTGGTTATAACCACTGTCTGTCATGCATATCTTCTGGTGATCTATCTGCACCACCTCGTTGAATTCAGACGACTCAATCGATTTTAAAGGAAATCGTAATTTCCTTGGATCCTTGACCTGTTGGCATGACAGGCACGCTGTTACCCATTTCTCACATGCCTTTTTCATTCCAGGCCACTCAAAGCGCTTCAGGATCCTCTGATACACTTTGTCGATCCCTTGATGGCCCATCTGATCATGCGACCTGAATAATAGTTCTGTCTGATAGAGTTGCGGCAACACTATCGCGTTATATTTGTATAAGACCTTGTCTTCTTCTCTTCTCCTGCAAGCCACGATCCCGTCCTTATTCAGATATAATCTCCCCTCCTTCTGCATGAAGTATTGTCTCAGGATCCTATAGCTATCTTCTTCTAGGTCACCTTTGTCAGGTGCACCGTTTTCTATCCACCTTTTTAGGTTGCTTGTCATGCGATCATTTCTCTGCGCCCTTAGAAGGTCCGAGAGTCTGTATCTCGCCTTCAAGTACGTCTTCATGACTCTCATCTGACTATTCAGCTCGTTGGGCTGATGTGTGTCTTCTTCCATCTTAACGCACCAAATCTTCGCCAACGGTTGTGTTTCTTGCTGAAACGGCTGAAGATCAGTCCTGACTACCTCTTTCTGCGGCAACAGGCTTATCGAACGTTTCGATACCGCTATCGTTTCTAAGTCATCCGCTGCGTTGTCAAAGACTCTTTCGCTTGGTATTAGGTAGCGATCACTGTCAGGATCCTGGTACACCTCTCTGTCCAGGTCTCTCGCCCGAGTTTCCACTAGTAGCGTGTGTATCGCCAGTTCTGACAGTTCGGATCCCAAACTCGAGTTCCTGTCTGAATAGGTGTCCATTCCTGAGTTTCGGGAAGCATCATCCGTCGAAGAGGTTGTGCTGGAGACTGCACGCTCCTCCAGATCATGTCTGTGCTTTCTTCGCATCCACCTGAACTCCCCGGACAAAACCTTGTTCTCTGGGTCCTGTCTCTCATCAGGAATTTCCTCGTTTATCTCAGACTCCCCGGACAAATTTCCTTGTCCCGGGTGTTGATCTTGTGATTGCTGGTTCTTCTCCTCATCCTTCTCCCCGGACAAATAGTCTTGCGGCAGATTTTGTTCTACAACTTCACCCTCTTTATCCCGGTCCACAAAGGTGACGGTTTTCTTTCGCTTGCTGCTCCCCTGTTCTTTCTGTCCGTAAGAAGTACTTGTTAAAATCTCCTGGGGTATTGAGGATACTAGTTGCTGAACTATTGTCCTACAATCCCTTTCGTTCTCTTCGTGCTGTCGTCTGGACGGCATGATCTTCACCTTCTCACTGACTGTTAGCGATGCCACTGCTGCTGTCCACTCGGGGTCATCTCTGGTCACTTCTCTTTCTAACAATCCACCCAGCATCCGCATTACTTGTGGTGTGACTTGCTGTTTATATTCATGCGAGAGAGTTCTTGCTGGACCAGGTTCGAGCGCAGCAACAAATCCAAGGGGATCGGATCCTCCTTGGACAGGATCTTTATCTCGGCTGCTTTCTCTACAGGTAACTCAGGGTGCCCTGGAATTGGATGTCCTGATTTATCCAACCATCTCGTTAAGGGAAGCGCTTCATAAGTTTCTTTGTCCAGAAACGAGAATCCCTCCTTTACTTCCGCCTGATTGGCCTGCTTCTGCTCCAATCTTTCATAGAAATCAGTTTTCTTACTGAGGCTGTCAGCGTTCTGGTGTTTATCACGCATCCTATGTTCGATTATCATATGGTAGCCATCCAGTCTTACTATCCATCTACCAATATAACTCTGATCCATCGAGTATGTCTTCAACCAGGATAACGCTCTGTTGTCCACGCGTAACTTGAAGGGAGCGCTCCCCAAGTATGCACTGTACTTCTCCACGAAGGTGACTACTGCAAACATTTCTGCTTTTGGTGCGCCATATTTCATCTCTGTGTCACTCAAGACTTTGCTGCCGTATGCAATGGGACGGAGAACTGTTCTTCCGTTCCATTCTTGCTCTTGATGCAATATTCCTGAGATGGCCACCACCGATGCATCTGTGTCGAGAACATACGTGCCCTTTTCTGTAGGCATGCCCAGCACTGGCGCTTCGCACAGTTCCCGCTTTATGTTCTCGAAGGCAACCTGTGCCTCATCGTTCCATTCGAACTTTTTCCCTTTGTTGCGCATCAGCTTCTGCATCGGGTACACCTTGTCCGCGTATCCTTTTATGAATTCTCGGTAGTAATTGGCAAACCCTAGGAAGCTCATGAGCTGTGTGTCCGTTCTTGGAGCTTTCCATGTCATCACTGCTTCTACTGCTTCCGGATCTGGCCTCACACCATGCCTGTCTACCATCCTCCCTAGGTACTTTATCGAATCCCTAAGGATTTCACATTTCGATGGTTTGCATTTCAAGCCTGCTCTTTTCATACATCCGAAGATCTCATCGAGTCGATCAATGTGATCCTCCAGGGTTGGTGTCGCTATGACTACGTCATCCACGTAGCACATCAAGAGATTCCCGTACTTTTTGGTCACTCCTGTCAAAGCCTGAGCCATCAGCCTTTGAAAAGTTGCTGTTGCATTGCACAAGCCGAAGGGCATCCTCTTCCACTGGTACAACCCCAATTCGCACGCGAATCCGGTTTTCTCTCTGTCCTTCTTTCGCAGAGGGACCTGCCAGAAGGCAGAACCTAAGTCCAATGTGGTGAAGAACTTGGCATCACCAAGTTTAGATAGGCTCTCGTCTATTCGCGGTATCGGGTACGCATCTTTTATTGTTACCGCGTTCAAGTAACGAAAGTCGCAACAAAATCTAAGCTGCCCCCCTTTCTTTTTCGCCATTAGTACCCCGCAAGGCCATGGCGATTTCGAGGGTTCTATCATGTCGTATTCAAGCAACATTTCTATTTCCGCTCGGCACGCTTCCGATTTGTGTGGCGTCATTCGTCTCGCGCCCTCTCTGTGCGGAACGGCACCTACTTCCAGCTCAATTTCGTGTTCTACGAAGTTACAGCAACCGATGTCCGCCTTATGTTTTGAAAATACATCGGCGTTCCGATTTAGGAGGTCCCGCAATTTTTCAAAATCTCCCTCACCTATTTTCCCTTTTAAATGTTCTATTTCTGGCAAAACCGGTTTGTCAGAATCTAGTTCATATGACGAGGGGCGTTCCGGAAAATTCGAGCAGCTTGATAAGCCGTCGTCCGTTTCGGATTTCATTGAAAACAATTTATGAATAGATTTTAATTCATTAATTCTCTTTAAAATTTTATCTTTATTTGCATGATAAGTACAGTCTTTCACACTATAATTCTTCAAGTTTTGTGTCTCCTCATAGTCGGTCCTCATCGGCAAAGCGTAGCCAAGCTTCTTTCCACGCTGGATTGAAACCGTGGTGTCCAGTGTGTTCAACAACACACTGACACACATTCCGTTTCGCGTTACCGAGAAGCTCCGGCCTAAAATCACCGAACTCTGACTATTTGGATTCGGTACCAAGCAAACCTGTTTACTATCACTCAACGAATTTAAATTTCTCATTCTAAAAATTGCTACTACAGCTTGTCCTGGTTTTAATTTTACTTTTCTATCCAAAAAAACTGGTACCTTATTTTCGTCTGTTATTATCCTATTAATTGGTCTCTTAACATACTTTCGGTCCGGGTTTCTAATCCGTATCAGACCGTTGTTCAAATCAATCATCACGTCAAAATTCCTGACAAAATCTCTGCCCAAGATGAATTGGTCGGCATCGTCCAGATTCTCTACCACCAGGAAGCTCATCCAAAGATCTCGTCCTCCCATGTGAAGGACCGTTATCGGTGTTCTTCCGGCTACGTAGATGGCTCCTCGATTTGCGGCTGCCAGTCGGAGATTCGTAGGAATCAGATCTTCCCGCGTGAAGCCCATTCTTTCCCAAGTTTTTATCGGCATCACACTCACTACCGCACCTGTGTCCAGAAGCCCTGTGACTCCGATTTTTGTTCCGTTGGTGTCGAGCAGATGTGCTGTCACATCTGCTTCATATCCAATGTATACTGCGTCTTGTTCCATCATGGCGTCATGGCCTATCTTGCGGACCTTGAGCTCCTCTTCTCCCAAATAGATCTGCCCTATTTGGTCATCATTTGTTGTTACATAAGTCCTGGTGTAGATACTGATCCCATCCACGTTCAGCATCACTTGATACGGCCCATAGACTTCCAGGTAGCGTCCATGAAGTTTCTTCATGCGAGGGCCACCCGTCGTTAGTAGTGCTCGCACAGCTCTCGATTCGGTGCGTGGCTCCACCTGCCTCAGATAATCTGTATATGTGTCCAAATGCATCAAAGTGAACTCGGATGGTTCACTCAGATTTCTGATCACCTGATGTCCAGCCACTGAGATTATCGATTGTATCTTGCTTCCTTGCGGCACCATGCCGGACCTTTGACCGGAGATCACATTAAGCTTCATGCTTAAGCTGCTTGGTGCTTTTGCCTCTTCAACTTCCGTTGCTTCGAAGGCGTTCAGTTGCTCCTGTAATTTTTCATTCTCCAGCTCGAGTTTCACCTTCTGTTCAATCTCTTTCGTCACTAGTTCCTGCTGTACTCTATTTATAGCATCCCTCGCAGCTGCCCTATAATCGATTTTGAAGTCATCGGCCGCAGTTGCTGGTTCCTGTTCACGTGCTTCCTCTGTTACCGCTTGCATCTTCTTTGCTACCAGCTCTTGAGGTTTATCCTTTCTGCGTGCCTCCGCTTCACTCAAAAGTCGAGCCTTGCTGGCTTTCACTCCTGACAAAGCTTCTTCATGTCTTGGATGCTTGATGTCTGCCACTGCATCCCAGAATTGCGGACAATCTGATTTAAAATGACCTTCCAAGTTACAAAAGAAACACCTCGGGCCGAATTTCGCAAGTACTCCTCTCATGAAATCCTCATGGTCCAACTCTGACGCATCTTCGTCCTCGAGGCTAAGGCCTATTGCTTTCATGCCTTGTTTGTAAGCTGGGCATGCTGACACATGATGGTCTGTTGAACTGCAATTAGCACAAGAACGTCTCTTGTCCATATCATCCCTCGGTTTGTACCAATTGTTCCCTTGGTTTGCTGGTCCGTTGTTAAAATTTCCATAATTGTTCTTGTAATATCCAGATCTCGAAGGAGGTTTCAACAAAAGATACTCTTTCGATTTGAGCCTCAACTCCTCCGGTGTTGGCGCATTAGTTGATAGTGGTGTGTAATGCGTTGCTAGCATCGTGCGAAGTTCATCATTTTTCACACCATCGATGAACTTTGAGGCTACGGCCAGGTTCATCCTTCGGTTAGACTCATCCGGTTGGCTGCGTCTTCTCAGCATTTCCAAATCATCAAGAAACTTGTCTATGGTTTCATCTTCTCGTTGCCTCCGTTTCTCGAAGCGCATCATCGCCTGGTGCCCCTGCACCCCTGATCTGAAACGGTTTAACAAGATTTCGAAGATTTTTTCAGCAGTGTCACGTTGATATTGCTTCTTGGCCATGACACAGTTCAGGGCTGTCCCTTCCAAGTTGCTGGTGAGCGCACTGCATTCCTGTCTCTCCGACAAGTCCTCTTCCTCAAAATGCAACTTCATTACCTCTATCCAGGTATCAATGCAGCCATCAGATTCGTCTTTGTAGCATCTTGGTTTCTTAAAGACTCTTCTGGACTTCTCACTGCGTTCATTGGTTCTTGATAACCTTGTCAGGAATGTCTCCAGGAGACCTGTTTAGGGGTTCAAATGCTGTGGCCATTGTCGTAGCATCCCTTGAGTGTCCTGCTTGAGTGTCCTCACACCTCGTCGAAGGCTCTGTATGAGGTGCATCCCTGCAATCCGAATCGCCGTGAGTGTTTCCCTCTTGACCTACATGACTCCTCTTCGGGCTTGCATGCCCCCTGTTGCCGGAATCACTTCTCCCAGTCGCATGTGTGCCTTGCGTTGGTCGTTCGTTAGAGGTCTGTCTGTTCCCCGTTGAATTTGCTCTACTGTTCGGGCCCCATGCTGTATTACCCCTTGTGGCATAGCCTGATGAACTGCCCCTGCCTCTAGTGGATCCATACGTCTTCCTCCTTTGATGTTCATTGAAGTTCACCCTCGGTTCCCTGCTGGGACCTCCCGAGTTCGGCTCTCCTTCTTTTGGTCCACTCTTGCTGCTTAGTAGCCCGTCCAACCTATCCATGATAGCCTGAGTTCGCCTCTCCATCATCGCGTCTATCTTTGTGTCAAGAGACCCAAGAGACTGCTCTTGCTGAATTCTTAACTTCTCCATGTCGGCTCTTAAGCGTAACTCCCTCTGTTCCGCCTCTCTTGTCATTCGCGACAAGTTCCTCGTCATATGTTCGTCCGTTCTTTCTTTCAAGCGTTTTTCGCTTCTGCCAACTTCTTGTCTGTTGCGGTTTATTTCTTCCCGCAGACTTTCTCTTTCAATGTGAACTGCTTTTTCTAGTTCACTCATCCTTATCGACATCTGTTCATTTTGTTCTCCTAAACTGCCCACTATGTTGTTTAAGGCTTCCTCTAGTGCTGCCCCGTTATCCACGAGTGGCGTCACTAGTGGCAGTGTAACCCTGTCGGTCCCAGGTAACTTCGTGCTTGTCGAGATCCGGGCCTTGACTCTCTGCTTCAACGTCTTTTCATTATTTATTTCAGGATCCATTAACGCATTGCCGAGCCCTCTGGTTCTACTCTCTTCAGGTTGTGGCTCCGAACTTGTCCTAATCGCGAAGTCCTTTGACTGGCCCGGTGTGTTTGCCTCCTTGCTTATCGTTGTCACTACACCAAATTTGTCCATGGTTCCAGTCTCTCTTCCGACGTGTGCCTCACTCTCCTGGATAGAACTATTGAGGCTGACTTGAGATCCAAAGTCCCCTTGCTCATCTTCATCTTCCTCATCCTCCTGGGACTCACCATCGTTTCCTGCTCCTCCTCCCATGCTGAATGGAAAGAAGTTTCCTAAGGTGTTCTTCATTCTTTCTGAGAACGATGACGACGTTGTTTGCTTCCCAGTTCCGCTTGCCATCATAGTGTTGTCTGTCGGAGATCTTCTAGTTGCCGCTACTTCAGTTGAGATGTCGGACAGTTCCGACATCTCTTCCCGATCCAATGTCCCGGTGGAAGTGGCAAAATCTTGGCCTTGTTCTACCGGAGTAGATTCACTCGCCAGCCTTCTGCCTCCCCCCTCCAGTCCATTTACTTCCTGGTTGTCGTTCATGGTATGGTCCGTATTGACCTCCACTTCTAACAGTTCTCTTCGCTCTTCTGAGGTCTTCTGACTTCTCGTTTCAACCATTCTGTCTGAAACCGTCTCCTCTTTATCGGACCGGGATCGCTTGATCCAATCCACAAAAGGATCGGTCATCGTTTTTCTTTGCTTTTCAGGTATGAATTTCCTAGAGCTATTACCTCGTTTTGGTATCCTTGACTTGTCTAGACTCATTTTCTATTTGTCACTTTTTAATACCTATACTTAACTCGATTGCTAGAGACTTTATAGTTTTATTAACAATAATAATGACACAACACAATAAATTCCACAAGATTCTATTAAATAGTGACCAAGAATCCCTGTATGTTGTCAGAGTACAGTTTGTATAAAATTTTTTCACACTAACCGATTATCGGTCCAAAGATTTTGAAATTAGCACAATATGATGTTATCAGTCAATTTAAAAGATAGTGTACTCACTACCCAATCAAGCACAGTTTATGTTGATTTAAAATCAAAAACCAATAATTTATTTTGACACAATATGAATGTATTATATAAAAAACGTATGTGTCTTGTACTCTTAGTCGGTCGCAGTACAATAGTCGAACCTGTCTTTTAAAGAAAAAGCTTTCCCTGCTCGGTGCCGCACCAAACAGACAAAACTTTGAAGGCAGTAATTTTCTTAAGTGGGCGTCTATTGCACCCACCGAGTACTGTGTTACCTATCTGCCTTCGGACTGCCCGAGCTAGACCTACTAAAATCCTCAGGGCAGTCACTTTTCCCAAAAACGTATTATGTTTCAATCCACACCAATGAATCACGCTCTTTTTAATTTAGACTTAGTGTCGCGAATATCCGAGTTCGGACCTGTTCTGTATTAGTCTGGTTCTTATTGGAAGCCAAGTTACCAGTGCAGTCACTGATACCTAGCCTGTGTGCTAATAACCTAATACCTCTCACTTTTTAGTCTTTCTTTCGTCTACCTAAGTCCTTAATAAAACAATACCCCTCCGGATTGGCACAAATAGGACCCTTGCGGATTGATAGAATCTAGACCCCTCCGGATTTGGACCCCTCTGAGTTGGTTACTATAAGACCCCTCCGGATTCGGACCCCTCCTAACTTGAAAATATTTGACCCCTCCGGATTTGGAGCCCTCCGGTTTTGTAAAAAGTAGCTTTTCGGAGATTTCCTTTTTTCAACCTATACCCCTCCGGATACGTTCTCCGATGCAATTATTTTCTTTCAATTAACTGGGAAGGGTATTTACTACCTTCCTAGACCCTTCCGGATTGAAGTTAAGCCTCTTATTTGACAATTCACGCTAACGGTGAAGGGTCTTATTGCTGGCCTAACTTCGGCTCGATTAAGCTTTTGCTGTGCCTTTAGCCCTCCCTTTTGGTCTAGAATGGCCTAAAGTTACTTTATTCAACCGCTATTACCTTTTGGTAGGGGTCTAAGGGTTTTTCAGAAAAATTTATAAAACGTGAAGGGTGTACCACTCCGGATTTGTGTAATTTGCTAAAAACAATCTCAAAAAATTTTCTCGCTTACTTTTCCAAAAAAATTTCTGACCCTATCAGTAAGCTCAGCTAATTTCTGATCTATTGGTACCAAGATCAACTCAATATGCTCAGTAGTTCCAAAGTTATTAACTAAAACGTCTTTCTTGCAAACTCAAAAAATTTCTCGCTTATAGGCTCCACCTAACTTTTTCCGCAATTCTGTCTTTTCGACCTAAAAATTATTGATCCGAGCTCAAAAGGCCTATACTCTTCTAGTTCAATGCAAAAAACCCGATCTTAAACGCTTTTATAAAAAAAAATTTGCGAAAAACTATGCTACCTGGACCCCTCCGGATTGATTAATCCACCAAATCAAACACGTTATGTTCGATTTCTCTGCAACCCGGAAGGCTTTCGGGTAGCGGGTTTTAAAACTCGTAGATGATTCACTAGTGGACGTTGTCCGAACAACTAATTTTACTGTCGTAACTCAAAAATTTCAAAAATTTTCTAAATTTATAGTGTTCCGTTTTCTCAAAAATCACGAAAATTCGGTTTTTGGTTCCAAAATAGTTCCAACCACTTCCGAACTAAACTTAACCGGTTCTATCTATTATGGTAGTGCAGTTACGATGTAACACACTAACTTAGCGCTTTTTTCCGTTTCAAAAAATATCGATATCTCAAAAATCGCGACTTGTGGGGGGATCAAAATATCGCTATTTTGACCCTAAAAACCGGTCTGTTTTCGCTGTTTTTCACTGAAAAACGATATAAGACTATTAATATAGGCTCTATAAGTAATTATAATAGTAATACTATACCCCTCCGTGTTTGTTTAATATCCGAATTAAGGTGCTTAACTCGGATATTCGCAGTTCGGTGAAGGGTCACTACAGTGCAGCACTGTCGAGCCCCCCACAGATTACTATCTTACTTTTTGTACCAAGAGGGATACAAAACTTGTTAACGATACCCAACAGTCGATTGTTGTTGTCGTTGAGCCCCTTCTTGTTGCTCCTTGTACTGCTTGCCGGATCGGTCTTCACCCAAGACCCTTCCGAATTGAGCGCAAATCAGCTGACCCTTCCGGATTGAGCGCAATTTATCATTAACGTGCTTAAATGCTCAAATAACCCTACAGTACAAGCCTCACAAACGGGCTACAAAACTGATCGTAACGATCCTGACTGATATAAATGCCTGTAACAACAATATATCTATCAACAACAAACGGGGGGGTCGGATCACATCTTGTCTGGGGGGATGATTTCTACTGATTTTTTACTTTTTTACTGTTTTTGGTTTTTTCGGTTATTTTTTATGTTTTTTGTTTTTCTTGGGTACTATACTACTTTTTGTTTGGTTTTACTTATATCTTTAAATGTTTTTGGTCACCAACCACTCGGGGGACGAGGAGACGGCCGATCCCCCCACCCTTCGTGGTTCGTGAATTTTCGGTCTTAACTAGGTTAAAAAACTATTCACGGCAATCCGGAAGGCCTCCGCGTTCCGAACTACCCTTCCGCCCCGGCGGTTTAGGCCTATTAAGGGCGTTAATGTGAGCATCCGCTCGGCGCGGAGTGCTCGATAACGGTTCCGCCGGTCATGATGTTATAAAAGAATAACACCCAGGAGCGCCATAAAAACATGTATGTAACATTCGCCCGGAAGATACATATCGACGGATAACAAAACTAAGTCTTAAGACGACTGGCTAGCGTCTAAGCAGAGCTTCGCATGCTTTTCACCGTCTCTACCAAGCCAGTACTTTTCGGTGGTCTTTCTAACATCGGGTCGAGAAAAACGTTACTGTTCTCCGGCTTCGACCAGAACGCTCAAATTAACTTAATTACATGCAAATAGTGAGCTCATGGCTGGGTCTCAGTATCCCCAGACCACGAGGTCACTCCTAAAAACAGGGCTACTATTCATTATATTACTATTGTTTTTGTTCAGTAGATAAAAATCATCATCTCCATCGAAGATGGATCAACCCTTTCCCCCAACTCCTAGCACCTCATCCTTGTCAAAACTAATCCAAATATCAATTAAATTCAAGTCAGGACATGACAGGATGCTAAAAGTTCACACGAGTCAATAAAAGTTTTGCGTCCCGAGACCCTTCCGGATTCTTGAATCCGGTGAATCAAGCCCGTTGATCTCGATTTCTTCCCAATCCGGAAGGCTGATTTCTTACCCTTCACCGTTGTTCGCAACGGCCTTGCAACTATTGTAGCAGCACAATAGTTGCAACTCGGAACGTTCTCTGCAATCTGCTGCTGTTTTTCTTATCACGATTGTCGTTGCTATCGTCAGCGCAACTAATGTTGTTGTGTCTTCTCTCTCGTTTTCTGTCAAAAATGGCCGTTTCAGCATTTCTCAGAAATGTTACGTCATCACTTCGAAAATTTAAAATTTTAAAATACGGGAATATCCTGACCTTAACCGTTCTGCTAATCATCCGAATAACGTCGTTAATCCTTCAAAACCATTAACTCGGAAGGTCCACTGCTAAAATTTCGAAGTCTGCAGAGATTGCATTTTGGCCATTCTGGTCGAATGTCACACTAGAAAGAGGAAAGGGTCAATCCATCTCCAATGGATTTAATATAGAACTGTCACACAAAAACATGTTAAAATAGGTTGTTCGAGCCGTGTTTTTAATGACAATCACGTAGTCTGAGGATCCGAGACTCAGCTATGTGGTTGTGTTCGCATGTAAACGAAAGCTGATCAAAAGTCGTTTGACTGATGGCCTAAAAATAGTAACTTTTTACCAGACCAGAAAATCAACTGGCAAGGTCGAGACGGTGAAAAACGAGTAGGATTAAGGTAACTGACGCCTGCCAGTCGTTAATAGGTTCTTTTTCTACGCTCCGTCGCTGTGTTGTATTTGGGCGAATGTTACATAGACGTTTTTATGGCGCTCCTGGGTGGGCCTGTCAAAGGCATAAGACCATCATGATCAGCAAGCGTTTCAGCGACGAACCCTCCGCTCCAGGCGTATGCCCGAGTTAGAGGCCTTAATGACCGTTATTGTACTAGGGGGAAGGTGCGTACCCTCCGTCCAGTACTATTTAGCTTTTTAACTTAGTTAATACCGAAAATTCCGGGGGCCGGAGGGTTAGGTGGGAAGTCATGAGCCCGCTTGTCCCAAGGTCCCGGGACTAAAAACAATTAAAAAGAAAGCGTAAAACCAACAAAAATAGTGTATAACCAAGAAAAAGCCAAAAATAAATTTATTTGAAAACAAAAAAGTACAAAAAACAGTAAAAAACCCAAAAAAGACCAAAAACAGTAAAAAAAAATGTAAAGTGACAGTTTATATGTTATTTCCGGACGAGATGTGATCTGACCTTCCTATTTGTCGTTGTTTCAGATTGATTTAGATCGTTTCTGATAGAAAGATTGTGTGTTTTGGTGAAGGGTTGGGTACCCTCCCTCGAGTGTAATTTGAGTGTTTAAGCACGTTAATGGTGATTTTGCCGGTGACCGGAGGGTAGAGTCGCAAGCTGATCAACGTGTTCCACACTCAAAAGGGACATAAGGACAACATCCACAACGACTGTTGGGTATCGTTGAAACAATTTTAGTATCGTTCGGGTACTATTTCATTAAAACTTAAGTGGTGGGGCGCACGATTGGAGCGGTCCGATTGTACCCTCCATCGATTACAAATTTCCGAGTTAAGGGTCTTAATTCGGGTATTTTGGTGCAAAGGAGGGTATAGTACTATTCATTAACGACTACTAATAGGTTATTATCCTAATTACATATTACTTATCTCCTAATTAGACCCAAGAAACACCCAATTTTGTCGAAAATTATCGATTTTCGATCAAACTGTAGACCCCCAAATTTTTGGATATCCGAGCTTTTCCGAACAGCAAAAAGCTTTTATATAGGGAGTAGCTACGTTGTTCGATCCCCCTAACTAGAGAAATTGCGTGAGAAAAGACTCAGTAGAAGTTGGAAAAAACCAAAATTTTTTGATCAAAATTTTGATAATTTTCTGAATTGTGTCAACCTGTTTTGGGGATCGAGTTTTTGAGTTTTTAGAGTTAGAGCAATAAAATTTTTTGTGTTAGGAGCGTGCTAGCATAAAGTGCTCGGCTGCCCGAAAAATTCTTGAGTAACCCTCCGATTAGCTCCGTAGATAGAGCTAACGACTTAAGGATTGGAAAAGGAAGGAATCGGAGGGTCCAAATTTGATAGTTATTGGCCAAATTTTTGTCTCCAAACCAATTTTGATCCGGTTTTTTGCACTATTCCAGTGCCGTACAGGGCTATTACGCTCGTTTCAATTATTTTTAGGCACTTTCGATAGGAATTGCGGAAAAAGTTTCTCAGAACCTATATAGGTGGTGAAAAAAGGCCGTTTGGACAAACACGTTTTTGGCAATTTCTCAAAGACTAGCCAACCGATTGGGATAATTTTGGTACCATAAGTCGACGTTTTTGACCACTTTTCCGTACCGCAACCGTTTTTGGGTTGATAACCACGGAAAAGAAAAATTTTTTAGAATTTGTTGGTTCGGAGGGTCCAAATCGCAGGTAACCCTCCGAGCGGCAGAAAATTTTATCAAAACACCTTTTTATCCAATTGGGAAGGTTGACCGTGTCAGCCAACCTAGTTTTAAGTCAGGTGGACCGCTTTTGGAGACTTTATTGCGGTAACATAACCTTTCTTCTTGATTTTTGGGGAACCCTCCGAGGTAACCCTCTGGAGTCAGCTAAAGCCCTTAGCAACCCTCCTTAGTGGAAAACTTCCACGAGGTCATCCAAAGAAATTAAAACAGCCCCCCCCATAGAGAATTTAGCTTGTTTTGACGCTTCCTGAAGTTAATTGAAGGACCTTCTAAGTGAAGCTCAGAAATTTGAGAATTTTGGAGGTACCCTCCGAAGTAACCCTCCGGAGCATATTAAGCATCTTATTGACCCTCCTTAGTAAATTTAAGGGGACCCTCCGAAGTAACTTGGGTGATTAAGGTACCCTCCGAAGTAGGCTAAGTGTCTTAACAACCCTCCGAAGTAACCCTCCGGAGTGTCTTAAACCTTCTAAACAACCTTCCTTGTTAGAAACTTGAGGAAACCTTCTGTTGCAATTTGGGAAACGGAAAATATCCATTTAATTAAGATCATATTAGGATATTAGGCGTGCTTCTTAGGATCATAAGAGCCTTTTTTGACCCGGAAATTCGTTATCAACTTTGGATTCTAGATCGGGTGTATCAGAAGTACCCGAACAAATTTTTTTTTGATTGTGATTTTGGTTGTGTGGTTGCCTTGAGCTACTTAATAGGAAAGTTCGGGCAATCCGGGAACAAATAAAGGAATACCTCGGTGAGTGTATTAGGCAATTACGCACTCACTTGAGAGGAAAAGTTGTTCCCTGCTCTCGTGCACTTGGAGCGTTCCGGGTGTGGGGGAGCTTTTCCATAGATTTTAGAAAAATTCGATCAGAGGTTGCCTTGAGCTACTTAATAGGACAGCTCGGGCAATCGCAGGGCACCTAAAAGAAGACCTCGGTGGGTGTATTAGGCAAATACACACCCACTTGAGAAGACTGTGTCCTGGGCTTTGTTCTTTCGGATCGTTCCGACTGAGGGAAGTCTTTTTCTTTAAGACTAAGTTTTATTGATCTGTTTCTGAATCATCACTGCTTTTTATCAAAGATTGTTCAATTTTAACAAAGCAGTGACTTGATAAATTGTGTGGCAATAAATTGATACTGACAAAAGGTCGCTGTCACCTGTAGGATATTCTTATCTGATTATCCATTGTGTTTTGTGTGTTGATTATATCTTATGAAAACTTTGTGATACTGTTATACTATACAACAGGGTTGAGTTAGCATTATATCAAAACTGAGCAGGCCCTGTGTGTGTAACTCTAGCTGAGTCACTAAGATTGTCATTGAGAAATCTAAGAGATACTCTTGATACTTACGAGATCGAAGAGGCAGCGTTAAGTAATTTAACTTGAACTTGTTTGCGGTACGTGTGCATCGCCATTAAATCATACGAATATTGTTTTTTGTCACAAAGCATGCAGCGCAGGGACTCGTTAGGATTGACTACTAAGATTCCCAGGCTGAGCAAGGGCAGCACGCGAAAATTTAAAACTAGGCGTAGCCAGTCCTCGTTTAGCAGCGCCTCCGACCTGTTTGCCGAAACCGAATCGACTAAAGGTCAACCTGATCTTTCAGTGAGCGAAATGAAATTAAGGAGCGAGAAAAACCTCGATGGCGATCAAAGGCGGAGCGCCGAAGTCGGAACCGCGAGCGAAACGCTTGTGGACCCCTTTGACGAGAGAGAACAGACGCTCATTCGACCCGACTTTGAGCCGAGCGAGGACCTCGAGCGGGAGGAAGTCGAGAGGACGGAGGAGACCTCGGAGCGTTCCGAGGTCGATCCGCGAGAGGAAGTGTTATTCAAGGGAATGTCCAAATCGGAGACCAAGAGTCATAGGTGGAGGAGAGAATATTCACATTCGGCTAATACCCACTCATCTCAGGCCAAGCAGAGCAACAACGCGATGTCAAGTATAAGCCCGAGTGAAGAACAACCGGGTTCGAAGGCCAAGAAGAGTTGGAAGTCTTTGTACGATGAGCGCATGGCGTCACTACCAACTATAGGTTTAACTTCCAGTTATGACTACCCGGAGATAACCCATCCGGATGTGAACTTCACACCGTGCCCAAGGAACGACGTGAGCAGGAAGGCGTCGTCAGCCTCGCCGACCAGACCCATGTCAGATGGGATAACGATGGGAGCGTCATCAACGTTCGACAGATTGATGACGTCGATGAGCAAGCAAAAAGGCGGTGTGTCATCAATCACCAGGCTGCAGCCGCAGTTGACCTCATCTTCTTTGGGACTAACCCCGTCATTTGGGGCCACTGGCGACATAAGTGACATGTTCGCTGGCGTAATGAATGGTCTGGTTGAACTGAGACGGGACATGACTAAAAGAATAGATCAGGTTGATGAGAGAGCTCACAAAGGTCAGGAGAATCTGAGAGATGAACTAACGCACGTGAAGTCGCAGGCGAGGGTTGATCAGGCTCAGTTGATTCGCAACACCGATCAATGCCTGGCGGAGAGCCTGGCACAGGCAAACAAGGAGTCATACGAAAGAGAGGCTAGGATGACCAGGGAGATCGAACGATTGTTGAACGATCATGATAGTACCTACGCCCACACGATGACTAGCCTGGAGAAAAGGTTAGATGCAATGTCTGACTTAATGATGCGGAAGCTTGACGCGATCCTGAATGGGAGCAATTGGCAGGAGCATTCCAACCCAAGGGAGCGCTCACGCCATGCGAATGATGGAGATGGTACGGGCAGCAATGCCAGAGCCCAGCAAAGCTCGAGAACGAACTACGAACCTAGAAACAAGGAGCAGCCAAGGGCAGCCCCGTCGAGGCCTGGCTGGACGAACCCAGTCCCGCCGGAGGCAGATGCTATCCCGGAGACAAGGTTGCCAACTGTGCCACAAGTCAGTTCAGTACCAGATCTGACTAAAGTCTCACAGGACACAACGATGTATGCCTTGATGTTTGAGCCTCTGAACAGATCTCTCGAAACATTCATCACCAAACTCTCGAAGTCAACCGAGAGAGGAGAGAGGTCAAGAAGGACACTGAAAAAGCCGAAGTCATATAAATACGAGTCAGACGGCTGCATTGATACTTGGATAGAGGTGATGAAGTTACACTTTGAGGAAGAGAATCTCTCCAAGAAAGAAGAGTGCAGCGCGCTAACGAGCAACCTGAAGGGTACTGCACTAAGTTGTGTAATGGCGAAAAGAGCCAATGAGAGAGACAGCGCTCGCAAGATATTCGACATCCTGCTGAATCGTTTCGGCTCTGGAGTACAATGGCACCAGGCTATGGTGAAGTTCGAAAAGAGGCGTCAAAGAGATGACGAATCCATAGATAAATTTTTGGACGACCTTGAATTGCTTAGGAGGAGAAGCAACCCAGATGAGAGAATATCCGAGCGAAACTTGGCGATTGCTTCGAAGTTCATGGACGGAGTAAGGAGTGAGGAGTTGAAGACGATGTTGGCCACACACTTCACCCTGTCACTTGACCAGGTACCCACGCCCGACGATTTGCGTTTGAAGTCACGCGAGTATTTACTCATAAAACCGAGGGCGCAAAACCGTTACAGCAATTATGGCAACTATAGCGGGACAAACACTGGTGCGAATTCCAGTTGGTACAAACCTCGCGATGACTGTGTGAGTGTGTTATTGAACACAGAAGCAACAACAGTGACAATAAAGAGGGGAAAGAAACTTGGCTACGCTTTGCCTCTGAACACAGACTTTCAGAGTGTGGAGAACTTGAAAAAGTTTGATGTAACTAAATGTCCATTGCATGCAAACCAAGAATGTATAATGAGGAGAGTGAATGAATTGAAATCTTCTAGGAAATTGTTTTCAATGAAATCGGAAACAGATGATGGGCTGTCTAGTTGCTCCATCTTTCCTGAGTGGCCGACAGAAGCAGAGTTAGCAGCGAATAAACCAGTCCTACCTGAGATAGAACATTTGAAGGATAAAATATCAGACAAGGAACTAGATTCGCTCAGAGCGGTGCTAAATCGGAACGCAGACGTTTTTTCGAAACATAAGGCCGACATAGGTTGCTGCAATTTTGTAGAACACGAGATTGAGATAGAAGAGGGCTCGGTACCTCATAGGGAAGGGGCGAGAAGAATGACCCCAAACAAGTCAGAAGCGTGTAGGAAGGAAATCGAGATGTTAATGGAGTACGACATGATCGAGCCGTCGAAGTCCCCGTGGGCTTGTGGCGTGGTCATTGCGAAAAAGAAAGGGCGACAACTCAGATTTTGTTGTGATTTCCGTTATCTGAACGCAGTGACTATAAAGGACGCATACCCGATTCCCCGCATCGATGAGAGCCTATCCAAGCTGGAAGACGCGAAGTTCTTCACGACGTTGGATCTGGGCTCTGCGTTCTGGCAAGTGCCACTCAGAAAGCAAGATCGAGAGAAAACAGGCTTTGCGTGCGAGCTGGGATTGTTCCAGTGGAAGAGGATGCCCTTTGGATTGTGCAACGCGACGGCCACATTCCAGCGACTGATGGCCCAGGCACTCATGAGCGTCACTAAGAAATACTGGAACCTCATCATGTGTTATGTCGATGATGTCGTGATTGCAACACCAACCTTAGAAGACCACATAAAGAGGTCAGAGGAGGTGTTTTCTTGCATGATGCAGGCGGGTCTGAAATGTAAACCCTCTAAGTGTGAAATATTCAGGGATTCCATAAAGTATCTCGGCCGCCTGGTGGACAAACATGGAGTGAGACCAGATCCTGAAGAAGTTGAAGCGGTGCTGACCTGGAAGGCACCTAAAACAGATACACAGCAGATGAGTTTTTTGGGATTCGCTAATTATTATCGAGAGTTCATCAAGGGGTATGCTGACAAAATATACCCCATGCAGCGGTTGATGAGAAACAAATACAAAAAAAAGTTCACTTGGACTGATGAGGCACAAGTTTCATTTGAGAACATCAAACGAGAACTTTGCGAGGCACCGGTCCTCGGCATGCCAACAGAGAAGGGGATGTTCGTGCTGGACACGGACGCGTCAGTGGTTGCGATATCGGGCATACTTCACCAGGAGCAGAAGTGGAACGGGAGAACGGTTCTTCGTCCAATAGCCTACGGGAGTAAAGTCCTGAGTGATACTGAGATGAAGGATGGCGCACCAAAAAGGAGATGTTTGCGGTGATCACTTTCGTGGAAAAATACAGGGCCTACTTGGGGAGTGCTCCCTTCAAGTTACGTGTGGATAATCGTGCCCTTGCCTGGCTGAAAACCTATTCGATGGACCAAAGTTATATTGGTCGTTGGATCGTGCGCCTGGATGGATACCACATGATCATAGAGCACCGTACCCATGACAAGCACCAGAACGCAGATAGCCTCAGTAAAAAGACAGAATTTTATGAGCGCCTCGAGGAGAAGCAGGCTAACCAATCGGAAATCAAAGACGGGTTTTCATTTCTGGACAAGGAAACCTACGACAAACTGCCACTTACTAGGTGGTTGGATAAGTCAGGGCATCCTATACCCGGACACCCTGACCTTCCAGTAGAAACGGCCGCGGGGATAAAGGTTTTAGCCAGAGGCGAGCCCGTTCCGTTGGATCTGCTAGTACGATCCAATTTGGAACAGCAAGAACTTACCAGGCTGGGTATAAACAGCATGGCTCTATTGAACAGGACGGTGAACGTGGCGCCGGACGTCATGGGAAAGCTCCGTGACTTGTTGGACAGGGAAGTGGATAGGCATGATCGTGAGTGGATGGAGACCATGCAGCGGTTGACTGTCACTGAGAGAACAGAGAAGAGGCCAGTGTCCATTCGCAGCCGAGGCTTTGAACGGGATTGCAGGTCGATAGTCAACCAGCTGGTGAGCTCGATGCCGAAGGAGGTCTTGTTGAGAACTTCGTTCACTGTATATGGAACACTGAATCAGACCCAAGCCACTGAGGAAGTCAGGATCAAGTCGAAATCTAGCTTCGCTAGGAGAGTGCATTTCACGGATGCAAATGAACGTGGTAAAGACGTATTTGAAAGCCAGGTACAGGCTGTCGGATCTCCTAAGGGCTCAACGAAATGATAGAATGACGAGCAGTCTGAAGAGATGGATCGAGAATGGAGCACCTGACAAGGGAGACTTGAAAGAAAACAGCTACAAGATCTTGAAGCAATTCTACCTGAAGCGAAACGACTTGTTGTACCTGAACAAGGACGGAATCGTAGCCTGCAAACGAAAAGAGGAGGACAAGGTCCTCTATAAATACAATTCAATAGTGTTACCACAGTTGTACCAGACCGAATTGCTCTTTCGCTCACATGATCAGATGGGCCATCAAGGCGTGGACAAAGTGTATAACAGGATACAGAAACGATTCGAATGGCCGGGATTGAAGAAGGCTTGTGAGAAGTGGATCGCCGCATGCCTGTCATGTCAGCAGGCGAAGGATCCCAGGAAACTAAGGTTCCCCCTACAGTCAATAGAGTCGTCAGGTTTCAACGAAGTGGTGCAAATTGATCATCAGAAAATCTGCATGACAGCAACGGGCTATAATCAGGTGCTGGTAATGATCGACCATTTTACGAAGTATGCGGAGGCAGCACCCTGCATGACAGCATCGGCGGAAAAAACATGCGATCATTTGATAAATGTGTGGATAGCGAGGCATGGCTGCCCTATCACGTTCCAATCGGACAATGGCAAAGCATTCGTGGGTGATCTCACGAAGGAGTTAATGAAAAGGTCGCAGGTAGCGCAGGCCCACTCGACCACTTATCACCCGCAAAGGAATGGCCTAGTCGAGAGGCAAAATGGCACACTGGTATCCATGCTGAGAGTCTATTGCTCGCGTTACATGGATGACTGGGACGAGCACTTGCCGCAAGTGATGGGTGCTTACAACAGCACGGAGCATTCCACCACGGGAATAAGTCCGCACATGATGCTAACGGGTCATGAAAAAGCGCTCCCGTTGACGTTTTTCTACCCTGAATATGAGGGGAAGAGGACAGCACCGCAAACGTACGTGCGGGATGTTATTAGAAGACAGCAGGACCTCAATGACTTATGCAGGAGGAACACGCAACAGGCGCAAATTAGACAAAAAAGGAGGTTTGATAAAAGGACAGCCGATGCAAAAGCCTACTCAGTTGGCGACTACGTCGGGGTGTTCCAGGAAATGGTTCCACCAAAAGGAACCAAGAAATTATTAAAGAAATGGCGTGGTCCATTTCAGATAACAGAGGTGCACCAAGGAGGTCGTTTTTATCGATTGAGCACTGGAAGAGCAGCTCATTACGAAAATATCAAACCACACAATGCCTCGTCAGAGGACTGGTGCATCCCAGCGGACATGCAAGAGGGAGACTATTTGATAGTGAATCCTGCTTGTGAAGTGAATGAAAGGGGGTACTCGCGACAAAAACGACGGGAATGAGGTGGTGGACGATTGCGACCTACCACTGGATCTGGAGTTGACCGAGTGAGTAGAGGTGGACGATGAAACTCTACCTTATGCCGAGGAAGACTGGGACTGCCCGGAACAAATCGAAATTGACAAAGGAATACAGCCTGACCTTCCACTCACCATGTAAACACGCCAGAGCAAGAGAGGAAGAAACAAGAAGAAATACAATCCGTACGGCGAGGATTTCGTTGTAGACAAGATAGTTGTAAGTGATGTCATGGACTCGCTAGTGGGACTGGACGAAGAGGCGGTGCTCGACGAAATCGACTTGGTGAATGATATGGATCAGGATTGGATCGACGATCGATCAGAACTAGAAGCGGAACAGACTCATGAGCAAGAACTAACGAACTTGCGCGTGCTCGAATGGCTCCATGATCTGCCGACAGATCCAAAAGAGACGATCCTGACGATTCAGGACGTCGATAAAGACGGCATCAAATACATCAGTCATGACAATACCGAGTCCAACTGGGTCGCCCCAGATGGTCCTCTACGTGTTCCACAATCCAACCTCGATCTCCTAGACTTTGGGCGATCGACGGGGACGTCGATGGATATTTTTGTCCGGGGACTGGGGATAGGACTCACCCACACCAAAAATCTGATAATAAAAAAATTGAAATCGGCAAGAGAAACCGGAGAACTAGAGACAGAGGGCGAGAATGCTAAAAAAACACCTTTTGGACAAATCTTTGAATCGTATTTTGATCTACCGAACCATTATTCAAACAATATCGTCATAACGGACAGCGATTTCGGAACGCACGTGCGCTATAGCGATAACCGCGGACGTAAGCTTCAAAACAGCACTAGCGACTGATTTCAAAAGAGAGTATAAGAACATCGAACTTTTATGGAAACAGAGTACTGGTGTGGGAGGGATGATAGGGCTGCCCCCTGTTGCATCACAGATACCAGGGAAATATTTGTGTTTCCTGGTTACCAAGGCCACTGATAGGCAACACGTAGATCCAAAGAGCTTCGTATTGGCCTTGACTCGACTTAGGGATTTTTTGGTTGAGAGAGGAGTGACCTCTCTCTCGTTACCAGTAAATGATCCTAATAGGGGAAAGCTACATCCGAGAGAGTTGTACGCACTTGTACATGTGATATTTTCAGAAACTGGCATAGAGGTTTACTTACATAAAAAATACTATCTGAGCATATGCTAGGAATGACATTTGGCGATAAGTGGTTTTTATTAAGTTACTTGATAAGAATTAGTGTCAGGTTTTAGATTAGGTTAGGTTTTAGGTACAATATTAGGGATTATGTTTTTATGCGATAATATAGATGTTTATGTGTTTATGTGTTATGTTATTGTTATGATATGTTTTATGTTTTGTGTCATAAAAGACCTGGAGTACTCCAGGTCATCAAGGTGACAGCGCTCATTTGTGCTACCCTGACAAAGATACAGGTGGACGATACACCTTGGTGCTAAATTTTTAAATCAGAATTGAGAAGAGAACTTCAATGAAGAGTTTTAAAGAATTGAATGATGTTTAATCCAAAAATGATGGTTCTAAGTCGCGACTTGTTTTTTAGATCTTGATTGATCAGAAATTGTTTATTGAATCCATTGAATCAAACGAGACAGGAAGAGACTACACGACAGCAAGAATCAACACGATAAGAAATGGGTGACTCGAACGAACTTATGGAATTCCTCTCAGCGAGTCTAGGAGCGACTCTAGACGAGATCTATCAGCGGCTGATCGATTGTGATTTTACACGAGAAGACCCGGGGCTGGCGATGTTTGTGGTCGCACTCCTCAATGCATTAGGACGAGAGGGTCGAGGGAATCGCCCTACAGAAGTCGTGTTGATGTTGGCCTTCGGTGAGTCCGGGAGCGCCGAGAGAGGTCGAAACCGACTGATGAGATGGAGGCGTGGAGAAATGTCTGGCCACGACCTGGCTCGTGAGCCAGGACTAGGTGAACAGAGGGACCACCGGCTAGGTGAGATGCCCTTACCCGTCCAACCTGCGCAGCCACTCATCGGAGCAAAGAGACAACGTGATGGGCCAGGCCCGTCACATTCGGTCGACTCTCCAACAGCGGCTCCTCCTCCGAAGAGGGTGAGGGTGAGTGAAATAGAGATCCAGACGTCGGAGACGATTGAGACGCTGGAAAAGAAGGAGAGAGATCAGAGCGAGCTGTGTGCCAAACTCCAGGAGTATAGGGCGATAGCTCGAGAAAGAGACGAATGGAAGAAGAAATATGAAGATCTGCAGGTGGCCTACAAGGAGGATGAAATAAAGCACCTGAAGGAGCTTTATATGGCGAAGGTGAGCCAAGTGTCACAGGAAGTTCTGGCGACAATGAAATCCTCGGAGGGATCCAGCGACACACGCCCCAGGACAGGAGTACAGGAGCTGTGTGCATCGAGAGGGCCCGAGGCTTTGGATTTACGTGCATCGAGAGGGCCCGAGGCTCCTCAGCAGACACAACCGTCTGCTTCCAGTCAAAGGAATACAATATCGGACCCTTCTGACGCATACCTCGCTCCTCAGTTCCAAGAATCGTTCAACCAAGTGGCCAGAGCAACAATGGATGAGATCAACCGAACCACTGGACGGACATTGGGTAGTATCGTTCCTTCCCAACGTCGTGATCATTCATCCAATAGCTCGGAGCGAGCACCCCGCACGGTAGTGTCCTCGGGGACTGCGCATGGCAGAACCTTTCAAAAGTCCCGCGTGGTAGACATTAGGAAGAATCTGATGACATGTCACCAGTTCACGCAAGTAGCTGCGGAGCATCCTCGAGCCTGCCTGAATGACATGAGCTGCAACCCCGCTACGAGCGACCAGGTAATTCCCCCAGGGAGTCGCCACTTGATCATAGGAGACAGTTTGGTGAGGGATCTGAATGAGATCTTCGTCTATGGTCAGACTACCACTCTGTCCTTTGGAGGAGCCTCAGTGGCTCAGGTCATCAAGATGATGGAATTCCAGAGCGAGGATCACCTGGATACGCTGGTGATAATGCTGGGAACCAACGACGTTTCGAGAGCCCCAGTGACTCCGGAGAGCAAGTGGGTGCCTCTGTTGGTATGCCTCCTGAATGAACTGAAGGAGAAGTACAGGCCCAGGTTTGTGGTGCTGTGCACGATACCACAAAACCCGCTGGTGGGCACCACAGTGTCAGATTTCATGAATGGCAACGTGACACGGTGCAATGAAATGATCCGCAATCTGGTGGGAAACAACCCTGGCGAGCTGCGGCTTCTGGATCTCGAGAACATGCTGCGCATGATTGATCACGTCGCGCTTACCAGAGATGGAATACATTTCAACACCCAACGAGGGAGACACTGGGTCAATGATGTATTTCAGACGCAGTTGAGGGAAGTGGAGCAGGAGTCGAGGGCGACCAGTTCTCTGGCTCGGACCAGCTCGACCGGAGGAAGTAGAATAAGGGCAAGCGTGCCCGAATCCCTCGTCAACCGCCTAGGGCCCTTGGCAATGGAGACGGCTGCAGCCACACCCATCGCTCCGAGCTCAAACGTAAGAGAGAGGCTAGGGACTGCTCCTCCTCCCAGAACACAACCGCTCGAAAGCCGACTCGGGAGATCAGTGGTTCAGAACAGGAATAACTCCCAGACCGTGTCTAGGAGGAACGATCCGCCCGCCACGGCAAACCCTGCTTCAGCAGCAGGACCGTCTACGAGCGCCGTGCCAGCGGAGGGAGTCGAACCAGGCAGCGTGCTGCTTTAGAACCGATCAGACCCTAGTCATTGGGGACAGTACAAGACGGACATGTCCGCGAAGTTGAACATGAATACCCTGACGTGTCGGGAGGACGCAGTGAAAATGATTGGCGGAGAAAGTCCCACAGTGTCGCGACTATATCGGATACCGGGCGTGGATTGGCTGCTAGCAGAGCAGGAGCAGTTCAGTTCCACGACTACGCTCTGGCACGCAGACTTGAATGGGTTGCCTCAGGACAATACCTTTGGACCTTTGAATACCCGGTCTCTTACGGACGTCCGACAGAGAGCCCGGGAACTGACGCCACCTGCTCGCAAAGGCAAGTTTCAGGCTGAGAACAAGCCCAATAACAAGCATCACAAGACGTACAGGCAGTTTGCTAAAGCACCCGGTCAGACGCCTGGCGATTATTCAAGGGACTACCCCCGAACGACCACGGTGGATGGAGATGACAAGAGATATGGGAAACTGGAGGCCCCAATAAGCGACGGCCTGTTTGCAGCTTACGATCCCTTAGAGATGAAAGCTGCAAAGTATCTGATTGTGGCCAGTTCCGATTATCTCTATACGCCCCGTTCTCTCTTCTGGCCCGACGTGATTTTCTTGACGGCGCCTTAATTGAACTGGGGACAAGCAATAGGTATGATGATAAGTGTACGAAGGGTGGTCAGCATGGAGCCGCAGGTGATAGTGGTTGCCGGCTCAAATGATCATCTGCAAAGCAGGGGCTTGTTGACACGTCTGACGGATGGGTCGGTCCCGAGCAACGAGGTCATAGAGAGGCGATAATGACATTGCTCTCGGCGATGGCTGAGGTAGAAACAGCAGCAAAACAACGTTTCACCCAAAATGTAGTGAAGGTGGTCTTTGTGTTGTCACCAGGGTACGCTGCATTGCCAGAACCCCTTCAGTTTGTGTACACGATGGTCACAACGATAGCAGAGGGGAGGTTCAACGTGATAATTCCTGCCCCGAACAGAGTGGTAGACCCAGACAATTACTACCCGTCCCGATCTGAGCTTCCCGCCGTTTGGGCTGACATTTCCAATGCCATACAGGGACTCAAAGATTGTAGCACAACTCGGTTGGTGCTAGATGAGGTTCTGGGGTTGGACCTGTCCAACTTTGCCAGATTGTTGAAGTTAAGACCAGGGGTAGATGACGATCATCTGTTAGTACAACAGGTGGCTGATGATCTCTGGTTCAGACAGATGGATCATGCCGAGAACGAGCAGGGCAGGACAGTCAGGAAGAACATGACGTCAGCGGAAGAAGATCTCATGGCAATGGCTTTGCGCATGAAGCCACACAACAACGTATGGTTGTACTTGTCACCAAGGCTGTGCACCTTGGGTGAGGACGCGTTCGAGCATGCGCCGGCAGTGATAAAAGAGAGACACGTGTATCTGAAGAACTTGTTTGATGCCCGGGAGTTAGCTGGGGGTATGATGTTGAAATTGATGCAGGACGTAAACACGATGTCACTGGACAAGTTCCAAGCTGACGTGCTAGCCACGAGGGCACAGTATGAACGATCGGATGCCATCTTGGGTGGAATGGGAGTGGGATGGACGCCATCCTTCCTGTCGACGTGCTATCCTAGGGCATCCCGGACCTGATCGCGAGTTCCGTCAAAGACATCAGGAAGTTGTCAATTGGCCTGATATTAGCCCTATACGTGACATTTGGTCATGAAAAAATCGTGAAGGGACCGGCGAATCTCTTCACCCAAGCGTTGGCAGATTTGAGATTGGATGAACTCCTGACTCTGATTGCCATGACCTACGGTCGACTGGGTGATTTGCTTGTGCTGTTGCGTTACCCCGAACAACTTCAGGGACCAAGTCGTGAGTTCAATGCACAGTTGGAAACCGCCTCGCTCAGGAAGATGAAAGACTGGAGGACTCTCCTGCTCCAATATCTCTTGCAACAGGAAAAAAGCGTTACGGGAGAAGATAAGGTGGCGACGGATGCGGGTGAGTGTAAGCAGTATTGTGGCATGCCTTTGCTGACAGATTAGGCTGTCATGATGCGGATCGATCCGTTGGCTCTGATTCACGGACTGCGGGAATTTGTCACGGTGGTGTATGGACCGGTGATGTCTTTCGCGTTCCCGGACGTGCAAGTCAAGGCATACAGGAATTCTGTGTTGTATGTCAACCTGGTCTCAGTCGTGGACTGTTCCGTGCTAAATTGGGTAGAGCAGAGGGAGCTGAGAGGGCTGGCCAGCGACGATAGGCTGTTCGGAAGAATAGCTGAGCCAGGTTGGGTGTTGATGGATTTCAACAACCACTTCAAGTGCCGAATGGGCCGTGAGGACCTTTCTCACATCCAGTTTAACCCGAAGCTTTGGAATTTGAGACCAGTAGTGAAGGATACAGGAGCGGCTATGGGAGTCCCACTCTTACCAGAGGCCTATGCACACGCGAAAGAGAACCAGCAAGCGTGGCTTTCTGGGTCCAGGTCGCTGCCGGACCAATGCCCTCGATATCCACCGATAAGGAGGATGTTGTTGGAAGTCACATCTCCCATCATTGCCCCTCGCATCGGAGCAGCTCGTGATGCAGAGAAGAGAATGCTGAAGTGGAGCGAAGGGATGGAGCCGCGCTTCATCAGCTGGAATGTTGCAGCCGTGCACACGTTTCACTTCTCATTTCCTGATGCTTGGAGTAGGAAAAAGATCAAGGCACTACCTTCCAGGAGACCAGAGGTCTCGGCTGAAATGTGGAACGAAGTGTATACTCACACGGATGATTTATCAAGACTGAAATGGTCAGGAGAAGCGAAAGTAGTGATGCTGGAAGTGGCAAGGGAGAGCAGAGGAGGCTCATACATAACGATAGAGGACCTGGCACCACATGGCGAGGAGTCCGTAGAATTCCTGGTGAACGATGAATTGTTTTATCACGCAGGAGACATGACCGTACCGGCTCGGCCGGACTCGGGCATAGACTCACGACAAGACCCTTCAGGACCCAGGCCGAAACCTGATGCAGGTGATGATGAATTGATGGATCAGGATGATAACGATAATGACATCGAGGGAAAGACGGAAAAACCGGGTGAGACGGATCTAGGAGCGTTGGAGAGAGACTTGCTAAAATACCGGTTTAGTGAAGACGACGATGGGGAAGTCGATGGGAGTCTATTGCTAATGACGCCATCGTCTTTCATGTCCCCTACAAAGGAGGCGTCGGCCGACTTATCCCCGATGGACCCAATAAGCCAGGCGAGAGAATGCCGAAGCAGGGATCCGCAATGATTGCTCCATGAGTCACCGAGGAGGAGAAAAATCGAAGAATCAATGAGGGTATCCTTCCTGAGTAAGCTACCGGAAGAGGAATGGGAGAGATATCAAAGTGAGTTAGAAGGCAAGACAGGGGCAACCTGGAGCCGAGTGAATTTCATGGAAAGATCATGGGACGTGATACGACGATATGGGACGCAGTCCATAATGAAGGTGGGATTGAACCAACCCATCATGCGTGAGGTCCTGGAGAAAATAGTGAACTCCATGGAATATGATGTTCTGACCGAGTCAGTAAAAGAAGACAGTGCCGATGATCAGCAAGTCGCAAAGAAATTACCTGTCAGACGAGCTAGGAAGGGGCTGAAGCGACTAAAAGGGAAGACAGGAAGTCGAGCCGTGAACCCGAGAGTGGTGAAGTCGAAAGCCAGCGCAGTGGTGGCCTCTTTAACGAGCGCAGGTCGTTCAGGCGAGAGCGGGCAAGGAGATGGTGCAACACTGACAGGGGGAGAAAAAGAGAATCTGATACCCCCTATGCTCTCTTGGCAGGTCTGACCACGACAGCCATGAGATCAAAGAAGACAGCACGAACCCTGGCAGACACTAAATTAGAGATGGAGATCATCAGTCAATGTGGATCTGGAGGACTTGAAGATTACAGGCCCTCGCGGACCAACATGGCCAAGTTGAAACTGGAAGGACAACTCGACGTGGTCGAGTACAGTCGAGTCACTGTGCCGGAATCGGTCCACATGGGAGATCCAGCAGGGGGCTATGTGGAGATGTTGAAAGCGAGAAACTCCGCGAGAGGGCACCTGATGGCTTGGAGCGAGAAGCGAGCCATGCAGGAATATCTGAAAGAGCTTACGGAGAATTCAAACTTGAATCGGAAAGAATACGGCACGGTAATGTCCTCTGAAGCGAACGAAATCGGATTGGAAAAACTACTAGAAATTTCTTGGAGGGCGGCCCTCCAGAGATACTTCGACGAGACGATGCATGCACCTGCGACGGTGGCAGCATACCTGGCTCATCCTTGCACGAGAACTGATCTGCAAGTACGGTTGGCTTGGTGCTTGATGGGCATCAAGAAGGCGGAATATGAAGCCAGTAATGATTCGAAATCACGGGAACAGGAGCTGGAGTTGATCCAACAAAGAATTGAAAGTGAACCGGGAGTTGATTGAAGCAGTCAAGGGACAAAAAGACTTTGCAACACTAGGAAAACTGAAGTCGTTCCAATATGTGTCTGGCATACCGGGGATGGCGTATAATCCCTTCGTGAATGAAGAAGCCAGGGAAGCGTACTTCGACTATGAGCAAGTCACAGTCCTCAATTTCTGGGTTGAACGGATTAAAGAAACTCGAATGCTGATGGTGGAACAACCCAAGCTGGGAATTATCTTGGAAGAACGAGTGGTCGAACCCTCGGTTCCCGAGCTAAAAGGGCAAGTGAGTTTTGATTGTGGTTCTTAGGACGGTCCCTTGAAAACCAGTCTAGTAACGATGTGGGAACTCATGAAGCCTTCTTGGTGTCCTCATCCTAACGCCGGTTTAATCCGGGACATGACGGCGGATATCACGTTAGACCTGGATGATGACGCGAGTCTACATGATCTGGCCATGATACACCATATGCTGGCCATGAGGTTGACGAAGCGGAAGAGCAACCCATCCACGGAGCTGTCCGAGGAAGGTCCATCGAGCAATTGGTTGAAGCAAGGCACATGCTTGGCTCAACATAGTGGGATGGAAGGACATGTTTGTAACTTGGGGCACTGCCTGATTACGCTGAGGGAGCAGCAACGACAATTGGCACGATTGTACGGAAGATTGAGCATGTCGGATAAGATTGGCATGGAACTGGTCGCGGACTGTCATGGGGTGACGGATGTAAACTTGATCACAGCCTTGGGATTTTGTAGCATGACGAGTTCGATAGAACCGCTTGAGCGCCTGGAGCGTGCCCATGAGCTAGTGACGTCCCTCAGCGTGGAAGTGTTCACTGGAGCATTGCAGACAGAGCAGAAGGTCGGAGGCTGGCGAGAAACTCTGGAGAACGAAATGAATCTGAAAGATAGTGAGGCCTACCATAAACCTACTGGTTCAAAATATCTGGTGGGTTCAAGCTCCGCACCAAATTGCAGTAGTAGGTATCCTACACACATGGTGGTGATGGATGCGAGGACACAGCAGGTGTTGATTGACCAACTTTTCTCTGTGCCAAAGTGCGTGAGGTTGGCCAGAATGTCGGAGAGGTCATATGATTTGTTGGCGAAGATCTTTCGGGCAGTCCCGAAGAGATCTGAAGGCGAGTTGCAAGACGTAGTGCGTGAAGAGTTTCTGAGATTGAACGAAGGTAATGTGAGTGAGATCCAGAAGCAGAAAGCGAGTGGAGCGTTATCCACTGAATTCCCCACCATAGAAGAGAAAGACGACTTACACAGATTTCTGATGGAGGTGGAACCGTTGCTGGGAGCCTCAGGGTATCGAACCCGAAGGAACATAGTGAGAACCCTTGGGGAGTATCCTTGCCACTGCTTGGCGCAGACGTTGTGGTACCCCAAACGCGGGAATCTGACGCTAGTATGGGACGTGGAGGAGTTGTACTCTACGGGGTTGCCCGATCAGAATCAACAGGTGTCAATCGTGGTGGTTAGTGCCATGCTGGCAGTGAGATGGTTGGAGGCTAACGCGGACACAAGTGAACAGGAGACGGCCGTGCCGACTCCTGAACCCCTGAGCAACGTGAAGATGAGTCGTGAATTAGATCTTTTCAGAACCACCTGCAAGGTTCTGAGAATACCTAAAGCCATTGAAAGAATATGGTCAAGGCAAAGATTGATGCCTTGGTTCCGTGCAGTGATGACATCATGGATGTATGAACGCGCGAAGCGTCATATGTCGAGGAACACGGAAGCCTATCAATCTTTCCAGCTAGATATAGGACCGGGAGCCTATAAGAGAGCATTCCTGACGCACAGAAACGCGGTCACCACGGCGGTGAAGCGAGTAGCTGGAGCGCCTTGTGTAACTGAAGATGAGAAGAAAGAGGTCTTAAGAGCTGACCTAGAACGAAATGTGAGCCTATGTCTTCACAACAGCTTTTGCAGGAACCGGGAGCAAAAGGTGAATGTGGACTTGCTACCTTGTTGCAAACCGAGGCTGTTGGAACAGGAGAGTTGGGGCACGGCCCGCAACTCCATGGACATGTTGGAGAAAGTCCTGGAAGACAGCGAAGTTGAAGATCAGGATAGAGAAGCGATGGAGTGAAGATGATGAACGAAGAGAACAAGTGAAGACGTGAGCAAAGAAGAGGAGAGAAGGAAAAAAGAAACTTGATTGTCTTTGTGTGTGAAAACTTAAACCAATCAACCAAGTATTGATTATTGAACTTGTTAAACTTTTTGTTTTGATTTAGTTTGGTCAAACCAAACTTTGAAAGTTGTTACAATTGTTAAAATTGTTGAAAGAAAATTTTAGTTATACTACTTATGTATATATATAGAACATAGGTGAGTATATTTACCTATTTAAACATGACTGAAGTTTTTAACCTGTGTAAGACACAATTTCACTGTGTGGCGACATGGTAAGTTTGAGTAAACTCGCCAGAGAAGGGTGAGTAACTCAATAACTTTCCTAGCCACAGAGTTTCTTAGTTTTAATATTGAAAGGACCGCATAAATAACTGATTATACTTGGTGAGTGATGTTAAGTTAATTTTAACGGGTGCGTGGCCGTGCCACGTCCCAACTTTTTAATCACAAAGAGCGAAAAGAAGTTTTATGGCAAGATGACGTAAGTAGTCAGAAAAGAAGTTTTATCTAGGACACTCCTCATGGTGCAAATTTTGTGAAAATGTTGAAAGGCAGTGAGATGTAGTACGATGCCATTTGTGAACACGCAGTGAGTTGAGGTGGGGTAGATAAATTTCATTTTCTTATGCGATTTGTAAGATTGATTACAGAAAACTGGAACACTACTTGACGATAACCCGGTGTTATGCGATCAATAGGGACATTGATGGGGACTTGTCCGGGGAGTATGTGCCATTCTGCCAGATGGCACAGCGCAACCTTCCGGCGACACGAGAAAAAACGAATAAAGGCCTTATTAACGAAAAAGTATTGCGAAGGAGGGTAGGAATATTCTAGAATTTTTATTTTAATAAGTTCGATCGGAAGGGGAATATTTCTCAGAAAGACAAAAAAGACGGCCATTTTGACGAAAAACTACGAAAAAGCAGAACAACGACAAATATTGTGAAAAACGGTCGCACAAGAGACGAAAGACACGAAGCCGCTTATCGTGGCAACAACACACGATAAGACTCTTAGCAGTGGAGATTAGTGGAGAAGGAAGCTTCAGTGGGGAAGGAATATTCCACGGAACCCTCCCGTGACACAAATTGGAAGAGATAAGAACGTTATCTCAGGAAGATTACGGGAGCGGAGGCTTGGTCCCCCAGAGACTGTTTTATGTGAAGGGACTATATAAAACTGACTTTGTAGCTACTTGGATGTCGTAGAAGTCTGAATTAACACCGGTAATATTTGATATTTTAGAATATGAGTAGCTAGAAAGAGTAAAGGGTCAATCCATCTCCAATGGATTTAATATAGAACTGTCACACAAAAACATGTTAAAATAGGTTGTTCGAGTCGTGTTTTTAATGACAATCACGTAGTCTGAGGATCCGAGACTCAGCTATGTGGTTGTGTTCGCATGTAAACGAAAGCTGATCAAAAGTCGTTTGACTGATGGCCTAAAAATAGTAACTTTTTACTTAGCCCTAAACAGACCAGAAAATCAACTGGCAAGGTCGAGACGGTAAAAAACGAGTAGGATTAAGGTAACTGACGCCTGCCAGTCGTTAATAGGTACTTTTTCTACGCTCCGTCGCTGTGTAGTATTTGGGCGAATGTTACAGTTATCTGAACTGAAGCTTTACAAGCAGATGTTTTGTTTCTCAGAAAACACGAAAGCACTCAACTCAAACTCTTTCAATTTCGCAAAGAACAAGACAACACTATCAACGATAAGAAAACAATAGCAGCATGAATGCATTAAAATGTATAAACTATTGGTTCAAAATACAGAGTTTTTACAACAAAACAAATTGGGCTCAATAGCAGCTTAGTTAATTATAAAATTGTTTAGTTCAGTTCAGATCAGTTGTTTTTCTGATCCTTCAGGCGTCTTGTCGCCGCTATCGATAAACTCATGATGTACTCCTTTTCGATTAATTCGTCTCAAATTTATTAATTCCGCTTTTCTTCCAATATTTGTACAGGTTGTTCTTGAAAGCGTTCGAGGTCTTCGAGCCAATTACTTCTCCTGGCAACATATTCCAATATGTAGCTGATCTAATGGTTAAAAAAAGTTTTTCCGCAATTCTAAGTTCTTGCTTATCACTTTCTTGTCATTTGTCCTTGTCACGATTATTCAATTCGAACATGCCTTTTGTAGCTTTTGGGTCATAACGGTTGTAACCTATTTTGAACATTCCGATCATGGTTCCTCGCCCTCTGCGGTATTCAAGTGACGGTAGGTTGAGTTTCCTTAACCTTTCATTGTAGCTTAGTGTCTGCAGCCCTTGTACCAATCGTGTCGCTCGTCGTTGCACATTTTCGTTTAACCTTGTGTTTTTCTTCAATCGCGGGTACCAGGCTTGATTACAGAACTTCAATTGAGACCTTATGAGGCCTTTTTAATCATTCAAAAACACAGGTAAGGTCATTTTAATGAAGGTTTCTTTAAAGTCTGCAATGATAGAATTTGCCTTTTTAACTTATGCAAAGATATGAGAGTCAGAGAAAAGTTTACTTTCGATGATCACTGCAAGGTCTTTTTCTTCTCTTACCGTTTATCGTAAAGTTTCACAATTTGATCTTCGATTTGAGATTTTCATATGTACACATTTATCTTTATTAAAATGCAAAAGACTATTTTTCGACCTTTCTTCCAGTTTTCCTAGATCTTCTTCCAAGAATTCAACGTCTGTATAGTTTTGTATCGTCTGCAAATAAAGAAAATTTTGATTTGACTGTGTGTCAATGAAAATAAATATTTTATAAACAAAAAAAAAATCTCAGTACAGATCCCTGGGGAATCCCACTCAGAACATCTTTCAATTCAGATCTACTGTCGTTTATCACAACTCTTTGTGGTCTTGTTAATAAAAATTCGTTGATCCAGCCTAGTGTTTTTCCTTTTTTTTAGGATTCCTATCAGTCTTTTGTGCGGAACCCAGTGAAACGATTTCTTGAAATCCAAAAATATAACATCCGTTTCTCGGCGACTATCTACTGTTTTTGTGAAATCATTCAGCACTCTCAGTAGTTGAAATTCTAATGATCTACCGGGCAGGAAACCAAACTGTTCATTTACAAGAATTTCGTTTTTTTCTAGATGTTCTTTAGGATAGGCTCTAATTAGTTTCTCTAATATTTTACAAACTATTGATGTTAAGCGTACTGGACGATAAATGTCAGCTAACGATTTTTTTTCCTTTTTTTGAAGCTAGAGGCAATGTCAGCAAGTTTCCAAACTTCAGCTAGCTTCGTTTCGACCCAAGATTTATTTGTTATTTTTGTTAGAATTTGAGTCAGGAAATCTTTTTTTTTCAATTAGTAGTTTCGGTTGAACGTCGTCGGGCCCTGGAGGTTTTGATGTATTGAGTGAGTCTAGTTGCTCTTTCACCAAATGCTCTGTTATTTCCAAGTCTTTTATTGGATCGGTGATATCCAATTCTGGAATCTTCCATTCTCCTGGTGGTTCGTGTGTGAAGACTGTTGAAAAGAATTTTGACAAAACTTCCTTTTTTGATCCATCATCCTGCACTGAAGCTGGTATTGCATTTTTTAACACGGGTTTCTGTCTCACATTTTGAAAACAGTAATTTGTTCAATAAAAGTCGAAAAAATTAAGACTTCTTTGATATCATAAACGTGACATTCGCCCAGAAAATACACAGCGACCAAAAGTAGGAATAGTCCTTCTTGACAGCAAGCCAGTTACTTTTGGTTAGTTGAACGTTCAACGAACGTATTAAAATTTTAAGAATTTCGGCTCAACGAGTCTTATTTAGTTTTCAATTACCATTATCTTGTTCGCGCATGCTGATTCATAGACTTAAAAACCTAGCCTATCGTTACCTTAGGTTGAACTAGTGATAACAAAATGAAGCGCAAACCATACTTTTTACTGAAAATTAGCGTTTTAAATATACTGGAGATGAAAAAACTAAACAATTTTAACACTCGAAAAAAATCTCAATGAATTTTTGTGTTCATAAAATCGGTGGGTATTCTCAAGTACCATAATGATAAACAGTCCCACTTGAACCAAATTAAAAAAAACCAATTGCGTTAGTACCAAAAATATTCAATCGGTCAAAGACTACTAAGCCGACTATTTTAAGCTCTTGGTTCAAGGTCACTGGTCGGCGCGCTACGCACGCATCGCGGCAGAAAAGGCCTCTAATTTTTGTATAATTCTTACTCTCTGTTGGTATGCTCGCAACGTTGGTGCGACTGCGGCAGCCACTATTCTGCCGCTTAGTTTTCTTCTGTTTGAATCGTAAAAATTAATGTAATAATTCGTTGGCTCACAATTCGACCAATGAGAAAACGAGTGTGAAAACAAATTGTTAAAAACATATTTTAGTCTGACTCATTTATTGAAACAGAGAAAAAATTGAAATCTGACAGACAGTTAGTCCCTTAAATCAAAGGAACAAAGACCGTAAATTTTGATGCGTAAAAGACCAGCAAGCACTGAAAATTTTCAATCCAAATTTGGAGAAACACAGCTTCACATCACATTTTCTCGCTTGGCTTAGAAAATTATGCAAAAAAAAATCTTTAATAAGAGCTTTGAAAAAATGAGCTTATTTTTTTGGTTTTATAATTTTCTGAAAAACCTTGTTTCTCAGATGAAAAACAAGGTTTTACACTATCAAGGGGCAAAAACTAATATAGTAAGCCTAATTATTTTCGCATTTTAAAAACTTTCTATCAATTTTTGTTTTTAGTTTCCCTAGTTGCGATACTTTTTTCCTCCAGTAAAAAATGTTGGTCAAAATTCACTAAGAAATTAGGCAAAAATTTAACATTTTATACAACAAAAGCAAATAACCAACGCTACAATTTAGGAAATTTTCAAGTTTCCTAAGACTTACCGTTTTGATCAGGGTTGTAATAGTCGCCTACTTAAGTCACATAAGAGGCTAAGAAAAATAATCCCTATAACCTTTGGCTCAAGGGTCAGGGAACTATCTCTTGTATTTTTGTACCTCATTTAGTCGGAGCCAATGCGGTTCACTTGCGACATGAGACTACAAACCGTGTTACAGCTTGAAGGCTACTACCAAAATGCCCCCACTCTAGAAATAAGAACGCCCCCATGCTCAGGTCTCTAAACACCTAAAATACCCGAACGCCGTTAAAAACAGGGTAGGAAGCTTAAGTATACCGTTAGTTTTTATTGGAGAGTGGAACTTTGATCTATATCAGATGGATCAACCTGAAACTCGCCTCATCTCAGCAAAATCACATAAAATGCACTCAAGAAACTTGAATGAAGTACTCACATACCGAGTCGACTTCTAGAATTCGGTAAATAACAATTGCATAGCAACTCTAGAATTGATTTAAATTAATCATGTTTTATCGAGAAGAAGTTTTGATTAAGCAAATCTAGCACAAGAAGAAGTTTTACTCTACGGACCATTAGAAAGCTTCGGCTGTCCACATTCCCACTCAAGTGTCACTATCGTCAATTCAATCGCACCTCGTTACTTCTCTTCTTGTACTGTCGATTTTCTACTAGAAGCAAGATAACTCTACGCGTACTGAATTACTCCGGTAAAAAAGCGAACAGCAATTTTACTCCCGTATTTTTAGCGACTTCCCCGCGGTTATCATTCGAATCTTCTGGCTTATTTATTCTGCATTTTCAGTTGTCGCGGAAAAATTGATTATGATAGGCTGAATTCGAAATTATTTTAAAAATTTATTTTGTCCCCAAAATCAAGGTTAAACTTTTGAATCAAGGTCAATTTTTCAAATATGACCGATTGGCACAGGTCTGAAAACAGCAGATTCCACCATCTTATCTAGGTTTGGCATCGGAGGGGAATTTTTCTCGATTAAGCGGAGAAACAGAAATTGTTCAAGTGACGTAGAAAATTCTCAGCGTGAAAATGGAATTAAGTTTCAAAATTTTACGGTATTCTCATTTATATAAAAATTTTCAATTGTTAATTCAAACGTTTTCACTCATTTTGTGCATCATCGGGATTAAATTTTTTTCAAAATTTACAGTACAATTAAAGGTCTAAAAAATTGACAGTGATGCCTCAAAAATGCTCTAAATATTTCTGACCTATCAAATTCAAACAACTGTATTTGCATAACAAGTTACGTTATCAATCATAACATTTTCCGGAAAGTTTCTTCTTTTCATTCATATTTTTGTTCTTCAATTATTTAAATATTTCATTTTGGGACTATTTTAGATACTTACATGTCAGTTTTCCATTTTCAGCCAAGTTATGCATGGACTACATTCTAGGCGTTAGTTGCCGGACTCTAAAATCATCGCGCATGTTGGTTTTTGGTCTTTCCGCCAAATATGCAGCAAGAGCTCCTTGCTGATTTCTAGCAAATTCTGTCATACTGGGAGGTCCTCTGTGTGGCGTTCATCAATTCTCGTGGCTAAATGGCGCACTGTCTGGCCGACATAGTTACATCCACTACATGAAAGAGATTTTTGATAAAAATTAAATTTCAAACGTTTTTGCAACCATGTGCATCGCCAAGATTTTTAGAATGAACTAATATATATGACAAGAAAACATCAATTTACTAATGTTATAAAAAATAATTCTTGAAAATTTTGGTTCTAAACCATCAATCTAAAAAATTAGACAATCACAGTTGACTTCAAAGTTACTATTTAGATTAAAATACTTTCAACCTTTAAATTAAAATAAACAATTTTTAATTAAATTGTCTTGAAGCTACTGAGTCAAAATCTTGATTTAGACATGGACATTTTGAAATAAAAAACCAAAAATAATTTGGGACTAAGTTTTCAGTGTTAACTCCCAGCTCCCACACTCATCGCGCGTGTTCAAGCCCGGTTTCTTTTTCCTGGTATGTTTTGCCGCTAGTGTTAACAGTTTTGTTTGGCTGTTTGCCCTATCGTTAATTTCCAAACTAGGATCTGCGCTACTTCCCTCAAGACTGCCTTGTTGAAGGTGGCGGCTTACCGGTGAGTCTGTTTTCTTATTGTTCTCATTTCTAATGGTCAAATGTCGAACAATCTGTCCGACATAGTGGAAATGCATCCACTACATGACAGTTAAAAAACCACTCTTGACTTGTGGTCATTAGAAAATGCTGACTTCAGTGATGGTAAACTTGATTCTAGTTTTCTTGTGGTGAAAACAGCTTGAACGTTGGTTAAAATTTGTAGCCTGCTTGCAAAATATTCGCTTTGGTTACCACTATTTTCGGTTACCACCATCAGCATTGGGGGCTTCACATCCTCTGGTGTTTGAGTTGACGAAATCCTCTCACTGTTCAGGGGCTTGCCCTTACCCTCAAAGATTTTGTCCACGGCGTCTGCCGCCACCTTTTACAGACCAATTTTCAGGGTACTAATTTTTCAGCCATTGCCTATTAGTTTCAATAGCCTTATCAAATTGCTCCCAGTTAGATGTACTCCTAAAACGCTGTGTACAGTGCCTTGGATAACACTACGCTTATACTGATTTGGGTCGGAGCTTCTATAATTCAATATAATCCCAGTATCTGTTGGTTTTTGATACCAATTGCAGGTTACCCACTATCTTATGTTCAAATCCAGGAACGAAAAATTTCCTACTGAATTAATTTCATCTAGAGTGAACTGAGTATTTGGATATAGAGAATTAGCAGAATCGAGATCACACCTCAACTCATCTCTGAATGTTCTAACAATGTCATCCACAAACCCGAGGAACAGTTTTTCTTTTGGAGTAGCCTTCTCTTTGTTCTTAGCGCGGCAGCAGCTTTCACAGTACCAGATTTCGGTTATTAATGCATATACATCATCGGATACTTTTTTCGCATTTTAGATGATACCAGTTTCGGCAACTCTCGTATTCAACCCCTTGGATTTATATGTTATTTTCCTGCGGCAACACTGGCACAAACCATTTTTGTCAACCATTGGCTGTATCTACGTTCCCATCGGTATTTCTTGTCTAAGAGCAAATTCGTACTTTTTCAGCCGTATATTTGCCAAAATTGCAGCGAGGGAAGCGCACATTGCTAGGCCGTCAATTTGCACATACCATGAGTCAATGCACTTGAAATAAACTTTTATGACCGCCGTATTCAAAAGCCTTTTCATGGTTGCTCTTTGAAATTCAGGGCGAGACTCCTGGCTGTACAGCTTCTGTAAGGCAATTTTAATTGCTTCCTTCTGGGAAAAACTAGTATACAAACTTTTCATATCAGAGATATTATGGTCTCAGCCCGGTCTAGAGCAATGTTTTCAAATGCTTCTCTGGCATCTTTAGTATTTGTTTTTATATTGACTCCATCGATATTGTCAAAAAAATGAGCAAGCGTTATGTTAAGATTCTTATACGAGCTTCCCGGAAGTGATAGTACTGGTCATAGCGGTGTCTCAGCCTTTAGCTAGACCATGCACAAGGGCGGATTGCCCACCTGTTGAACTCATATTAAAATATAATTGACTCATAGAATATATATAACAGATTTATCTCGTCTCTTTTCTCATGGCAAGTAATTCTTTGTTAAGTTCCTTCTGTATTTTCAATATAACTTCATCACTGGTTGACTTTTTTTCAAACACTGAGTAGATTGCAACAATGATTCTTGCTTTGGTTAATACGTTTCTCTCCTCATTATGCAAAAATCAACACCCTTATCAAAAGGCACAGCCAGCAACCCATTATCTTCGAGATATTTCCTCGTTTTTCAACGGCTTTGTCTCTTGGGGTCTGCCTTACTTTTTTGCATATGCTTTTGCCGCGGCTTCTATTCTACATAAAATTTCACCAGGTGTTTTTTGGTTTTTCAATTTTGAGAGGATAATGTCATATCAGCCCAAAAATGCGTTTCCTTAATTTTGTCTTTAATACGTTGCTTCGAGCCAATTAGCAGCACTTCACGTAGCCATCCAGGTTCTTCAATGTTATCAAGCACTTTAACCATCTGATTGCTCATTTTTCTCCCCAAGAGGTCTTTTTTGTCTCTCGGAAAGTTTTCTAACTCTTTTCTATGGTTTTCTGAGTTCAGAGTCTTTCAGTTCACGTGCAAAGGAAGTTGGAAATTTTGAAGGATGGCAGCATGTTTCCAACTTTCTTGCTGTAAAAGCTATGTTTGCGCCGGACATTTTCCACAATTTTGTACATAACAATTGGAATGGGTTAACTTGATATTCTTTGTCAAAAGGGGGAGTGAGTGTTTCAACTATTAATCCTTTTGTAACATTCGCCCGGAAGTACACACGGACTGAAAAAAAGCTAGGTTCTAAAACGATTGGCAAGCGTCTAAACACAGCTTTAAATGCTTTTAACCGTCCTTATCAAGTCAGTTCAATGTGTGGTCCATTAACATCGGGTCGACAAGTTCGTTACAATTTGAAGGCTAAAACGCGCGAATTAATACAATTACATGCAAAAACAGTGAGCACATGGCAGGTCTAAGTATCCCCAGACCACGAGGTCATTCATAAAAACAGGGCTACTAATTTTTATTATCATTTTACGTTTGTTTTTGTTCAGTCGATAAATCATCATGACCAATCATTTACCTCAACTCCTAGCTTCTCGTTATCTGAAAATAAATCTGATGTTAAATTGAATTCAACTCAGGCCATTCCGCGAAGCTAAAATTTGTTGAAAATGCAGTTTGCAGTCTCTCCACAAGACTTTTTGGGACTCCTGAATCCAGCAAAGAGCTGTGTTCTTGTCGATCGGGAAGGGTAACAAAGTAAACCCAATAGCCCTCCTGACTCTCGGAAATTGATCCGTAACGAGTATAGCTGTACAATTGTTTCCGTAAATACTGCTGACTAAAATTTTAATCCTCTTTTTTTTGCTCGTACCTCTATTCTCTACTAGAAAAAAATAGCGTCTCAGATATTCGCGTTTTTCAGTGTTCGCGAAAAAAAAATTGATATGTGTCAAGCAAGACGAATTCGAAATTTTGAAAATAGTTCCGTAAATCCAAACTGAGCTCTCCGAATACGTTCAATTGAACGATTAACACCACTGATCGTTCAAAGCAGCCAATTTTTCCTTTGAACTGCTCCAAAAAAAATTTCATTGATGACATGCGTTTCGGGTCATTCTGGCAGAATGCCACTTTTCTCTGTTTTGATGCCGTAACCTCTAAAATATTCTTTATCTCAATGGTCTTGTTAGGAATTTCGAACACTTTTCTGTCCAAGCAATTTTCCGGATACTGATTTTTTATACTGATGACCTTTTTTTCCAATGAACTGTCAACTTTTACCCATGTTGAGGTTTTTCTCAAAACCCGACAGACCGTCCCTTCAATGAGGTTTATTTTGCACTGCAAAGATGAGCATGCTCTGAAAATAATATGGATATTGGTATCTGTGGGTTTTTGGAACCACCCACATGTGACCTGTTTTCGTGAGTCCACCTTTAGGTTTAAATCCGAAAAAGCAAAATTACCGTTACTATCAAGTTCTTTTTTATTAAATGCTGTTTTGGATGCAATTTAGTGACAGGCTCGAGGACTACCCCAGGATTGCCTGTCACAGTTCTAACTATATCAATAACATACCTCAGAAAAACTTTAACAACCTTTCCATTCCAATCTATTTCCTGCTGTTTTTGCAAGTCCTGCAATATCAGACTTTTTCAGCGATGTTTGCACATTTCACGACACCCTATCCGACATTTTACGACATCCCAAGTGGAGCCAACTCCAGGAGGCGTCAATTTTTGCCCCTTTAGTTTGTCACCTTTTTGTGACATCCAGGGCAGATTCCGTACTTATCCTCACATAGCAGCGTCAATTTTTGTACTTTTTTCATTAATGCAGGTTCATATTTTTTGAGCCGCACATTGGCCAGTATTGCTGCTAGAGAGGTGCCCATGAATAAATCGTTTTTTTTTGTACAGGCAAAAAACCATTGCATTAAAAGCCTATCTTACTCATAGCTAATTTTAGAAGCTTTTTCCTTGTTTTGCCAGATAGCTCCGGCTTCTGTCAGCCTTCTCATTTTTGTCAAAATTTTTTGCCAAGGTTTAATTAGAGGATGATATGAGCTACCAGGTGAAGAAAAGACGGGTGAAGGATGATGTATCTTATTCGTGCACTTTTGCTAATTCGTACAGTCTAGCTGGTTGCGTTGCCGTTGATCTCATCCTGGTATACAGCGCTTCGCTGATCTCGTCACTGTTTTTCATGGCAAGTAATTATTTGTTCATGTCTTTTTCAATTTTTTCGACAAGACTGTCAGACAGATTCTACCGCCTGCAAAAAACCAATTGGTTTGCTCTCTATCGTCTCCTTTCTCATTACACTTAAACCCAGCCCGTTATCAAACAGAAAAGCCAGAAGATCCTTGTCCGTCAATTACTCTAACTTTTTTAACTTTTTGTCAGAGGATGTCTAATTTACATTCATTGCAAATTTTTTTGCTGCTGCTTCACTCTCTATTAATTTTTCTCCGGATAATTATTTTAACTTCAGCTCAGACAAAAAACTATCAATATCAGACAGTAAATGAATTTCATTAAACCTGTCTCGTACCACAAGTTTCGGTCCAAAATCTAAGACTTCTCGCACCCACGGCGGCGAAAATACTTCATCTAGTAATCTGTCATCCAAGTTTTTTAATGGTCCATCATGTCTTTCTGGAATTTTTTCAAGCTTGTTCTTGTGTCGGCTTTTCAAGTTGTTGACATTGCACCTTGTGTGCAGGTTTAGGTAGAATAGTAAAGAAGGCCAGCAATTCTCATCTATACCCCTTGTCACTACCTCACTTGCATTAGCTAGGTTACTTGATGCCTTGATACTATCCGCATTTGCCTGGCTTAACTCAGATGTCAAGAGTCTTTATTGAAAGCTGTGCACCGCTTGATTCAAATAGACACCATTATCGGGCACGCAAAATTGTGGAAAATCTGATATAATGTCATTTTTTAGACATTTTTTCAGATGTTCAATTCTCAGGAAACTGCAATTAAATTTAATAAAAAGTTTTAGATAATCGAACACAAAAAACCAGGAACTGCAGATTAGAAAATTGGGCGTTTTCAAACCCAAATTAGAATGATAAGTCTTTGAAAACTCATGTTAAAAGTTTCATAGAAAGTCCATTTGTTCATTTTTTGGTGTGTGTAAAAAGTTAGCCAAATTTTGAAGAAACTGTTTTTTAAAACTATCGCTAAACTATCGTTACTTTTGATAGTAAAGCAATAAACTGCGCTTTTTTTCGAATGTGTAGTTCGGGTTCATTTTCGGTTTTTAATAGATGTTTTTATTAGCCTTTTTCGTCAAAAAAATTATTTGACTTTGTCAACTAGCTTCTATGTAATAAGACTGATATATCGATTGATTCAAAAAATGATCGGAATCATTTAATGTTGACAGAGTTTTTCAAACGCCAATATGCCGAATTGACAAAAAATGGAGAAAATTATTGCAGTTGATTTACAAAAAAAAATATTTTCGAAATTGTCTCAATGATTTAGAAAAACATGAAAACGATTGAAATTTTTTGTGTTGAATTGATTTGAGATTGAGCAAGCAAAAGTTCCCTTCTTTCCTACAAATGTTACATCGGCTCTTTGTTTTCTTTAACTTCTGATTTTCGGTTGTCGCGTTAACATCGAGCATGACAGGCTCAATTCGAAAGTTTAAAACTTTAAATCCTTAATCAAAATTTCGCTGATTTTGACCAACTGGCACATACTCCACGTTCTCAGAATCGGTGTCCTCGTCGGGCATTGTCATCATGTCAGTGAGTTTTCAGAATATCAAGAAATCAGGAATGCAGTGGCTGAGGTCATTTCAAGAAGTTACCGTGTATTAAAATTTACTGAGTTTCCAAAAATCCACAGCATTCAAAATATTTATGATAAAGCTAAGGAGCAATGTCAATATTTCACCCTCCTGCAAATTGATGTTTACTTTGTCTGATTATTTTAGTTTTTTTATTCCATCCAGATTTCTCTTTATATTGATTAATCCAGTTTTTTGCTACTTTTTTGGGAGAGCAAAATCAAACCTACTTTTTTGGGCAAAAACAGACTCTCCTTTCTGCACGAAAACAGACTCTCCTTTTTTGGGAGAGTCAGTTTAACAAACCTACTTTTTATTTCAAAAGTTTATGAAATATTTGATTTCTCCACTTCATCAGTTCAATACAAGGAGATATAATAACTTTCCTAGACAATCTCGCGATTTTTCCCCAGACAATCTGATGCAAAGGAAGGAATTGAGATTTGAAATAAGTACTAAACGAATAATTTAGATTTTTTTTTGATACTTTAGTTTGTAATACGCATGCGTAAAGAATAAATTCAATTTTTTCGAGACTTATCATCAAAGTTTCGCATCCATTTTTTTCACAATTTACAAGTTCAAACTGCTTTTTCAATTAAATAAAAATTTCGGAAAATTTTTTGAAGACTACTACATTGAAAAACTGTTGGGTAACATTGGATAATTGCTTTTCTATTTTTTTTTTGTTGTGTGAATTATATTGACACTAACTGATCTCAAACAGAATGGTAATCAATTTTTAAAAAAATGTGAGGTTTCCAAAACTTACCATCTCGAAAACTATAAAAACAACAAGTTTTTCCAGATCTTAATGAATACGATCTTGAACATCGGCGTATATGGTCTAAGGCTTACCTAATTTGGCAAACTTGGGTGCCGAAACCTTCCCCAGATCAAAGAAACAAGTCAAGCTCGTCATATCTATCCTTGCATCTTAGAACATGGCGAAACCTTTTGCCTATTCTAGCATCTAGCCTGATAGTACATAGACCGGAGAGTTATAGTCTATATTTATTTTTTGGGATCATCATATACCCCTCTAGGTTTCCTTGTTTCTATTCTACTATCGTGTATAAGGCTTCCAAACATGAATCCGTTCGTCAGATCTTTGCCCAATGAGCCTTGTTGGCCGTAAATTCTACAACTGTTGTAGTTGTTTCCGCTTCTGGGCAGGTCATCTCGTTATCATGTATTTGGTTCTGAGGTAGGAGTTTGTGTTTGTTTTTTCCCTGTAATGTCTTTGAAAAAGTTCAACCGCCTCATCGTACCTATTTTGTGTGTCCTCTGGTATGGTGCATTAAAACTCGATTGCAATTTCCTGCAATCTCAATGCGTAGTGAAGCGGCCATTCAAACTCATTCAAAATGACAGTATGTTTTAAGGCTTGTAGTTTGGCTCAGAGTACATTAAACAGCGCTCGTATTGGTGGAATGCGTTGACATCTTCCGGTCAGAACAATTTAGAGACTGAAACTGTCGTTACACTGGTAGCCATACTCTTTTTCAATTTTATTTAATAATCATTCAACTAATACCTGTAGATTAAATTTTTTGCTCGTTCTTACCAGCTGAATACAGCTCAGATGATGTTCTAACACTCCCTACAACTACAGTTTCATCGTCGATAAATCAAATAAGTGTTTTTTCTCTGGGCAAAAAATCCAATTTTGAAACTCAATTACACCAGTTTTCATAGTACAAAAACTAACCTAAAACCTAAGTTAAAAACTATTTATAACTTTCTGTGTTTGACAAGTTTTAACAATATATTTTGATTAGGTCTTTTTCGACAAGCTCAACAACTAAGGACCAATTCAAAACTTTTTTCAATTTGTTCTCTGATTTTAAAATAGAAGCTCAATTTTAATTCTTGCTGTTTGTTTCTCTGTCGCAGTGTAATTTTGAGAAAAACCGAGTTTCTGTGATAAATGTCTCACGGAATTCGGAATTTCATTTTAAAATGATTGAGTTGAGAAAAATTAGGATGCATTGCACAATGAGTCACATGGTTTTCCTAATAAAAAGTAACCAGCCACCAGGGAAATTCGAAATTTGATTGACTAGGTGATCGTGGTCGTTTCTAGTTTTTTCATTTTCGATTACCCCCGTCCCGATATCTTCAATTTTATGTTTTTTTTATGATCAATTTTCTCAGCTCTATTTTTTATACCTGTCATTGAATCTTGACATGCTACCCAATGCTATTAAAAGACTAAATTTTCAATGTTTTGTAAAAAAACGTATAGTGTTGTCTGAACTTTTCTGTAGATGTAATTCCACAAAAATTAATTTCACAACTTGGATAATTTGTCAGTTCTACAATTTACTGAAACAATTCCCCGAGATTCAATTCAGTTTCAACATTGGATTATACCTACCTGATAAAATCACTTAATTTCCAAAAAACCTTTGTGCAATAATTAACTCAGCTGCCAGCAAGAAAGGATAGAGGAGCGCATGACTTGATGATTGCCAAATTAGACAAATATTTCCGTTTTGTTGCTTCGAAGCAAGAAAAACCTGTAAACATTTGTTTTTTCTACCAAAAGAACTTAGATCACTTTCATGATGTTTGTTTTAATTTTTTAAAACAATTAACTCTAAGAAAATATCATTTAATTGTGATTGATTATAAATTTTTGGTTAAAATCTGTACAAACTATATCCATTAACTGGATATGTTTTCACCTGTTATACAACAAAATTAATTAATTAAGACTGACGTTTTGTTGAGACCTTTAACATAAATCCAGGAATATCAAAGAAAAATTAATCCAATTACGAAAATTCGAGAAAGTGAAAGAGTATAAAAATGAATGATGAATATGCAAAAACTGAGGGAATATGTATTTCAATAATAAATTTCTTACAATTACTAACTCAAAATTTTGGAAAAATTGATTGAGAAACTTAAATGCAATTAACAGGAGAAGCAAGCTTAATCCAAACTTAATCCAAGGAAGTTTTAGTCTGAAAATAACTTCTGAAAAGCTAAACATTTCAATTCACTATTCTGAAAAAGATTTTAAAAATTGTTGTTACAATATAGAAGATAAACAAATTTAGACCAGTTTCTATTTTAACAGAAAATTTTTTCAAGTATTGAAAATAAAAATTGTTAATCAAGATCGAACGAAGATGGAAAATAGCTATTTTGGAATTTTAAAAAATACTGTGAATTCTACTAAATAGTTTTCAATGAAAAAATGAAACCAGTTAGCTGATTGTAGTATGTTGTCACATAGTATGATTTAGCTACTAAAAAATTGATTATTTTCTTTAATTTCAAGTTAAATAACGTTCTAGAGTTTTGTAATTTTTTTGAAGATTCAAATCTTTGGATTGCTTAAATCTATTTAAGAAGATATGTTTTATTACTTCGGCAATCTTACAAAGATAAAATACTTTGTCAATTTTTCCTAGTTAACCTCAGGCAATTATAGAAAATGAGCTAAGTAATTATTCAATTTTGGAAAAAGAGTACTTTTTTTATTATTTGTTTTCATACGAAATGCTAATTGTCAAACCTTGCAATCTGAAAATTTATATCTAATTTTTCCAAAATTTTAACCTAAATTTGCTCTTTTAAATGTTTTTAAAACACTTGCTCTTGCGATAGAAGCCTTAGCTTGATCTTGTAAACTTTTTTAAATCTACAATGGTTTCCTTTGCTCGCGTTCCACCCCGTTGATTGCTGTCAAATCAACCATAACTGCTCCGGAAATGGATTTCTTTAGCCCCTGACATCTGCTGAACAAGTCCGAGGCTACGGAAACAACTGTTTTATCCAATGTTACGGCCGTTAACTTTGGCGTTTGCTCTTCTCCCTTGATTCGCTTGAAATTACGGTAAGTTTCCAGTTTGTAGATCGGCTCAAATTGTGTTAATTAGTTCTCGAAGTCGTTAAAACAGGTGATTGCCGCCGGTAACAACATCATGCTGACCGAAGTTGCCGTTGAACCGGTAGTCATACTCAACTCACATTATTCAATAACTATTCAACTAATCCCTGTAGTTGGAGTTTCTTCTTGATCTCACCTTTTGAATTCAGCTCAGATTCCGTGTTAACGCTCTCTGCAATTACAGTTTACTCGTTGTGATTTCAGAAAAAAAACTAGTTTTTAAAGAACGCTAATTTCGATTTTTCAACTCAAATTTCGCCAACTTGCTGTTGAAATTGCTCTTATTACTGGCAATTTTTTGAGATTTATGACAACCATCTTGACAATTTAATTGAACTCTGAAAGATTGCAAAGTATAGGAGGTTAAAGCTTGCTGAAACGGACCACAAGGGTGGAGGAAAAGGTGAATTCAAACATGCAATTGCTCCAGACGGGTTCATTGACGGCTCAGCTGAACATCCTTAAAGACCCAAAAACTAGATTTTTTTGGGTACAAAGTCCTATTGCACCTAGGTATTTATACTTACTTCATACAAAACAAAAACAAATTAAAAAGCCATTGAAAAGCAACTTTTTGGAACCTGGTGCTCTTTATCGCTCTTTATCAACTGAAATTCATTCTGAAAATCCACACAAAAATAGATTCGATGGCCGTAGGCGGAAGCAAACTGCGTTTTTGTCAATTCGAACAAAAAAAACTTTTTTATAGTTATCTGAGCCCGAGTCTGTGAATTTTACCCTGATCACAATCAAACTAATTTCTCCGCAAAAATCATCCCGCTAACCTGTTTATATTTTTCCAAGACACTATTTGATTCTCTCATTTAAAACTTGTCTTCTCTCGTTGGAAACAGCGTCCAAATCTAGGTTCTAGCGCGTGAACACAATTTTTGGACCCATTTTTAAATTTGGAAAGCAACACGAGCGGACCTTGTTTAATAACATTTCCAGGCGCTAACGTGCTTAGTTTTCCACCTGATTGGATTTCAGTTTTTGAATTCCTGTAATTACCTGTTTCGTCACTAAATTATTACACAATTAATTAATCTTCAAATTACGAAGATCGCTTCCTTAATCGACAAGCGACGAGTTGGGGGTCGAAATGTGTGTGGGGCGTGAATACCTTTATATGAAATTACCAAAATTTAAGATAAGGTACCTCAGGCAGCAGGCAGTAACGGATTGGGGGGGGGGGGCTTCCTTCTTCTCTGAGGGATTCGACACCTTCATCGCCAAAAGGGTCCCCCTTTGGTAGTTTCTAAGGAAATCCAATTTTTGGAAAATCCATGAACGGCCCTACAATTTTTCTAGAGGCGCTTTGGGCGCCAACATATACTTAGTTTAAAGTTGTGCGCGCGCCGAAGAAAAGCAATTGTTTGGTCACAATTTTCCAAAAAAAGCCAAAAACTGTTTTTCAAAAACTTCCCTGAAATTTGGTTAAAAGAGTTTTTTTTGGTGTTTCGGAGAGCTCGGAAAATCATTTTGGGCTCTTCCCGGACAAAACAAGAAAAAAGTACATCATTTCTGAAAGTTAAAGGAAATAGTTAAGCAAATTTAACGAATCTAACGAATTCTGTGAGTTCATTTTTAATTAGGGCCCCTCTTCAGCTTTATTCTAATTTCCTCTTCTGTTTAACTCCAATGTTCACTTGGAATTTGATTGATTTATTAATGCAAATAGCTTTTTCAGGCGACGTAGCTTTCCCAAAATCCCATTTTAATTATCACCGCAATTCGATATCATTTAATAAATCTTGAGACCAAAACTCTTTTTCTCAATTGAAGTATGGGGAGATTGGAATAGTTTTTTTCCAGTCAATTTTGTTTCATCTTCTCTTGCAATCAATAGTTTGAGCATTCAGTAGCTCCGCGTTTCTTTTTTGGTTGAACATTTTTTTACCCAATTTTTTCTCGATTTTATTGTTTTGGGTTGCACGATCAATTTTTTGGGGCAAACCAATCCAGATTGCGCGAAAGCACAAATACGCGAAAGTAAAGCCAGTCAATCAGAGTTCAGTATTCTTTAGTTTGAACAAAATGAGCGATTATATTTCAGTCCGTTAGGGATAAATTAAAGGAAGTTGATTGGTTGAGAATCATTAAAAATTGAGAGCTCCAAAAAGTTCGTGAACGGACAGGACAGAACAAATTTAAACAAGCAAGCGTCCTAATGCAGAAAAATTTTAAAAGCAAAAAGATAACTTATGCCACAAGGTTGCCTAAAAGGGCCTACTCAGAAGCGGATCTAGAGGGGGGGGGGGTTTCAAAACTTTTTCGGAAAATTTGTTTTTGCCGACCTTTTTTAGATTGACCATTTGACTAAAAAATCGCGTTTTTTTTGGCGCGCTTTCCCCCTCAAAATTATTATATATTGTTACCAAAGGCGCCTTTAAAAAATTTTCAGGGTGAGTCAGCCAAACATGGGTATCACAAAAAAATTCAAAGGGGACCCTTTGGGTCGTTATGGGGTCGAATCCCTGAGGTGGAGAAAAAACGTCCGCCCCTCCCCCCCCCCTTCCCCCTAAATCCAACCCTGCTGATCATATATTACCATACATGGGGATCAGAGTAGATGATCAGAGTCACTCTATCAATGACCAGGGCTAAATCGCCGTTGAAGTGCCGCTAAATTTTCAACCGTTTTTTGAACAAGAAGTTGCTCGAGTTGACGAATATTGAAAACAATTCGGTATTATTTATAAAAATGCAACTTCATGCAATTGGACGAGAAATAACTGACTCATCAGCCTCAGAAGTCGTTTTAATTTGACATATTGATTTTCATCGTAACAATATGAGTTGCAGAAAGAAACGAACTTTTTGAGGCGTCTCTAGATCAAACTTGTAATTTTTCCTTGCTGACAGGGCAGTTTTTCAGGCTCTATTTTGCTGATTTACTTTCACCTGCGATCATTGACGACACTGCCTGGAGTGTAGATACCGCAGGTGTCATTTCAAAGACGAGAAGGTCAGTTTAAGCGCCCTTCTTGAGATGGTTTTCACTTCAGCAGGTCAAAGTTGCTCGACCGACAAAAATATTTTGATACAGACTCCAGTTTTTTTATCACAAGTTCATGTAAGTTGATGCAATCGCCTCAACATTCTAAGATTGACGTTTTGCATTTCTAATGGCAAAAACAAAAACATTTTCCGTTTTAGTGGTCCTATAGTTGTCACTGGTGATAGTCCTCCTTACTTATCGCCTCTGGTGTCCATTGCGAGGTCAATTTAAGGATCTTCTGTTTATTTGTGGTATTGGGCTAAAACAATTACAGGTAAGCGCAATAAGGGAGTTCTTTAAAATAAAAATCAAGCTTGAGTCTGACTTTTTCCAGAGGAGGATCTAAACGTATTTCGGTACTAGGGCCATATAATCCTTTTCAGGGTAGTTTTCCTGTTTACAGAGTAATATCCAAAAGCATACTCGCTGATAAGTTCTTCATTCATTTGTTTTAAGTTCCGCTCAAACTAATTTCAATTTTGAAATTTCCCGTAAAAATTATACCATTACATTTACTTGGAGTCGACATATTTGGTGTGGCTAGTGAGTTAGGACCGAGGTGTATAACTCATAGAGTAATTTCGGATAGGGTACACCGTCTGCTCGTCACGCTATCTTATTTTCGGCCGGATAGATTCGTGCAACTTCTTAGTCTAATACCAATCCTAATCTTACTCTTATACTATCTAGTCTCAGGTTGTTTAACTAGTCTCTGCTAGGCTCAATAGATCTAGGGTATACTGGTTTATTGCGGCTGCTGAAGTCTTCTTGGAGAGTCAACTAATTTCTAAGTTAAATTCAAATCTCTCTGGTGCTGAAATTACAAGTAATTTCAGCACTTACAAATAAGTGGATTGTTAGTTAGATGGATCATGATTGGTTAATATTAAATACTTTACATTGGTAAAATATCTAATTTATCCAATCATAAAATGTAGTTTAGATCAGGTTCCACCCATCCGGGTTTTACAGAGTTTTTTAGAATAGTCTTTCTGTAATTCAAAGGATGGATGATGGACGTTGGTGTTTGGCGAACATCATATTTCTTCTGGGTTCTCTTGTTAGAGAAGTTCCAGGTTCGATCGTTGTGTCATCTCATGACAACGACTGGGTTTTCGCAACAAACTCAAATCTGATTTCAGAATGGTTGGCTATGTCAGGTTTTTCTGTTTCATTGATGAGAACTTCTTTGTGTTTTGATCTTGTCTGGGAATGGCGTGGAGATTGTGCGTGGAGGGGATGCCTGGTTACTCGGATCTGTACGTATACTTGAACATCGAGGTGGTCATTGGTCTAGTTCAATGAAGTCCTTTTCTGCGAAGTCAAGTCGTACTCTAAATCCTTTGAGTTGTGATTGTGGGCGGCATATTGATTGTGGTTGGCCATTCTTTTTCGAGTGTAGTGAGTTTTATTAGTTTAATATTTTTTAATTATGATTTTAGTTAGTTGTTTCCACAAAAGCTTTTGTTTTAGTTCAGTTATTTTGAAGAGTTACTCACCCTTGAGTAGCTCTTATTAAAAATAGAAGTGTGTGTCACAAAGCGTGGATGTAGCGCGGTGGGTTAGGCCGGCTATAGAGCATGCTCAGGACGTCCTCTTCTGGTGGGTTAGGCCAGGAGTGGGAGTATGATTGCATGCGGTTTTTGTGAGAGGTCCTGTTATGTGACAACGTTTTATGTTGGGTTTGTTGTGGTTTTTCTTATGTTTTGTTGGTTGTGTCCTTTTTTCAAAAATCAAATTGTTTGTGGTATGGGTTTGTCTTTCGACTTTTTTGTGTTTTATTATTTCTTTCTTAGACTTTATAATAGTCTTCAAAAGAATAAATTATCCAGTTTTAAACTGGGTTAATCCGGTTTGGGTACCGTTGGTTTCCTTTTCTTAGTCATGCTGTTATGCTATGTGTTGTGGTGTTTGGTAAGCTGCATTGGTTAGTTTTGTTTAGTATATAATTCCTTTCCAACCGGGTTAAAGGAAAGTTTGAAACGTGTTATCTTGTGTTAGAGTTGTTGAGTGTGAAAGCTTGAAACTGAGATTCATTATTTAAACAATTCTTCGTGGGCGAGCTGTGCGAGTGTGGATAGAATTTCTGTGCGAATGAATGGAAATATCAAAAGGTTAGTACTGCATTTTTGTTTTATCAATTTACTACATAGAATTTTTAATTTTACTGCTATTTATTGGGAAAGATTAGGTTACAAATTTTCATCATAATTAGATTTACTGCTTGTGGGGGAAAAATTTATAAATTAAATTACTGCATTGGTATTGTATTTATTTAATTGTTGGTGCAAAAATTTAATAGAGTTTTAAACAGTGTTTGAAGAAGTTTGCTATTTTTTATTTTTCTTTTGTGAATTTTTCAGATGATCGTTGGATGAAAGCTAAAATTCTAAAGAAGACATGAATAAAGAATGGTTAGTTTCTAATTTTAATAACTAGTTAATAATATGTATAGTTCATACTTACCTGTTAGTCGTCGGGGAAGAAACCGTGGGGGAAGATGTCGTGGATGAGATCTGAAGTTGTTAGTAATTTAGCTAAGATGCGGATGATATTTTTAGTTTGAAGCAGTGGCCAAAGCAATTGAAGTGCTTTAATGGTGGTTAGTTCTTCAGTGCCTACTGCAAACTCGTAAGGTGTGTTTTGGATTAGATTATATAATTTGTGATTGAATTTAGTGTTGTGGATGAATTCTAAAATGGGGATTTCTATAGGTTGTACAAATTCGTGTGGGATAAGGAAGGGTCGGGATTCTTCGGCGTTGAGGGTCTTGGTGATGGGACAGAAGATATACATTTGGGTTATGGGATCATAATTTCGAAGAATACCATGAAGGTTAGTATCTTTAATGCAATATGTGAAGTTAAGAAAGAATGGTGATGTGTATTTGGAATTGATGAATTGAAAACGATGGTGTGGTTGTCTGGAGGGAGTGTGTAGGTCAAAGTGATTTTGGATGAAACGATAATATGTATATGTGTGTGTTTGTTTAGTGCGCAACATAATATCGTGTGAGCAGTGCAAATCTCTTTCATGTGGTGCAAGGAAATGAAAGGTTAGTGAAAATATTTGGAAGCGTTCTTTAAAACTTTCGTAGGCTTGTGTGTCTGTTAGTGCTTCTGAAATAATGTGGTCAAACTTGCGATCGAAGATATTTAGTGTAAATACATATGGTGTTTTGATGAAAAATTTATCGGTGATTTGTGGGTTAGCGAAGCGATCGTCGTCTAAGAATTGATCTTGGTTAGCTCTGATGATGTTATGATCGTAATATTCTAGGGTATATTCATTTACTCGGGGTGCAGTGTGTGTTTTTAGTGATTTTAATATCCAATGTAAGTAAATTGTCTAGGTGTTAGTGGTGTAGTGAGCCGATATAGCATGTCCTTATTTCGTTCTATATCGATGTGAGTGTTAGATAAAGGTAAGCAAAGGGGATTAGTAAAATGATAATATGAGGTCCAAGAAAGAGTAGGCATTAAAATGTATTCGTCTACAAAGCTGCGTGTTTCGTTAGTGTCGTGAGGGGTGTTTAAGGTGTATTGTGGAAATGAGGGTAAGGTGATAGCTAAAAATTCTTTTGTGTTAGTGTGTTTTGGATGATTTATATATTCACGGGCTGTTCCTGGTTTTGCTGGGAAAGGATGGTTGGGGAACTTTCTTTTAAAAGTGCGGTAAGCTCTATTAGTGCTGAGTGAAGATTCAGTAGATGTGGATGATGGTGCTAATGATTCGGTATAAATTGAAGAGGGTGTAGGGGTAGGAGGGTTGGATGAATCTATTGTGGACGAAATTTGGTTTATGGTGGGGGTGTCAAGGTGGTAGGGTTGTTGTTGTAATGTAATAAAATTATCTAGTTTGGGAGATTTGGGGGGTATCTGGAGAATTGGATGATCGGTCTGAATGATATGAAGAATAAGTTGGAGTGACTTGGGAAGCATAAGAGGGTGTAGAATTGGTGGGGACAGGGTTATTTGGTGTCATTGGTTGAAAAGGGGGTTGGGAAAAAATTGAGGGGTTGGAAAATTATTGGATGGAGATGGTTCAGAGTCGGCAAATTCATCGGGGGTTTCAATATTCGGGTTATTGAGTTGTGATGTGGAGTATAAAACTGAGATGTGTGAATTAGTATCGGAATTCATGCCTGATGTTACATTACTGGTTGGGAAATCGGGTGGTGGGAAAGCAAAAAGTGGTATTATTGTAATTGGAGTAATGAGGTTGGTTGGATGGGAATTTGAACGGTGTAGGGATCCAAGTTGTCGGCTCATCGTGGGCTAAAAAAATTATTATTTTGAGACTGAAAAGCGGTGGTATGGGGTTGTTCTATAATTTGTTCATAAGTATTTTCATCTTGTGAGTGGCGTGTCATTATATGTTGGATGGGACTTTGTGATATGGTTGGTCTAAAATTTGGGTTATGTGTTATTGCTAAGTTTCGAAAATTACGTGGGACTAGGGATAATGGATGGTTATGTGGTAGGGGTGGTAACTGTGGTGCTGTTGGCGTTGTGTCTACATTGTTATGTTCTTCGTCGTATGTGTTCTGTCTTGTTGCTATTTTTGTGTTGTATTCTTTTATTTGTGCATCTAAAAGAATTTTGTTTATTGATGTAGAAAAAATTCCAAAAAATCCTGCAAATAGTATGCGTGCTACACTTGCTTGTCTATTGACTTGTGTGTTTATAGCACATGTGTTATAGATTCCTTTTAAGAGTGAAAAAAGAAATCCAATAAAGTTAAACATTGCGTATAAAATAGTCAGTTTTTCTAAGATGTAGTAGGGCCATCCTAGAAAATCAAGAATTTCATTCTTGAGTGTAACAAAGCTAAAAATATTTATGGGTGATATATCTTGGGGACGGTATTTTTCACCGTTTAGATATATATAATCTTTAATGTCTTTAAAATATCCGCTATAGTCTTGCGTATAGATGTCTGCAAATCCTGCGGTTTCGGCAAGTTTGCGTAAGTTTTGGTCAATTGATTGTCTTTGTATTGTGTCCATTTGTGTTAATAATTCTTGGAATTGTTGTGTTCTAATGTGATGTTGAATATCTGATTTTGAGTATATTCCTATTGATTGTAAGTCTATATTTGGGTTTCGAGCGATAGCGCGAATGCTTTCTGGTGAAAATTTTTTGAGCGATTGCATTAATGTGGGATATGGGGTGAGAAAGTAATATTTATCTTCATCAGGGTTTAGTTGTACTACATTGTGGCTATTTTCTGATCCACATGGGACTGCGGTATCCCAGAAATAGGTTCTTCTTGAAAGTGTGTCAACGAAATGTACTTTGTTCTTATAAAAGATAGGGATTCTTTTATAGCATCGTTTGTCTTCAAAAACGTATATTGGTGATACTTTTTTGGTACAAGTATAAAACCATAAATTGTTTCCTTCATAGTCTAAAAAATTTGATCTATTTCCTGATAGTAAATATCCTGCGTAGGGTATTTTTAATACTACTAGTGCAAGTGATTGTAATATTTGTGTTCTTTCTAATTCGCATAGTTGGTGTAGTGTTTCTAATTCAGAGAGTGACATTTCTTGAAAAATTCGGCTAATCGTGTAGTCTAGTTTCATATCTAAGTGAATATCATAGTGGATATTACCGAAATATGTACTATTCATTAATGATAGTTCTTGTAAACGTGTGCTTTGATCGTCTTGGGGCTTTAAATGTCCACCAGGTTGACCTGTATTTTTTTGAAAATGAACTGGTATGTATGATGTTCCTTCATTTGGAGGATGACTTGTGGCGTATGGGTCGACTTTTATTTTTCCAGTGGTCATGTCGAATCCTTTTTCGTATTCAACTAATATTTCGGAGTATTGTGTTTTGTAAAGTGGGTTTTTATATTTACATGCAAGTTCTGTTTCTTGATATAATTGAAAACGTGTTAATTTATTTTCTATATTATGAATGTTTCTAAAATTAGAACTTATTTTTCGTAATGGATTTACTTGTTCATATGGTATTGATTGTATAAAATATTTTTCGTGAAATTTTATCATACGAGCGTGTATTTTTGCTACTTGAAATGTTGTACATGTGTCTTCGGGGAACCAAACAATTGTTGCTTGTGTTCGTGTTGTAGGGTCGCAATAACCTTTGTCGTTTTTACAAGGTAATCTGACTCCTTGATAGATCATTGTGTTGTCTGATAAATCTCGTGTGAGTTGTATTTTTTCGAGTTGTATTTTCCAATCGAAAAACATTATTTCTTGGTATCCTTTATTTTTTGTGTCTGCTTTGTAGTTTGATGGGTCATTTATACCAATGTGTGGTATCCAGTGTTTATCGTGTATATCATAAGTTAATCGTCCGTGTGCGCCGTTATATGGGTACTTTTCATCTAATTTTATATGTCCTTGATATCTTTCAAGTTCTGCTTGATGTACAGAATCTGAAAAAACTTGGAAATATACTAACTTTCTATCTGTGTTTTTATTTTTTGTGATGTTTAGTCGGAGTAACTCGTTTTTACAATCTTCGGGATTGAGATGTAAAAGTCGTTCTATATTACTCTGGTAGAATGATTCATGGTCAAGTCGGTTTTTATTTCCGTTTGAAACTTGTGAACAATGTACTTTCTTTTCAGAAAATGTTGCTGTGAATTTATATCCTATAACTGTTGTTGCTCGGGCTTTTGAGGAAAGTGTTGCGATTACATTTGTAGTTTCTATGGCTTGGGGTTCTGTTTCGCATTGTGATACTTGATTTATTGCATACTTGTGTAGTGTTTTTTGTTCGTTTTCTTCACAATCGTAATGTGTTACTAATAAATCTTGTGGTCCTGTGCGGGGGGAAGGGTTTATGTTTTGATTTGAGGTTATTAGAAAAAGGAGTTGGAGAAAAATTAAAATTTTTAGAATATACATGTGTATGACAATCCTGAGTATGGGTTATAAAATGTGATGTAACCAATTGTCTTTTTGGTATATCTGTCGTATTTGTATATTACTTCAGTTGTTATAAATGGTGGTGGTAGGGATTGAGCTGTTATATTTGGTGGATTTAATGGATAGGGATGTTGAGTAATGTTGTTTAATTTAACCGTGATTTCAAATTTTAATTGTAGACTATTCTGTTGGAGTATCTGGATGTTATGAGCACGAATGTCTTCGTGAATGTCTTGTCTATATTGTAGTCTATTAAGTGCCCAATTGTGGAGTCGGTTACTTTCTAGGTGTTGTCCGAATAATGGTGGAGGTGCTGTGAATGTATTCCAGTCTAGTCTTAAAGGAATATTTGTTGATGATTGTTCTCGATATCTAGCGTCGAGGTTATTTGGGAAATTTAAGTTAAAAGGTGGTGGTGAAATCTGGCTTATTGATGGTGTTGATGGTAGTGATAATGTTTCTGGTAGTGATGAGGATGTTGTTGTATCCGTAGAAATATCTATTGGATCATTGACTAAATTTAGTTCACCTTGTGTGAATGAATGTGTTGTCCAATATGGTAGTCGTGATGCTTGGTTTGGGGGGTTAAAGGGATTTTCACGTATTTGTTCAGATGTTGGTGTTGAACCTAAGTAATCCGATGGTAGGCTTGAAGTGCTACGTTGTGAAAGAAGCGTAGGGGTTTCTGGTAATATACCAATGGGGTTTTCTGGAGTGTTTTGTGATGGGGATTGAGGTATATCAAATTGAACTCGGGGAGTTTGAAAATTTCTGTTTCGTCGAGGATGTATAATTTGTCTATTTATTTCGACTGTATTTTGGTTTTGACTAGGATTTCTTATTCTACTTAATTCTTGTGGTAGTGTTGGGTATAAGTTATATGTTGGTTCGCTTAGAGGTGCTTGTCGTTGAACTGGTTCTAGTGGTTCTGATAAGCGAGCGTGTCGTTCTTCAAAGGTATATGGGTTATCTTGAAAAGAAATTCGTGTAGATGTTTGGGGGTTTTGGGTAGTTGAAAGTGTTGTCGGGTTTTCTTGGGATGATGTCGGTGAAGACTGACTATGTGATTGTTGGGTAGCAATTTTTGATAGCTTTTTTGGTCTATTCTTTTAGTGAAAAAGTTTATGTTTATTATAGTATTCTTTTAAAAAAAGAATTAGAAGGATTGTTGCTAGGGCAAATGTGAGGATTGCTTTCTTTATACATTTGCATATGGTCAAAATGAGGGATGATAAAAATGTTATGAAAATTACAAATAGTAGAAAAATATCAGTTCTACTGAAAATAGTTCGTATCATTTAGACAAGTTGTATGAATCGTACCTGTGGATATAATCAAGGGTTTTTGAAAGTTGGAGAAATAGTTCGAATATAGTGTAGAAAATTAAAAAAATATTACAAAAAATGATTAAGATTATTCGAAAAGATTCAAGGATATCAAAAAGAAATATTATGAAAGTTTCAAGTATCGTAAAAAATTGTTTGAGGTTTGTGATAATTTTAGTGACTGTTTGATAGAAGAGCATTTAAGAAATGACTTCTTGATCGAATATTTTTTGTTGTTTGGGGCAATTTTCAGGTGTGGTCGGATTATTTATTAGTTTTTTGACAAGTGGGTTGAGTTTTGTAAAAAATTGTTGGGGGCAATTTTTATGGTGATCGGGAGGTCTTCCTTGTCTTTATTTTCATTTGTCAAATGATCTGGGGTATTTTTGAGATTTTTGAGGCTAATTAAAATGGTCGTTCTTTTTCTTTAGGCTATTTTAACATATTTGTTTGGGGGATATTTGAGGTCTGAGTTGGGGAAATATTGTTGATCTTTGGTTTATTAGATAAGGGAGGGTTATGATATTATGGTGATATTTATTTTAGTTGTCAAGTTGGAGTGGTTTGCTTATTTTTGACCTGGGGGTCGTAAAGTTATAGTTATAGATATGCCTGGAGTTTAGTATTTTTCGTCTAGTTGGTTTGTGTTAGAGTTATAGAAGGTGACGGATTGGATGAATCCTATTGGCTAATTTTGAACTAGAATCGCTGCGTGTTTGTCAGCATGTTATTTTGAAAAATGAAAGTGTAAAATGTTTCAGAGGTGCAAAGATTATTAAATGTAGAATTAAGGTTGTTTTTGAAATTCAACTTTCTTTAATATTTTAGATTGTGGGATGAATAATTTATAGTTTTTACGTGGTTGATTTCTAAGTCGTGAAGACTCTCTATGTTCTGATTTATCGATTTGTTCTTGGGGTATTATTTGTTCTGTCATTTTTCTATTTTTTCTTTCTTTTTGAGATGTATTTTGATCTAGATTTTTTGTATTGTTTTTTGTGGTGGTTGATTTTGTTATTTGAGGTGAAAATCTTTTTGTTCCTTTGTTGTATTTTCCGTATGTGGGTCATTTTGAATAACTTGTAAACCTGTAAAAGAATATAATTGAGTTAGTTCGCGGAGTGCGTATTCTTTTGGATAATAAGGTAATAGGTTATTTCGGTGTTGAACGATTTCTTTTTTGTCTGATTCGGTGATTTTATATGTGACATCAGTGGGTTTTGCAATTATTTGGTATGGTCCTTTACGAAGGGGTTGTAATTTTTTCGAAATTCCTTTTTGAGTATTAAAATTGGGTATGAAAACAAATGTTCCAATTTTTAAAACGGAGGCTGGTGTAAAGCGTGAATTTATTTGTTCATTAATGTTTTGCCTTTGTAACAACTTTTTTGTTACTTTTTGGTAAATTTCATTGTGTTTTTTATCTCTGTTTAAAATCCATTCGGTGTGTGTACCGGAGGCTAATTTAAGAATTTGTGGGTGATGAAAATGATCTTCATTGTGTGTATGTAAAGGTAGGTTATAACAGATTGAGTCTTTATTTGGTTGACAATAACCTTGTGCGTTTTTATGAGAGTTTGCTGTAAACATTATTGGTTTGCGTGGCTTTTGGTTAAAAACCATTTCATATGGTGACATTCCTAGAGTTGTCGTAATTTGTGAATTATATGCTAAGGGAAATAATTTTACATCTGCTGACCATTCGGTGTATCTTGTATCATTTCCATTGATGATACATCTGAGATATTCTTGTAATGAACGGTTCATACCTTCGACTAAGCCGTTTGTCCAAGGTGCGTGAGATGTACGTGGTTTGTGTTTGATGTTATATAGATGACATAGTGTGATGATTTCATTATTTATGAATTCTGTACCGTTGTCTGTAACTAAAATTTCTGGTAGTCCGAATTTGGCTATCCAGTGTTCATAGAGTGTTGTGTAAGCGTAATAAGCGTTACAATGTGGTACTGGGTTAAGTGCTACATATTGTGTAAACGCGTCAACAATTACCATAATGTAGGAGTTTCCTTCGGATGAGGGTGAAATTGGTCCTTTTGTATCAAAGGAGATACGGTGGTTAAAGTACAAACTTTGTCCTTTAAAGTCTTGTTTTTGTGCTATTTGTTTTTGATTTGGATAAGGCTTATTTAGTTGACATACTATACAATCATTGCATAGTACTTTTATCCAAATTGGTGCATTTGGGAAAAAAAAGTTTTGTATGAAATTTGAATATGTTTTCTCTGATCCAGAGTGTCCTTTAATATTTTGTGTATGTGAAATATTAAAAGCTATGAGAATCATACTAAGAGGGAGACAGGGAACTGTAGATTCATTTAATTTGTATTCTAGAAGGTCTGTGTTTTCGTTAATTGTTGTATTATTGAATTTTCGAAAATATCGGAGGAGTGTTTTATTTCCTAAAATAGTTGTATCTGCCTTGACGGGTTTAGTTTTATATTTGTGCCATGATTTTAGTTGTCGAATTACCGGGTCAAGATTCTGATATTGTTTCAGTGTTGAAATTGTAATTGTTTCTGTTGGGGGGAGAAATATGTTTTCAATTTCTAATTTAGATAAGGGTATTGTATCAAGTGGGTCATGGAGATCAAAAACTTGATTTATTGTGTATTTTGAATCGATTGTTTGTGGTCCTGATAAATTTATTTTATCAGTTAGGTTTTCTTTTTCAATTAGTGGAAAAAGGTCTTTTTTATGCGAGTGTTGTTTTACTCTTTTTTGTTGGGTGTTATTTTTTATCCATTGTGAATATGGGATTGGTTTAAAAGTTGATGTTCCAAGTAGGTCAACTTCATAGTGATTATTTTGACAATCTAAATAAAGTGGGAAGTGTTGTTTATCTGTGATTGTTCAACGTCAGTTTTTACTGCATATTTGCATTCTAGTCGGGGTGATGTTTCGTTTTTTGCAAGGTAGAATTTTATATTTTTGGGAATTTCAACTGTGGTTTTACGTGTAAGTAATTCAGGTGGCGTATTTCGACTTAAGGTGTCTGGTAATGCAAGATTTTTTCCTGCGGTCTAAACTATATGTAAGTTTGGGAATTTCATTAAAATTAGTTGAAATCTATAAACTCGGTGGTTTGGATTAGACTTTTGTGTAAAAAGAAAGATGATTGGTTTATGGTCTGTGAATAGAACTGTGGGATGTTTTGATCCAAGTATCAGAAATTCATATTCTGTTAGTGTATATATTATGGCTGTACATTCTCTCATTAGAGTTGAGAGTCGTAGCTCTGCTTGAGTGAATAATCGAGAATTTGCTGATATGAGGTTCATTTTATTTGTACCATTATGTGATTGTAATAATGCTGCGCCGATGCCAAAGTTCGAAGCATCGCACATTGCATAAAATGGTTGATTTGAATCTGGAATTGTGTTTGAAATTTGTTCAGTTAGAAGTTTTTTAATTTCTTCAAAACGTGCTTGACCTCTGTGTTCCATTCAAAATTATTTTGTTGTCTAAGTATATTATAAAATGGTCTTAGGTATAATTGCATTTTATAGACATATTTACTTAAAAAATTCAACATTCCAAGGAATTCTTGGATTTTCTTTTTGTTTGTTGGTGGTTGGAGTTTTTGAATAGCATCAATGCGTGATTTTAATGGGGTGATTGTTTTTCTTTCTATATTATGTCCTAAGAATTTTACTCTTGTCAAAAAGAAGTGTGATTTATCGGGGGCGGCCTTCAGATTTTCGTTCTGAAGTATTTGGTGATATTGTTCTAAAACGTTGAACATTTCTTCTTTAGTCTGTGATTGCATAAAAACATCGTCTAAATAGGTGATTGCGTTTTTCTTGAGTATTAGTGGTCGAAAAATTTTGCTCATAAAAGCTGAAAATGCTGCTGGTCCTATGGATATTCCATAGAATAAGCGGTTGAATTCATACTGTTGGTTTCCAATAACAAATTGTGTTAAACGTCGCGATTGTTCATCTAATGGCATTTGATTGTATGCACTTTTCATATCTGCGGTTGTAAAGTATTTTCCGTTTATTTTTGTTAAAATAACTTGTATTGGTTCAATAGGCCAATTACACTTTGATTCATCTATGAGTGAGTTGAGGTATCTAGCGTCGAGAACGATTTTTAATGATTCTCCTTTGGCTAGAATGATAACAGGGTTGATAAATGTGTTACCTTTTGGTTGTTCTTCTTTATTTACTGGTGAGATTATATTGTATTGTTCTAAAATATCAAGTAATCTGTTCACTTTATCGTGTAAATGAATTGGTACTTTACTTGCTCTTTGTTTTTTGAAAACTGCGTCTGGTTTTAATGGGAGATGTAGTGATGAGCTGATTTTGCCAACATCAAATTTGGATGTTCCATAGACTGATGAAAATTTAATTAGCTGTTTGGCTAATTTTTCAAATTCGTCTTGTGTTATTTGTGAATGTTGAAAATTAAACATTGTTAAAAATTTCTGTTGATTCTCTGTGTAGTTATTTATGTTGAATGTCGGTTTGAAATATGGGGTTTTTGTGAAATAATCCGTATTTCTTTTTTCGTTACTTATTATATTATTTATAGATAATTCTTCATTAAGAATTGTGGATTGACAAATATCTAATAATTGGAGTATATTATTTACGCGATATTCTTTTTCGTGTATTGGTGATATCGTAGCGTTGGTATCGCAATAGCCTAAAAGTCCTAAAGGTAATGTTACTTGATAGGGTGTATTGTTGTATACATGTAGAGAAATAATATCTGAATTCGAGTTTTTCAAATATTTTATGGATGAGATTGTGATTTTGAAAAACTTATGGATAGGTTTGAATTCAAAGTCTGACATAGAGAGGTGTTGTTTGTTTTGTTTTTTATCATATTGGTGAACTTGTTTTATTGAAAAATTATATAGGTTTCCTGATAGTGGTTTCAGGTGTTTTCTTTGTTGGTTATATATTGGATAAAATTTTGAAAAAAATGGTGGTTGTTTGTTTAATCTTTGAAAAAATGTTAGGGATGTGTCTTTTGCTTTTGTGTATTTATCTTTGATTAGTATTTTACTGTTTAATATGTTGATTGTTGGTATATATTTAGAGATAAATGGTATTCCAATGATATTGTGTTTAATATCAGTGATATGGAATATTTGTTTAAATGGTTTAGTTAAAATTTTATTTTGCTCCATTGTTCTTGTGGGGAGAAGAAATAATTGAATTTTTCCATAGTTTACCAATGTTGATCCTTGTGCTGTTGCTAATTTACTGGAGGTTTCAAGAGGTGTTAGCTTTGGGTGTAAGGTTTTTATTTCATTCCATGTGGGAATGTTTATTATATTTGATTCTGCTCCTGAATCAATTAGAAAATCAATTTCAAGATCTGGTGGTTGAAATTCTTTACTTCTTGGACTTTCTAAAAGAAATGGTATTGTCCAAATTTTTTCTTTGGGTTGTTCTTTTTGTATGTTTTGATAGATGTGATTTGTATTCAAGCATTTTGTTTTGTTATTCTCATTGGGTTGATTTGTAATGTTAATTTCATTAGTTTTTTGCGTCGTCGGTGTGGAATGGATGGGTTCAATATAATAATTGTGAAGGAGTTCTGATTGATTTTCATATATGTGTGATGAAAATGGTTGTTCATATATAATAGGTTCATAGTCATTTTCGACTGCTATCATATTGATGGAGATAGTGTTTTCTGTTTCACTTTCTGAGTCTGATGATTCACAGTTTATTTGATTGAGTTGTAACATATCATTTACTGTGCCGTCAATACCTGGAGGGTCTGATGTTGTTTCTGGATTTGATTGTACTTGATTTATATTCCTTTGATGTTTAGGTGTACTACTTCTATGGCGATTATTAGAATTATTATAATGGTTATTATTCCTGTGTGGTGATTGGGAATAATTTCTATAACGATTATTATAACTTGAATGTCGATTTTGTGAATTATTTCGTGATCTGTTTTGGTAGTTATTGTTTGCTCTGTTATAGTTCGATCTATTATATGAGTTATTCCTTGATCGATTGTTCGGGTAATTCTGGTTTCGGTTGTTTGAATAACTTCTATTCCGATTATTGGAGTAGTTTCTATTCCTATTGTATGATGAATTTCGTGATTGATTGTTTGGATAGTAATTTTTTCTTGATTGGGAATTAGATCTAGAAACAAATCGTGTTGTATTTGAATTTGATCTGGAGTAGTTATTTCGACTATTTGGTCTATTGTAGTGATTTTGTGATGAATTTTGCGTATTTCTTCGTTCTGGTGATCTTCCTCTATAACTTGAGTTATATGGTGATTGATTTCTTGTATAATTTGTATTGTTCGGGAGTGGTTTTCCTGAACTGTTGTTGCTGTACACAGTTTTGTTCGGTAGATTTTGATCTTTTTTCATGTATTGATAGAATGATTTATTTGGTTCTTTATATTTTTGAGGTTTATTTTGATTGTCTTGCTGTTTTTGTCTACATTCAGAAATACTATGTCCGTATCGTCGGCAATAATTACACCATTTTTTGAAAGATGGTTTGCCTTTAAAGTTTGGGTGTTTTTCGTAAATATTGAGTATTTCAGTGATTTTTTCAACGAGGTCTGTATCTGATTCCTGTATATTGTTGATACTTGTGGTATTTGTTTCGATTCGGTTAACATATTGTAATTTCAGATTTTCTGTTTCTTCGAGTTTCATTGTGATTTCTGCTTGTTCTAGTTTGTCTACTAGTTTTCGAAAATCTAAATCGGGTTCTCGAATTGAAGAAGGATGGGATGCTCTCTTTTTTATTGCTATTTTTCTTAATTGCGGTGTTAAGGTCATCATTAAGATTTCTGTCATCTTTGTGTTTTTATAGTCGTGTGTATTTAATGAATATGCTTTTCGAACTAGTGTTTCGATGCGTACTGCTAATTGCTTGATGGTTTCATTTGGTAATCTGCGAATTTCATTACATAAAACTCTTTGTTGTTGTTTGTTTCTTTCGGAGTCAAACATTTTTGAAAATTCTTGTGTAAACCTTTTCCAATTTGATTTTATTTCTATAGGCAATACTGAAAACCATTTTTGGGCTGCGCCGTCTAAAGTTGTTTGTATCAACGCTGTGCGTCGATGTATCCAGTTTTGATGTAGTGGCGTATTAATTGGTTCAGGTCCTATATTTAAAATCAAATTTGCTGTTACTGCATTTAAATAGTCTTCTACAGAATATTCAGGGTCTGTTCCTGTGAATACCATTAAAGGTTTATTTGATATTATTGATGATCCACCCATAAGGTATGGATTCATTGTCATTTGTAATGATTCTGCTGCATTTGGTATTTGAGAAAAATTTGAAAGTTGATTTCTTGTTATTTCGTGTTGTTGAAGATAATATGGGAGTGGTATTTCATTTTGCATTTGTGTTGGTTGATACGAGTGTGTGATCATTGGGTTTTGTTGCTGAAGTGGTTGAAAAGATTGTGTATTAATTGGGTTTTGTTGATGAATTGGTTGTTGATTTTGTGTTTCTATTGGTTGTGGAGAAAAAATTCTATGATATGTATGTGGTTTCTGTATTCCTTGTCCACGATATTCTTGATTATAGGGTGCAAATATATCTGGTTGTAAAAAATCATCATCTGAGGATAAGTAATCCATTTGATAAGATGTTTGTTTTTTATTTTTATTTTGTTGAAAAAATGGATAGTTTTCACTACGATCCTGTGAAGGATGTAAATTTGTTTGAAAATTTACTGAATTAGTTTGTGCTATTGGGTTATCCCAGTTTCGAGATCTTGTATAATTACTAAAATTTTTTCGTGGGGGATAATTTGTTTTTGATGGATGTGTGTAATTATAATTATGTTCTGCAAAATTGTTTCTAGTGAACGTTTTACGTGTTTTTGACGGTATTGTCATGGGTCTGTATGTTTGATAATCCATGTGTGAATATTTTGGGGCAACCGAAGGTTTAACGGTTGATTGTAAGGTTACTTGTGTTTGTGAAGGGTTTGTATTTCTTGGTGTTGTTAAATTTGGACGTATTGGTGAAATACTTTGTTGTGTAGTTGTTGTGTGTACGATTTCTTCATTTATGAAGTGTGATGGTGTCTGGATATCTTGTTGAGTGAGATTTCTAGTTCCATTGAGGTTTTCATTGTGTATGACTGTGGAGTTTAAACTATTATTTTGCATATCAGGTAAAAATGTATTATAGTTTAATGGTGTTGCATCAATGGTTAATGGTATTACTCTTACATAATCTCTTACATAAGATATCGTACTTATTGCTTGACTTGAGATTGATTGTGGGAAGTTTATGAATGCGGGATGAGACCATTCGGGGTCCTAAACATAGTCTGATTGTTCTGTGATGGCAGTATCATCGTTTGAGTTTTGGGGTCTAAAATTTTTTCTTGCTTGTGAAATTAAATCAATATTATGTGTGAAATAATCTATTATGAACCATGCCAAAATTTTTTGTAAGTCGTGTTTTGTATGTTATGAAACTTCATCTTTCGTGAAATTTTCTTTAATTATATTTAGAAAACTAGAGAGTAGTGTGATTTCATGTCGTACTTTTATATGTTTAGATGTTTCTGTCGGTGAGACATTTGGTATCTGGATTTCGTTTTCTAATATCGAGATATAACTATATATTATCGCAAAAACTTCATTGGTGAATATGGAGTTTGCTCTTTGTGAGTTATGATATTGGATGCTTTTTATATATTCTGAGAATACTTTTGAGAATTCTAAATCAAGGTCGTCTGTTTGAATTACATATTTGCTGTGATTCTGGTTTGGTGAGTTGAATTCTATGGAGTAGATTCCGTATTGTTGTGTTATGTTACATATATCTTTCAAATAGTGATCGATAATTTGTCTTTTGATTTTTACATCTGGGAACTCTGTTTTACATGGACTGATTCCGGGTTCAAACAAATTTAAGAGTAAATTTTTGCAAAATATGTGCTGTCCTCTATCAGTGGTTGCATCTACGATAAAGGGGAAGATATCATCATCATCTGGACTTTCTTCACCTGGGGTGTGTGTTGAGCTCATTTTTTCGTTTGATGACTGTTAATATGTAATTATCAATGTGTCTAATTGGTTGGTTCCAAATGTATAAATGTACTGGTTTGTGTTTATATTGCTTTTTTATTCTTCTTTTTCCTCTTTTTGATGAATTTGAAGTTGTTTCTGAGTCGGAAAATTATAATTGATCGTGAATGGGGCAATTTTTATCTATAGTCTCCTTTAATTTATAAAGTTCGTCTAAACTGCTGGTTTCTGATTCTGAAAATGCGTTGCGGTTTTTGGAAAATCTTTTTCGTGTAATTTGTCTTTGTTTGGTTATTATTTTTCTTTTTAGTGTTTGTCGTTTTGTTCTGATATATCCAACTGTTTGTGTGTGTGGTGTGATTACAAGATCGTATTTTTTGTTATCTATTTCACAATTGTGTAAAACGATTGTTTGTTTATTTCCTAGGTTTTTAAATGACATAAGGTTTAGGATGACGGATGCAAAAGGTTGTTAAATGATTTCTATTACTTAGACTGTTAGTCCTTACGATTTTTTGGTTAGCCTAACCTGGGTCTATTTATTCAGGGTTGGGGAGAAAAGTATATCGATTCCGAAGAATGATTTTATACTTTCTCGTGGCTAGTATAAGCTAAGGTGTTAACTTACTTAATCTTACTTAAGGGTAGTGATTGTGTTCAAGGGTTGGAGAATAGTAAATCGATCCACAAGGTTCAGGTATAATTAGAACGCGAGTAGTTCGTTAGATACTATTTTAAAACTTACTAAGTCTAAGATTTATCCTGGGTCTGGTAAGAGGGGGGATCAAGTGAAGGATGAATAACCGAAGTTCTTCACTGTTTATCCTAATTTGAATGATTAGTTTGTTTAAAAACTTCTATTAGTCCTGGGTTTTTAGAAAGGGTTGGATAGTGAATCGACGTTTGAGGTCGTTAGACACTAGTTAAGTGGGTGGGGGAGAACAAAGTTGTTCTTTTTGATCCAAGGATAGGCCTTGATGATCAAGTTTTAAATTTAATTAAGTAGAAAATGATTTAAGATCCAAGGATAAGCCTTGATGATCTGATTTTAAAATTAAGTGAATTTAAGTTTTAATAATGATTTAAATTTGTGTAGAGAAAAGATTTAGTGTTTTTATGATATTAGTGAGCTTATGAATGCTGTTATGTTTAGGTGATGAAGCTGGAACAACAGGATGATTTATAGTTACTAACCATTTATTGTCATGCTACTAATTTTTATTTTGGTTTTTCAGTAAATATTTTTCAAACATGTTTTGTATGTTACTGCAGAATTTAGGAAAACGATCTGAGATCTTTTTATCAATCGTTATTGTATATTAATAATTTGGTTTAGCGCCAGAAATGATTTTGAAGATTGACTTCAAGATTTTATGTTTGCAAATGAAAATCTAAATTCATTGCTAGTAGTATTCTAAATACAAAAGTTTGTGTTGGCTTTTGCCGAACTATTATATAACTATATGGTAAGTTTCTACTTTGTCGTATGTCGTCTCTGGTTCGAGGTCTTCTTGCAATTCCGGGTAGTTCTGTTATCGTTCGGAATATTGGCTCTGATCTATTGAGTCGTAGAGACATTTCGATTAAATTATTGTCGTATAACATTTTGTAAATGTTTTGTCTAAATTCTAATCTATTATTGGTTAATTCTAAGCTATTAAGGTCTTGTTCGAGAATTATGGTCGCACCAGATGAGTTATGACCGAGGTGTATAACTCATAGAGTAATTTCGGATAGGGTACACCGTCTGCTCGTCACGCTATCTTATTTTCGGCCGGATAGATTCGTGCAACTTCTTAGTCTAATACCAATCCTAATCTTACTCTTATACTATCTAGTCTCAGGTTGTTTAACTAGTCTCTGCTAGGCTCAATAGATCTAGGGTATACTGGTTTATTGCGGCTGCTGAAGTCTTCTTGGAGAGTCAACTAATTTCTAAGTTAAATTCAAATCTCTCTGGTGCTGAAATTACAAGTAATTTCAGCACTTACAAATAAGTGGATTGTTAGTTAGATGGATCATGATTGGTTAATATTAAATACTTTACATTGGTAAAATATCTAATTTATCCAATCCTAAAATGTAGTTTAGATCAGGTTCCACTAGACCAAAATTCATCATGGTAGAGCAATGCAGTCAGCATTGATTTTGTTCAGCTATGCTGGGATCACAGCATCTCTAGCTCCAGCATCCAAAAGATTGTTGACGACCCTTTTATTCAATGAACCAATCGGCTAATTTTCCTCTCCATATACAGATTTTCTCTTGTCAAAATTATCACTGATATAACTAACGGATGCCATTTTTAAGAGGTGCCTTGTCATGGATAACACCTATTATGGACTAAAGTTGCACAAAGATTCAAAAACGTACATTTTCCAGATGAAAACTTTAAGTTTTGGGGTGCTTGTAAAGTTTAAATTTGGCCTGAAGTCCCTTCAGCTTGATTTCCCGTCGGCCTATTGTCCTTGACCCGAAATTTATCTCAATTGTTTGCCTAGTTGTCACCAATTTGCCTTGAATTTGAATTCAAAAAGTGAATTTCTTGAACAATAAGTCGATCTATTAGCCAAGCCAAGCAAAATTGTTGGAGTATTGACTATTAGTACAGCAAATGATTGAGATAATCGAGAACCGATGCTTGGAAAGGCCAGGAAAGTTTTTTTTAATTATGGAAACGAAGTTAGATAAAAAATTACCTCAGTTTTCAAACTTCAGAAACAATTTTTTGTCCAAGCAGCAGAAAACTCGCATGTTTTTTTTTTGGTTTTTTAAGCGACTACATGTAGCCTTAAGCTTAAACGTGGGGAGCAAGCTGTGAATTTCCCAAGTTTCAGAAATTTCCGGGCATAATTATCTGCAAAAGGACTAACGGGACAACTTTGTTTCTTGTAAGAGTGTTGGAAAATGGGAAATTGGTTTCTTGGTGTCTATTTTTTGTTCGCTGGCGAAAATAGTTTGAGGTGGAGCACAGCTTGTCTTGACACAATATGACTGTTTTGTCTAGATATTCAAGTCGCTGCCAGTCATAATTTGTTATGCCATTTGTGTCTACGTAATGTATTCATGCCGTTTGTATTTTTGTTCACGTTTTCAGAGCTGACGTATTATAACCTCAAATTAGCTAAAAATTACTTTTTGAGCATTGAATTTCATGATTAAACGGAGCATATTAAATCCTTTTTTGGATATTTTAGTCCACGCCAGGTATAACTTTCATGCCTTCTGTTCACGGTTTCGTAGTTGAAAAAAGCACTTGGAATAAAAGTGCTCTTAATATTAATATGCGTGAAATTACGAAGTGGTATAAAAAGAAAACATTTGATCGATCAATTTACTTCTCTTATGCCACTGATTTTAAAGTGATACTTACAAATAAAATCCATTACAAATCTTATTTTTGTTTTGTACCAGCGGTATTTTACCTGTCTCTGAAAACGTGAACAAAAACAACAATTTGACCAAATTAAGAAGGTACAGATCAGTTGCTATCACAATACTAATTCATAATTACTTTGACGACTTCTGGCTTATAAACTGGTTTGATTTGGCCAATACTTTTTTTTACTACTAATAAAAAAATCTTCGTAATAATTTAATCCAGAATATCCTTTTGACAATGGGTTACCATAGAAGACATGCTCTAGACAATCTCCTCCACATTCCGTGGCAGCTCAAAGATCGCCGACTTTGGCGAGCAGTTTTCGCCGAGTTCTTCGGAACTTTCATCATGGTTTTTGTCGGCCTGATGAACATTGTCGGCAGCGAGTACGATTCAGGAATCGGAGCTGGAATTGACAATCTGGTCACGCCTGGACTGACCTTCGCGGCCATAATCATGACTCTGATTCACATCATCGGACCCACTTCGGGGTGTCATATAAACCCGGCTGTCACTATCTCTCTCATGGCCTGCAGAAGATGCCACTTCATCAAGGGACTTCTCTACCTTCCGATGCAGTTTGCAGGCTAGCAGATTTGGTCACATCCAATCCGCTCCGCGACACCTCGCAAAACTTAGGGAAACCCTCAAACTCGCAAGTTAGATAGTTAGATAGTTAAGAACGCAAGAGCATTAGCAAAAGAGGCGAACTCTTGATCCCTTGCGCGGTGGCCATCAATAAGCTGAATGGTCTAAGAGCAGAATGGGTCCAAGAGCAGAAAAACAGAATAAAATTAACTTTTGCTTGCTAATCGGTAAATTAAGTATAAGAATTGTCCATATTACCAAAGAAACGAATATTTTATGGATAATTTGAGTAATTTAATCAAGATTTCAAAAAAATTCAATTAAAAAACTTAATAAAATTATTCTAATTCATGCATAATTTATTCATTTTCGTGTTATTATTGAAGATTCTAATAATTGTTCTATCAATTAGCCCGTATAAACCACCAAAAATCTAAATATTTTTTGTTTTTCTGCTCTTTAACTCATTCTGCACTTGGACCATTCTGCTTATTGCTCCGCCTCCTCCTTGCGCTTATATTCAGAACGATTAGTGTCAGGCGTGTGAGTTCATTTTTGCAGCTAAATTGAGATTATTTGAATAGAAATTTAAGAGATTAGGTCAAAAAAAAATTCTTGTGATTTGTTGATGGATGTCCTTAAACTAAACGAGTTTTCTTTTTTGCGAGTTGTCGTGATACAAAACCATCCAAGTTACATAAAAACATGGTTAATGGTTACACTGAACAACTTTAAGTGGTTTAAGTGCTACGAAGAGTAAGTTTGAAGAAATCCACCTTCACCTTGACCGACTGAAAAGAAATCTAACCTAACTTTTGATTTCAGCTTTTTTTTTATTTCAGCAACAATTTTTATTTCAGCTATAATTTTCGATTTCAGCTATATTTGTTAATTTCAAATAATTTTTGTATTTTAGCTACATTTTGGGATTTCAGCAATTTTTCAGCTACCTTTTTATGCTAATTTATCAGAGTCTTATGTTCCAGCAAAGCGCTAAGAGCTCCGATATGTTTTCACATTAATGTTTTTTTATTCAAGTTTGCTACTTTATTTTGGTGGTCTAGTTTCGTCGTGGATTTTGACTGGCCACCATTTGGAGCAGCACATTTCATAAAAAAGGTAAATATTTCTGAAGCGTTTATGCTTCAATAATTTTTAGTTACATTTTCATGCCATTTTCAAGAGTTTTGCAAAAACTGACGCTGACAAAAAGTTATTGATTATGCAATTTATGTTGCCTTTAACTGAACAGCTAGCCGCAACTTTGAAAGTCTGGACATAAGATGCGGTGGTGATGTCGGCCATGGTAAGATGGGATCTCTCTAACAGCTATATTTTGAAATATCTCTTAAGTAATGTGTGTGGGACTGTATATAGGAGGAACAGCTGGAGCGGCCATGGTCTATTGGATCGCACCTGAACCCTGGGTTGAGGAAACCTATCTGGGCATGAACAGACTCAAGCCAGGCATCAACATGGGCCAAGGTCTGGTTGTGGAGATAATCGGGACCATGATTCTGGTGCTACTCGTGCTAGTCATCTCAGATCCCGACCCAAAGAAGGATTTCGAGGCTAGTAGATTTTGAAAAAACAAGCCAAGAAAGGCGGAATTTTTTGGAAATTTTTGCACGTCTTTAGAAAACTTTTAGGGTTAGTCCGTCAAAAATGGGTATCTCAAAAAGTACATAGGGGACTATTTGAGTCGGCAGAGGGAAGAATCCCTGAGGAGGGGAAAATGGCTCTCTTGGGAAATACTCACAAAATATACAATATTTGTGGTTTCATTTTCCAGGGATTCCCGGCGACCTCAGCTGGATTCATGGTTCTGGCCTGCGTCTTCTTCATGGCCCCCTTCACCGGCTGCAGTCTCAACCCCGCACGATCCTTCGCCCCCGCCATGATCATGCTGGACTTCGCTGACTACCACTGGATCTACTATGTAGGTCCAGTATCCGGGGGACTCATAGCAGTGGCTCTGTACTATACCATGTTCATCCAGGGTATCCACCAGTTCGACGACCCCCCGGAAGACAACACCAGCGAAAACCATGAGCTGCAACCGAAACAGAAATCGAACGGTTCGAGTGAGGTTCCTTGAAATGAACCTGCTAAGGAAAAGTCAAACAATGTCAGAAACTACTACTTACAAAATAGCGCTACAATAACAAGATATAAACTGCAAAACAGAAACTTCTATCACATTACCACAGATAACTTACAGACAGCATAATTTTTATCAGAGTTTATTCAACTAATTGATCAATTATTCAACATTTTATCAAAAATTATTCAACTAAATGTTTTGAAGATAAAACTAAGTTCTGGAGAATATATGCACAATAAATTGAATAAAAACTGTGCATATCCATTAAGTTTTTTCAAGGTGACAAAAATAATCTAGATGTTTGTACTATCCGAGCATAAGCTTGAATGTTCCGACTGTCCGTTGACATATCTTCAATGTTCCGAGTGTCCGTTGTTGGCAAAATTTCCCAACAGCACACACAGTTTAGATAAAGGTGACAAAATTTGCGTCTAATATCGCATTATTGGATTATATATCAAACCTCAATTCATATTATAGTGAAGTCAGACGCAGATTTTTTTTTTAAAAAAAAGAGAAAAAAGCGCTTTAGTTATTACAAAAAAAGTCCCGAGATCAAATTTAAAAATAAAGTTAGTGTGGACTTTTTTATACGAAGTTATGGGGCTTCGAATACCCCCAATTTGGCCAATTCGGGATGATTAAGGCGCGCCAATTAGATTATATATAATATTATATATTAGTCTGCTCAAAATTAACTCCAATATTTTTCAGGCAAGTTAATTGAACTGATCCAACTGTTGCGCTAGCAGACTCAAAAAAATAATCTGCCGCTAACGCTACGTGTTTGATAATCAATAAGTAGCCAGCGTTGATTATCCCATTATCCCATTCAAAACCCCATTATTTAGCAATAAAAATATATTTAAAAAATTCTTTCGAAAATTGTTGTTTTTGACAAATTTTGCATGGAGGAAAAATCACTCCAAGCACAAAATATCCGTCTTTTTTCTTGAAATTCCGAAACTAATGAAAAGCGAAAACTTCTAAGTTTTAAGACTTCGATCAACGAAATCACAACCAAACAGGTTTTTCATACTATTAAGTTTATATCATAACTTTAATTAATTTTGGTTTGAAAGTAAGCATGGAATATTTTTTTTCAATGTGGGTTTTTTCTTTTGACAAGATTTTTAACTTTTTAACTAAAAAAAGTTTTTTTTGTGGAATTTAATCACAAAGTTTTTTTTTTGTAAACTAGTGGATTTAAAGATAGCAATATTCGCTTTTTCCCGACTTTTGAATGAATAAAAAATATATTAGCTTCGGGTGTATTTTACTTAGAACATTTTTGGTGATCGAATGAGCGAAAGTTTTTTTCCCCTCTGCAAATATCAACCACATATTTTTTGCGCTCTTTTGCGATTTTATTTGAGATGTTGAAATTGTAGCGCGAATCATTCATGAGTGGCGTGTATTCCGAATGGAGTCATTTCAATGTGAACTGATTTTTTCCCTAAACGGCAAAAATTTCACAGAAAATTTTATATTGGCTGCAAGGATTACAAAAGCAAACACATAATTTATCATCTTTTTTAATCAAATTTTTTCGAGATCACTTATACGGCAGTCAAATTGTTCAAGGATTTGCCTTGTTACGATCAATCTGGTTCATAAAACAATAGATGGAGGCAAACGACATTACTGGAAGAATGCCAAATTAGGTGTAGAGCTTGTTATAGTGTACTTGGCATAGCGTGTAGGCGATGCATTTAAAAAAAAACAGAAAAAACGCTCTCTTGTAAAATAATACAACTTTCCTCAAACAAATAGCTGAATTCTCTCCTTATTGGTGTGGTTAAATTCGTTGCAAAATCCAACTCCAGTTCACTTTGGATAGGTTTGATCATCAATGCGTAATTTGCGTGTCTGTAGAAAACAGTCCCATAAAAAACAGTCCCATACAAAACAGTCCGGAAAAACAGCCTCAAGAAAAACAGTTCCAAACAGTCCCTTACCAACAGAGGGTAGGACTTAATACGATATTTAGAGCCGGTTATTGCCGCGAACGGGCGAAGCGCGCGTAGCGCGCCCAACGGCAACTTTAAGCCGGACTGTTTTGTATTGGACTATTTTATCCTTCATTACATGATTTCTTGGACTATTTTGTATTCTACTCTTTTGCATGGAACTGTTTTGTATATGCACCGTAATTTCAACTAAGTCTGGAATTTCATTCAAAATTTGCGTTTTTCCGATTCAACTAAATCTGGAACTTTATTCCAAATTTACGTTTTTTGGCGTGATTTATACACTCTCGTGATATTTTGTGTTGTATCGTGTTTTTGTTAATTAAAAGCCTGGTTCCCTTGTTTTGATATTAAGACCGCTTGGTCAATTGTTTGTTTTGCAGGGATTGAGTAAAGCTCTATCGTGACTTTTTATTTTTGTAATTGTGGTTTCAAAACTGCTGTAAGGGTGTATTGTATTTATTGCTTTTTTTGTAAAGTTTGAGAGTTGTAGCATTGTAGCAATAAAGTTGTTGCATGAAATGATTTTTTCTCGACATTATTGCTCCGATTTTTGAATAAATTGAGGAACATCCATCCTGGGGGTGGTTTTTATAGGCAGACCAACATCCAAAAAAGCTCTGCCTGCGCATCAATCCCTGAAGCTTTGTGCACCCTGCGTACTTGCGCGAATTGTTGAGATATGCTTGAATGTTGTTCAAAAACAATTTTCTGTTAGGCGGATTTTAAATTTTAAAACCTCTCGTATCTGAGTATGATTTTCAAAGGAACTGTTTTCAAAAAATTTTACAGAATATTTTTGCTTGCATGTTTTTTGTTCTCAACACAACACAACACTAATTTTCTTAACAGTATATTTTCGAGAAAAAGTTCTCTGTCTGACTGAATTTTGACTACTTGAGCTCAATTATGAAACCATTTCCCATTTGATCAATTTTTTTGAAATAACAAGGGTGAGACTTCCAGTTTTCTATTAACACATAGAAAGTTGACGGAAATAACCAGCACACAAGTGTTTTACAAATATTGAAGGCACATTAGTGTTTACAAGTATACATGTAGTTCAACTAGATAAAACTAAAACATTTATAGGAAACACATTAAATGGCAAAAAAATACTCAAATTTTTGCCCTGGTAAGCTTTGTTGCTATGATTATTTGTTATTGCCATTGTGTGTTTCGAAAACCAAGATAAGCTAAATTGCTCCGAAAATCTGAAAGCGCAAACTGTACCAAAAAAATCAATATCATCGGTGGTGTTTCGTTTTGAGTTCTCAAACTTTGAACTGTCGACTTTGAGCTCTCAAAAAATTTGAAGGGGTCATTTTTACCTAAATGGCATGGGTTCAGCACGACAAATGGACTCTAATTTCTTGTTTTTCAATGAAGAAGTGAAACGATTGGTGGACACTTTGTCTTCAGGATCCCCATTACAATAATTGTTCCGATCCATTCGCAAGTTAAAAAGAAGGAATGTCTGTTTTGACTATCTCAAAGAAGCTTCACAGGAGCCACGTGTGCTAACCTATCCTATTGGTCGTGATTCGGTTTCTTTTTTTTCGGTTTTCCAATAGAATTTTCTAAGTTTTTCAGACTTGATGACACAAAATGTACAGTTGACACGCAGTGAGAAACTGAACTTTCAATTTAACTCTGCCTGCTACGGTATAAATGTTTTTGTTCCGACTTTCGAAGAAAACGGAAGATTTATGCTTGATGTTGTTTTTTTTAATCAATTTTTTTTAACAAAAAAAAGTTTTTAACAAAAAAATTATACCCCATTGAAGATATCGACTCCCTAAAAGTTTGAAAATTGCTAAATTGACCATGCTCGGGATTAATATATGTTTGAAGATTTTAATCATAATGCTGAAAGCGTAACGAGAAGAAAATTTATGCGCGGCAAATTAACTAGCACAACAAAATCGTTCCAAATTGAATGAAGGCCAGCTAATCGGTAGTAATAGTTTTGTACGATTCAATTTTTACACTTGATTTTTGATATTATCCAAAATTATAGTTTTACACTATTTTCATTCAATAAAAACTATTCGATATGAGTTAAAGGGCAGTCGGAACATTCAAAGCTTTGCCTTGATATCCGAGCAGTCTTTTTTAACTATTACCATCACTCATTTTTGCGTTTTTTTGCCTTATTCAGTTGTCCTTTCTTGGAAACATCAAAAAGTTCCTTTGGACAAAAAACACATTTATATTTTCAATTTTTTGAAACTGATTCCCTATGTTTGAATCTGTTTCTCGAAATACCTTGAATTATTTTTGAAAATCATCTCCCCTCACGCTATGCAAACTGATACTTCTTGCAAATACTAAGTTGTAAATGAACCAAGAACTTCTTTCAATGCAAGGCAATATTTTTTCAAAAGCAATTGATAAAAGATGCGCTCCAGAATTGTCATTATGAGAATCGAAACTCAGATGGAAAAAGAAAAAAACTTATTGGTATAATTATTCTGCATAAACTACATTATTTTTTTTGTTCTTCAGAAAACTTAAAATAATCCATGTTAAATATACACCCCAGTTGCAATAAATTTTCTATCATCCCAAGTTAGTGAAGTACACAATTAGAATGAACCTGTTGTTTTTTCTTGAAGTTTTTTTTCGAAATTGTAAAAATCCTCGTCTAAGCTGGAACAACCATCTCCGAATTTACTATCACACATTTCTAACTCACTCCCCTCTTCAGAAACGAGAGGCGAAAGCCGAATGATTTCACATGGTGCTCGTGCTCTCGGCTCTACGTTAAAACATCCAGCTTTTTCCCCTTCGAAATTGATCAGAAAAGTTTGATTTGTTACTCCTAGATCAATTTCAGAGTCAGAAAATTGATCGCCAGTTTCTTCAACGGTCGCTAAAGAATCTTCTTTTTCTTCAAATTCAGATATTTCGAATACTTCCAATTTGGTTTCAAGGTTTTTAATACGACTCTTTTCAACAAATGATTGTAGTTCTTTAATACGTCTTTTTTGAGATTTTGTCTTTCCCTTTTTGGGTTTTATTTGGCCAAGTTTTTCACCAACCATCCAGTTTGTGACCTTTTCTTCAGAGGTCAAAACGCCCAATTGATTTTCACTTCCTGGATCTTCAACTAGCAAGTTGACTTCTTCGTCATGACTTTCGTCATTTGAGCCAGAATTGTTCGGTGTTTCAACACCTGTTATTTTCAATTCGGCTTGAAAAATAACTAATAACATTAATGATAACATAAAGTGAAGTGTAGCTTGTAAAAACCATGGAAAATGATGAGACCAAATATGTGGCGCTGCTAGGCATGCAATGGAACCTATATATGCCATTGATGCAAACAGAACTGCTAATTGATGGAAAACGTAACTTTTAATCTCATCGTTTGAAATCACTTCCATTTTGAACATCTTTCTGATTTGACTTGAAATTACTAGCCGTGATAAAATGTCACAAATTGTAGTTAAAACGCACAATGAAATTCCCAAAATGAGAACTGGATCAATATTTGAAAGGGTCGCCAATGTGTTTTGTGGCTTGTTTTCATCAGAAATTGATAAAAGTTGTCTCGATTGAAAATGTTTGTGAGTTTCATTGGAAAAATAATATTCAGAATTTGAAAACTGAATTTCGAAAACTTTTCGGATTGTCAGTAAAAAAGTAAAGAACAAAGGGATGCAAAGGCAATTAAGTTCCCTTCTAGACGCAAAACCTGAATTTAAGGGAGATTTTTTTCTTGAAGTAGGGTGTTGTTTTCTGTTTCCTTTCGTCAGCCAAGAACAGAAAAGTTCCGTTTTGAAAAACAGCAAATAAAAAATAGCTACAAAATAGGTTAAAAGGTACATAAATTGTAACATTTTTTGCGTCCATAACTGCTGTGCGAATTCCACTGCTAATAAATTGGCAGCAGAAAGAAAAATTTTGAAGGCAAAAAATATGACATAAAACACACCATCTGATGACTTGGAAACGGTTATGTAATTACTATGTAACTGCTTGCGTAATGATATCCAAACTTTTATTTCAATTATTTGTGAAACTAAATAACAAATTGAGGAAATGAAAGCAAGAGCCAGCCCTGGGGCAAATTGGGGACTTTCTCTGGGGTTCATCTGAAAAAATGAAACTTCAATGTTTTTCGAAAATTCTTTGAGGAAGGAATTAGTATTTTTTATAAAGTAATTCTGACACCCGAGAAAATATGTTCAAAGCAACTGTATCACGCTTGAACAAAATCATCAAACTTTGAACAACAGAAAAAAATGTGACGGGAAAAATAGCTGGTTAACTTTTACGGAAAAAATTGATTGAATGAAGTCGGTGAAAAATGTTTATATAAGTGATAGAAGTGTGAATTTAAGGATAAATAAACACCAACGCAAACATAAACTCCATTAAAAACCATTCAAATGCCAAATCACACTCACACAATACAAGCAACAATAAAAACTACATGAACATTGTTTCTCAATCCAGCGGAGAATGAATTATGTTTGAAGTAAAAAAAGTGAAACGAAGCATCTGTGACTATAACATACCATGCGAATGCATTCATTTCAGTCTACAAAAAGAAGCTTAGTGATTAAATTCATACACTAATTTAAGAAGGGTGAGAAATTGGGGGGGGGGGGTTATGTCGGCGACAATTTAACGATTCTCTGTGAAAAAAAGAGCCAGTATAGCCTACCAGTCTAGTAGCAAAATGCTTATATATTTGTTCTATCTGATTCTTACAGGGATAGATTCAACAATTTTCTCCAGCATAAAAGTTTCATAATTTTTCTTGATTTTAGACACTTCATGATTTAAGCTTAGTGAAAATTTAAAAACTTAGTGAAGATTAATGAAACAAAAACGCAAATTATCGAAGTTCTATTCCTTTAAACGCAAATGGCTCAATCCGCTTTTTTAATCAAATAAATTTAAATACTTTAACTTGACATTTTGTCAAAACATTGGCGTATGACAATCCGTTCTTTTTTCGTTCTTTGCTTAAACTGAGTCTCAGTGGCGTGCGCAGACATTTTTTTCTAGGGGGAGCGGTTTTCTGAAAAATTTTGTCGATCTTTTTTTTCGATCGACCAATTTGATTTTGCGAGCTCTCCTAAAATAGTATATGGAACCTATTTTGCGTGAAATTTTCTGCGCAGCAGGCAAATATTTTGAAAAACAGGTCAAAAAAGGCGTTTTTAAACCTTTTTTGGAAATTTTTGATGAAAAAATTGCGTTTTTTTTGGCACGCGCTTCCTCCTCAAAATTAGTCATATTGGCGCCAAAGGCGCTTTTAGAAAAATTTTGAGGTTGTTCAGCAAAATGGATGTCATAAAATTATACCTACGGGAAGACGCTTTGAAAAATTTTGACAACCAGAATTATGCATTTTTCTGCAAGTTGAAAGCATTTTTCTGAAGCATTTTTCTGTAAGTGGAAAATTATCGGCGGGTCAAATGAAAACTATAACTTTTTTAATTTACCCAAATCATCCGCAGTGTTGAAATTAGAGAATTGTTTCTTTCACGTGGTTCTGTAATGGTACTAAAACCAGCGTCATTGTTTCGATCAAAGAATGAAAAAATAATGATGAATCGTAATAGTAATGAATAGTTCATGGGTCAGTACTGATTAAAAAAAAACAGATGTAACCATTATATCAAAGCTTGTACAAAAACATACCCTATCAAGATCTGCCAAGTGAAGGCACTTACTCTGCCACGTTGTCAAAATTTTTAAAAAGGTTGACTACCAGATTAATTCTGTGGCTACAAATTACTGAAACTAAAGATCATATCAAAAAGATACCCAACGCAATTTTTTAATTAGATTTTTTTTTCTAAACGAATAGCAGTCAGAATTATATCTACGACAGAACCCGCATCTTGTCTCAACTAAACCCTCGTGTTTCATTTTCCGCTTCTCGTCGTTAGTATTAAACTTAGAACATTTTTCAGATCTCCCAGATTATTTGAATTATACCACATCGTAGACTTGCAGCATGATTTGTTTAGCTTAAAACCGATTTTACGCTGACTCTTTGTTGTTAGTTGCTTATCTATTTTGAGAAGTTTTATCATAATGACGTTTCTGCTACCGAAGTTAGGAAAAGTTGAAGTATCGGGTTCATTTACTTTGAGATAGAAAAGCCATGGAAACCATTTATGGACAGCTGTTAGTTACATTTAAAAAAAACTTCAAAAAATACAGAAAATTTCAGAACAATTTCACAATGTCCCAAAATCCGTGTTAGGACATTTGTGTCTCAGACATTTATGTCCCGGCAAAAATAGTCCAAAATGCAAAAAGGGTCCAAAATGCAAAAAGTGTCCAAGACATTTGGTTCCCAGACAAAATTGTCCCAAAATTGACCGGGCTATTGCCACACTAGTTTATGACCGGATTATTTTGATAAGTTCTCAATAGGAAGGATTAAATTGATAAGGCCACGCAACTGAGCAATTAGACCAGAACTTACTTTGTCCTGGTTTACCCATTTTTGGGTTCCTCAATTTCAAATATTTACCAAATTGCAAAAATTTTTTGTCAGACCCGAGATTTGAACTTCAGACCTTTTGACCTTAAAATTTATGACTTCATCGCTCGGCCTTAAACGTAGTCAGTACTCATTTTTTACACACAACAACCAAAAGTATCAATCAGCCTTTTGTGTAAAGCCACAACTTCCGTTTTTGAGTTTTAAAGGTATAATCAACCTTTATGTGTCATTAAAACAGCCGGCATTATTGAAACAGTTTTTTTTTCACGATAGAAGCTGCGTGGCCATATGCACAAGGTTATCTTTCAATAAAAAATGGTGGGAAGATTTCGATTGTAAATTAAATAGTAAATCTCCAAGTGCAGTTTTTCTGTGAGGTTCTTTTCAGTTAAACTGTGGGTGTTTTATGACAAAATTCTTGATTAATGTGCTTTTGCACCAGCGGATTTAGGTGGGGGGGGGGAGGCGAGGGGGAGGCGAGGGCGATTGTTCGCCTCCCCCTCCTCAGGGATTCGACCGCCTGCCGACTCAAAGGGTCCGCCTTTGCACTATTTTGAGATATCCATTTTTGGCTGACTGACCCTAAAATATACCAATTTTTCTGGCGCCAAAATATACTCATTTAGAGGGAGAAGCGCGGGCCAAAACAAACACGATTTTGTAGGCAATATTTTCCAAAAAAGCCTAAGAACACCTGTTTTGGCCTGTTTCAAAAACTTGACTGCGGTGCAGAAAGTTTCGTCAAAATGGGGTCTTTCTGATTATTTGTGCTCGGAAAATTAATTTGGTCGACCGAAAAAAAGGTCGGCTAATTTTTTCTCTTTTTTTGTTAAAATCCGTCCCCCCGCCCCCCTCTCGAGAAAATCCTAGGTCCGCCCATGTGTGTTAAAACAGGTTTGCATTTCTTAGCAAACTTTAAGTTTCACCAAATTCCTGTTCCAGTTCAAGGTCTGGTTCCAAACAAAATTTTATAAAAACCAGCCGTGGATCCTTAGACCAGTTCAGGGAAACCGCTGGAAAATTCTTAGTCCAGGGAGACCCTTGGCAAGTTTTGGCAAGGTTTCCCTGGCCAGTCCTGGCTCCATGGATTTCCATGGACGAATATGCCGGGTGTAATTGTTTTGCTCTTCCTCATTGATCCCGCTGAAATGAGGGATCAAAGTCATAGAAGATTTGCTCAGTTCACATTTGCCCAGTAAGACTTCTCCAATCTCGTATAGCAAAAACAAGAACCAAAAAAATTCTTTGTTTTGTTTTCAAAACTTCTAAAACAGGAAACAAAAAACTTATTTTGCTAACTTTCTTTATTTTGATATGTTACCACAATTTGTTCGCCCTTTTAGTCAATATCAAGAAAAACGGAGAATAATCCCCGTCTTCGCTTTCTCTTTATAAAACTCCAGCTAATTGTAACACAACCATATAAAACTGTTCGTTCACTGGTGGGCTATAACTTTTTTGTTATTTGCTTAAGGTTGGGGGCCTTTACTGATAAAGAGCCTTTAACTCATTAGCAATATTACTGATGGGTCAATAGAAAAAAATAGTCTGCCCTATTTTAATTTTGCATCATCATCTGAACTCTTTAGCCGTGCTATATTTATTTGCACTAAAATGTTGAGCATGATAGATTAATAGATAAAGATGCGGATGATTTAGTTCACCAGCTGTCAAGTTGGTTAATTACAAACCCTAACACAGAAGTAAAGCAAATTTAAAAAACTAATGAAAATAAGACTTTCCTCGAAAGAAATTTCAAAATTTCCATATCCTTATACTTCTTTATTCCTTTTTGGCTTTGTTAAAAACGGTTTAATAAAAACTGATACTAAAATAGATACAAAAAAAAACAAAAAAAAACAAAAATAAACAGACCTTGGCTAAAAAAAATCAAATGGCTTTGAAAATTATGAAACCGGAAACAAACTCCGGTTTAACTACCGAGGCAAAACTAAAACCATTCAGACGAAAATAAAACTTAAGAGAAAAAATAAACAAAAACTCAAACAAAAAAATTCCATTGAACCATATTTAATGAAAAAGATAAAAATACAGGTAATTTACACATATTTTTCAATACAGATCTTTATCAAAACGAAGAAACCCCGAAACGTTCCAATTTGTCTTGACATGAAAAAACAAGAACTTTTTTTTTAAAAAAAAGATTTCAAAAAATGCTTTTTCGTTACTGTCTTAAGAAAGTGAGACTACGCAAAACTACGGGAAGTCAAGAAGCGTGAGAAAAAAAGCGACATACAGCAACTCGAATTGACATAAAAAAAATTTGTGTGGCAATTTGGAACAAAATTACTGCAATTTTTAACTGTATTGAAATCTAATTTGATAAAACTTCAGACTTACTTGCTCCTAATTTTTCAAATGAAATGGCAAATTTTAAACATTATTGGCGAGAAAGCAAATAGAAAAAAATCAATTGTTGTCAACAAACTCAAAATAAATCTGAAAAAAATGAAAAAAGTCAAGAACAATAGTATCTGCACAAACAAAAATGCAATTATTACAGCTGATTGAACAAAAAAAATCAACAAAGGTTTGAACCAAAGATGCTACGCGAACTAGAAAAAGAACCGATAAAAAATAGTATTTTTTTCAAAAAATTTCGAAAACTTTTTTTCAGAAAGTATTCGAAAGTTTTATTTAACTTTTATTACAGTTGGTCTGGGAAATTGATTTGAGTTTGTCAAAAAATGTAAGTACGATTTCATTTTTTCATGTAGTATTCAAGAAAAAAAGAAAAAAAAATGAAAAAAAAAACCGACTGAATTAAAGCTGACCCTCCAGCATCAAAATTCTACCGAAAAGTTTCGGCACAAAAAATACTCTATAAAAATTTTTAACAGGCACCCAAAGCCTACACTTAACGTACTTTTACAAAACGTACTTTTTCTGTGAAGCAAGTTGTTTACGGCGGAAAAAGTCTTGTACTTGGTTGCAACATTCTAGCTTGTCGCAAGAGTAATTAATTTAAAAAGGGATAACAAGTAAAATTTTCTTGCTTTCATGGTGACGCTATCTAAGAAAAAAGTTTTTTTTTTGACCAGGAATTTTAGTCTGAATGTAAAATTAGCCAAACTTTTAAGGTTTCTAAAATACTATTTTGAGCAATTGCTAAGGCCTAATTGATGTGGAAGGCGGCGCAGAATCATGAAATATTTTCACTAAACTATTACTGATTTAAGAATAGTTCAAAATTTAGGACACCTTGAATCCAAAAGTTTTTAGGAAAAAAATCAGGAAAAATGAAATAGCTAGATAAATACCAGATATAAGATTGCCTGTATGGGTCCCTGCAGTGGAAATCAAAACTGGTTCAGTAACACTTCGGTAAAACTCCAGTACAGCACCAGATTCTGAAAAGTGACTCTTCAGCTCTGATCGGGGATACAAAACTGATCTTTTTTTTTGAAATTTTCGATCTGTGTCTGATTGTGTGGTCAATTTAGCTGAAGTTACCAATAGAGTAAAAGCTTAAATATTTTAAACTTTTTTACACAGAGGCGAAGCAAAACTTCGCAACATTTTCGATACAATTTAAAGACAGCAGATGCAGAGCTTCGATATAACACAAAAAATAAAAGAAGTAAAAAACAACTTTAAAAAAGTTCTACTAAATTTTAAATTTTCTTTTGTTTGGATAGAAGTTCATTCTGGGCAAACATGCCAGACATTGGAAAATTAAACTGTTTACGAAAAAAAATTTTGAAGAGAAAACAAAGCTAACAATTGACAATCTTTGAGCAGATTCGAGTTGAACAAAAAAAATAATAGTTTTTTAAAAAAAATTTGAATTCTCCTGAAACTACAATGAGCAACTTTTGCACTTCCCCACAGCACAAAAAAACCGTGAGGTGGCAACGAAGCCTACAATCTTTGAGCAGACACCAGTTGAGCATTAAAACTAATGGTTGAATGTTGCTTATAGCCCAAAAAATTCCGTAATGTAGCAACTCAGCTGACAAAAATTCAGCAGACAAACGCATTTTAACGGAAAAAATAAATACTAAAAAACAACAAGGTCCGGCCGGGACTCGAAACCTTGACTTTGGGTTGCAAAAGCCACGGTTTTACCTCTGAGCCAAATGGGAACGAGTCTGATAGTTGTTAAGTTTCAATTATAAAGCAAGTAAGAAAAGCAAGAAACATTTGTAAGAAAAGATTTTTACAAGAAAAAAGCTCTAGTTTCAGATTACGAGACACTTGCTCTCCCAAGTCTTTTAATATGTTTTTGAGCTTCAGAGATTATCAAAATATTTTTAATAACTAACCTGTTAATCTGCTAATGATCGATTAGATAGAGCAGAGTAGCGGTCAATAAAATTAGCAAAAGGAATTGGGTAAAAGCGCAATTTTTGAAGAAACTTCAATTTTTAACAATATATTAGGTTAACTCAATTATTGATTTAGCTAAATTTATAAAGTGATATCATATATCTATATATATACAGGGGCGGATTTAGAGGGGGCTGCCCCCTGCCGACCCAAAGGTCCACCCTTTCTACTATTTCGAGTTGTACTATCCATACTTGTTTTCGGACCCTAAAAGTTTTCTAAAGGCGCCATGGGCGCCAATATATACTAATTTTGAGGGGGGAGCGCGCGCCAAAAAAAAACTTTTTGAAAATCATCCCCCTCGAGAAAATCCTGTATCCGCCCCTGTATATGTATCTAAATGATTGGTGTCTCACAGATTTGCAGAGCTACTTTCTCATATAGAGCTGATTGTGATCCTTTTTAAGAAAAATGACCGGAGTCACTAAACTAGTCCATTTTTGTTCTTATTGATATTTCGCGACGATGAACTTTGCCCTGACTGATCGCAGTTTACCCGTGGATCAATTGTTGTGATAGCATTGTGAGTCGTGTTTGAGTTTGAACCATCACTGTGTTCGGAATTAGTCGCAAAATATTCGCTCTGACAACTTCGCCTCTGCTGGTGAAAAGAGACTCCGACTTCGCCACCCGAGTTAAGCGTGCAATCCCACGAGCCGAACCGACGAGGTAACGTGTTTGAAGTCGGGTGCCTAATTACGTAATCACGACTCGTGCTGTTAACACTTGTCGGTTTTGCTCTAGTCAACGTCTTCGGCCATCTGTTCTCAACGTCGCCTCTGTGCTTCGGTTTTTTACTCGGCATTGTTGCGACGAAATTTTTATTCGGGCTACTTTGACACAAGAATGGGTTAAATTGCTGCGAGTTAACAGGACGGAACGTACTCGAGAAATGAATTGGGGAGTACATATGATTTGGCGACTGGAGAAGGTGATTCAGCCCGTAAGAAAGAGTTCCATTAGCCGATGACGCTTTAGGCCGAAGCAGCGTCTGGCTATGGTGCAATGGAGAACAGTACGCACTCACTTGAGGGTTGCCATTGGCACAGTTTGGCGATACTAATCAGAAAAATTTTAAATTAAATTGCGAAATGATCTTTAGTAGTAATAGCCGGAGCATCGCTAAAATACTATAGATCATTTTTTTGTTGTTGTGAGGGCATTTGAGAGCACTGTGCTTTAACTCTGGGGTTTGAGAGGTTGAACTCCGTGGGTCGCTGTTTTTTTTTCACTTATTAAAGCTCGTATTCTCATATTTTCTTCATTTTTGAATCTCGCTTTTATTCGTCATTTTTTTTGTGTGTTTTTGAAGTGCAATTTTTCCATTTAGCAAACAATTATAAATTCAGCTCACATTAAATGTATAGGGCTACTAATATTGTTTTAGTTAGGTTCAAAATAAAATATTTGGACAGCAGCAAAACAAAATGACTTTTTTTAACTGATTCAATTGATGAAACTAACTTTAGTATTTTGTTTCATTCACAATTCTACAACAATTTGTTTTCTCAAGATCAATAAACTAAATATAAATTAAACTGAAACAAAAACCAATAAACATACTTTTTGTTCCGACTTTCGATACGAATATTTGTGCTCGGGGTGGGTTTTTTTTTCTTCAGACAAATTTCGACTTTTTAACTAGCCATTTTTGACAAAATTTTTAAATATCATTCGAAAGGTATTGTTGTCCTGAGCTTAAATTTGAAAAGATATTTCACCTGGGATCATTTTTCGTAAAGTTCTGGGGGTTTAAAGATTGGCATTTTGGCCAATTTGGGACAATTAACGCGCGATATATTTAACGCGTAAGCGGAGATTTAATCCGCCTTAGAAATCGTCCCCAATTGGTTGAAATAAGTTTATTGCCATAATTGATTGTTACTAGCAGCGAAATCTATTCTTTTGTACTTTATATGGCATGTGGGGGGATCATTTTCATAAAGTTCAAACTTCAGAAAAAAAAATTCATTTTGTTTTATTACATTCCATTTTTTCATGTTAATACTGCTCCATAAAACTTAAAAGGCAGTCGTAACATTCAGGGCTTCGCCCTGATACGAGCAGTCTTGATATGATTAGGATTGTTTTAAATATGATCCTTATGGTGATTTTGATTTTGATTATGATTATTATGATTATTAATATTGGAATTACGATTATTACGATTATTATGATTATGATGATTTTTAATACTATGATGTTTAATATGATTAATATGATGATTTTTATGGTTACAATTTTTATTATGATTATGATTATTATTATGACTATGATTATGATTATGATTATGATTATTATGACTATTTCAATTATTATGATTATCAAAAGTATAATTTTTATTATGATCATTATAATGATTATTATGATTACTATTTTTATTATAATTATGATTATTATGATTATGCTTATGATTCATATGATTATTGTGATTATTATGATTATTATTATGATTATGATTATGATTATGATTATGATTATGATTATGATTAAGATTATTATAGTTATGATTATTATTATGATTATCATTATGATAATTATGATTATTACTATGATTATTATGAGTATGATGATTGTGGCTATAAAAATTTTTTTCGGTTATTATGATTATGATTACTATTTTAATGAGTATTTATTATAATTTATTATAATTATCATTTAATTAATATTCAATTAGTTAAACTGATTAATCATTATAAGATCTGTTACTACTGCACAGAAAAATCAATTAATGAATTAATTTTAAGTAATTATTCATTATAAGATTTCTTAAAAATGCACAAAAAAAACCAAAGAAGGCAAAATGCATGGATTTTTGTTTGAAACGGCCAACATCTACACCTTAACTAAAACAAACACAAGAAATTCTACAAAACATGTGAGATGAACTTACAACCGTTCAGAAAACGGAGAAGCTGCAATTCGCAAACACCTCAAAATCTCTCATTGTTTTTTGGAACCCGGTTGTCTAAAAAAAATGCACAAATGAAAGCAAAAACAAATTTCAGCAAAAATTTTTCATTATCCAAAAAAAATCATTTACAATTGGATGATTTTGAGCCTCCTCATTTTGAAAACTTTTTTTCTTCTTTTACTTGTTCGAAAAGTGTATTAAATCATTTCAAAACTTGAAGGGTGTATTTTAATCTGCAAACGTATCTACTCGTTTTGAGAGTGAAAACAAGCAAGGCCCGATCCCGTGAACTCAACGACTGATAACAAGAATTAGAGTCCAAGTTGATCCCCACTGCACCATAACAACAAGCTTTGCTTCCGTTGTTGTCTTTTTCGATGATTTCTTCTAACTTTTTTATAGCACACTCTACCATTTTCATATTTCATGAAAAAAACTACCAAAAAGTTTCAGAAAATCCCGCAAATCATTTTGAAGTAAAAGTATGGTATTTCCCCCTTTTGGGGTTTTCGAATACGTGACCAGATAAAGTTTTCCTATAGCTACTGTTTAACGCTATCCATTTTGTTCGATCTGTTTGGTCGACAGGAAAATCTCTTTAGTCGACCTAGTTTGCCTATTTTGTCATTTGACAAGAAAGCGGCAAAAACTATGGAGAAAAAAAAACAAATATTTTGTGAAAATACATTTTTATTTAATTTCGATTTTTCTCGTTAATTTCAAAAGTTGTTCAGTCAAAGTTAATAAGTTTTGTGCCAGTTCTGTTGATTGAGACGGGGATAATTGTGAGAGAATTTAGCTTACAGTTGTGATTCGGATTTGTGTGAATTTGTGAGTCGGTGTCTGAAGGAATTCTCCAGCAGCGGTAGGTGGCGAATATTCCCACTGATCCGGGCAGGCAAGAGATGGCGAACCAGTAGGATATGAAGAGGATGTCTGAAGCGAGCAGATTGTATACCAGATTCAGACACCACAGAGTTTCCGTCCACACCATGATGATCAGCACAAAGTAGATCGACTCCTTCAGTCTTTGAAAAAAAAATTTTTTTCTTAAGATTACTTTTTTAAGTTAACAAGATTACAGGACAAGTTTTCAGTTATATTTTGAGACTTTTGCCGACCGTCTTTCAGATGAGGATAATAGATTTAGTGCTCTATGGGTTCGCCAAAACAGAAAAATTCTATTATGTTATAGAAAATTGGTATGAAAATCGTTTTTAGTTTTGCAGCACTTTTTCAAAGTTTCAGTGGTAAATTGATAAAAGTGTATTTTTTAGAACTGAGAATGAGCAAAATCAACGCTATCAAAAAAAGTTTGCATTAAATTTTTGTTTCAATGGTTAGTGATTTACAGTGCTGATTTAAATTAAAATCAGAGCTGATTTAAATTAACCGAGCAAATTAACCGAGCAAAGCGTAACAAAACACGAGCTAAGCTTGAAATTTAAAACGCGTTTTTCTCAAATTGAGTTGAGTTTAGGCGAAAACTTATGAAAAAAACTAGCTTAAAGCTTTAGCAGAATTATTATTGTGTAATTTGTTTTGCGAAATTCGGGCCCAAAATTTTACCACAAAAATGGGTCATTTTGGTTTTTCTTAGTTAATCAAAAATTACGCCAAAAACACCCCATCGATCACCGACATGATTATATCAAAGTGAGCCCCTTACGTAGCGTAACAAACTTTAAAAAGGGTATATTCTCAAAAAAAAAATTGCAAACCGTTTAAAAATTGTTTTTAAATAAAAAATGATATTTTATATAGTAAAAACGACCTTTTTGGTCTATCAAACAAAAGTAAATTAGCTTATACAATGTTGTGGAGAATATACCCTTCTTAAAGTTTGTTGGACTGCGTAAGTGGCTCACTTTGAAATAATTATGTTTGTGATAAACTGGGTATTTTTGGCGTAATTTTTGATTAACTAAGAAAAACCAAAATAACCCTTTTTGGGGTAAAATTTTGGGCCCGAATTTCGCAAAACAAATTACACCATATTAATTCTGCTAAAATTTTAAGCAAGTTTTGTGTTCATAAGTTTCACCTAAACTCAACTCAAATTGAGAAAAACGCGTTTTAAATTTCAAGTTTAACGCGTTTTGCTCGGTTAATTTAAATCAGCTCTGGATAACTATTTGCATTTACGATACATTTTATGGTAAAAATTTTTTCTGGCCATACAATAAAGTTACTGCAGACTTACTGTGCTGAGAAGGGAACACTAGAATATTGGTGCACTACGAAAGCGAAACAACTCAGAGCCAAAAACATGAGACCGAACTGCGGCAAAACGTATGCGAATAAGAAGGAGAACTGGATGTGAAAAATCTTTTTCCTCTTCCGAACCACCTCAAGATTATCATTTTAATTTGCAGCCTGGTTTTAAAAGTTCTCTAATTTTGGTTTTCCAAGATTATGCTTGAAGCCTAACCTATAAAATTTTGACCGATTTTTTTCTGTGTCTCATTGCAATTCAACTAAATGATTTTTTTCCTTGAAAAAATAATGGGGTAAAATGATGGGGTCTTTCCCATTATAGTCCCCCAAAAAATTATAGACCCCAAATTACAAAACTCACTGCTTGTCGGGATAATAACTGTTTTTTTTCTAACAAAACTGAGGGGGGGGGGTTGTGCAAAACATGAAAGAGTGAATAGAAACGATCGCCATATCAGACTTCTCAAAACTTTATCGCAAAATTTTGCTTTTGAAATTAGAAAAAATCTTGTATGGGGGGAGGTAGTTGGTGAGAAGGGTGAGGAAAAAGATGAGGAAAAGGGGGCTGTCCTGTTGGTGGACTGTGCAGTAGACTCCCCCGTAGACTCTAGTCTCCCACTGGGGGTACATGAGGTGTACTAGAAGGGTAAGGGAAGTGAGAGCAAGAGGGATGCCCCAGGCCACAATCGAGTAGCCAATCTGTCTGTTTCTGCCGTCTCGCTCCAAGCTACGGTGTGATCTGAAATAAAAATATTATCAATGAACATAAAACTAACTTTTTCTAGAAACAAGGATAGCCGGTTACCGTGCAAGTAGCGCAGAATGTTCCGACCATAGTCTTAAAAAATACAGAATTTTTTTTTCGAATTAGTGTCGTTTTTTCTACGTGGTGCGATAAAAAGCTCTGAAGAAACAATAAAACTTAAGCATATTCGACAGTAATAGTGAAATAGGCCAATTGTAAAACAGTTTTTGTATTTAACAAATGACTTGAAAAAACGAAAAACAAAATTCGATTAAATAAGCTCTTTTCGGCCTGCACGCTCAGTTTATTAGCTCGAAATTAGACCAAAATTTTAAAATTTCATACCCCTTTTTCTCGACACTGAGAAAGAGAAAAAATCAAATGCCATTTTCCCTCAGAGTCTCGCCTTACCGTGTTTTTTGAAGTTTTCATCGAATTTACTAAACATATTGAGTGCTATCAAATTGAATACTGTTAACCTTTGATCAATTGACCGACTGTTCTCGGAGGGTAAACATCCAGTTGAGTCCCTCAAAGTAAACGTCAACTCATAACTAGGAATAGCCACCCAAAAGAACACAGCCAACATCGAGTAGTGATCGATCCACGCAGTCGCTACGCACGACGTCTCGTGATCCGACTGCAACAGCCGCACGAACCCATTCGTGATATTGAGCACGACCGCCAATAGGAATTGTAGGATAATTTCCGGCAGGAAATACCTTCAAGGGCCGACTTCACTTTTTCATTGAAAAATTTCAACTTACTTGCCAAACAGCTTCGCCATTTTGCTTTTGCAAAGCCTTTAACGCTTGAAAACACACTATTTGTAAAAATTGTAAAAAATAACAGCTAAAACAACAAACCATAGAAACTTTTTTTAGCTTCATTCTATATGGTTTTATCAATTTTTCCGAACTCCGAACTCAACTTTTGCCAAAGTTCATTGAAATAAAAAAACGTTAAAAATGTGTGGTTCTTTTTCTTGTGGCAATCGCCTGTTTCAGGCAAAAGAATAACTTCATTGCCAAACCAAACAAAAAGGACAAAAAACAGACTCCTCAACAAAAAGGGGCGAGAAATGCGAACAAATGTTTAAATAATTATCCTGTTTAGGTATTAATTGTCGTTACTACAGTCATGGAACATAGAAGGTGCAATTTTTTTTCGACGAGCAAATGAACGAAATCTTCTTCAAGCTTTCGTCGCTTTCTCTGTAAATTTTAAAATTATAGTTTTGAAATTATAACCTATGCTAAATGAAACTAATTGGAAGGAGCTAGTTGGAACAAAATTTGAGAAGTTGCCTTTTGAAAGCATAAAATAGCCAGTTTATGATAGTTACTTTCAGAGGTATTCTTGCTATGGAAATATTCTCGCAAACAACTCAAGAAGTTTGATTTTACGTCTCAAGATTTGACACCAGACCTTACACACTTTCAATTATTTTGTCTGTTGTTTTTCCATCAGCTTCTCAAAGGTCTGGTGTCAAAAACGGTCGTATCTGTTTTGACAACATATGCATGAAAAGTTATTAGGCGCTTATAATAGACAGTTGGTAAAATTTAGTTGCAACATAGCTTCTAATGAGAACCCTGTGTTTCAATCGGAGCAGTCGTTTTTCCGAAATAATGGCTGGTTCTTTATTGGCTTATTTTGATCATCAGCGCAAAACTACTCCTATTTATTTTGCCATTTTTTGACACTGGACCAAGATTTTTTCAATTACTTTGATTGTCGTTTTTCTGTTACATAAAAAGTAAATTAAATACATCAGCTTCTCTGTGAATGAGAACCATTTTGAGACCATAAAGTTAAATTTCTTGGGTTGTTTGCGAGGATGTTTCCACAGCAAGAACAACACTGAAACTTGTTTTTATATACTGGCCACTTTACGGCGTCAAACCTAGATTTTTCAAATGCTCCTGCCAAGTATCTTCTAGCATGCGTCGAAATTTCAATCCTATATCCTAATTAATTGCAGAGAACAGAGAAAACGGGAGAACACCGAGAAGAAAAATTTTGTTCATTTGTTCGTTAAACTCAAAAAGTTGCAACCTCCTTGTCACGAGGTTAGCATTGGGGGATAGTCGAATAGATTCATTCAATACATTTACAATTCCAGAAAAAAAATACAATTTGAGAAAAATTAAGAATCAATTGACAAAAACTGAAGTCGGAGCCTTCGAGGCCATAGAAGAATGAGAAGCATAGTGAAGCAGGCAAAAAATATGGACATAAGTCCCACTACTAGAATGCAGTTGGTAAGTATGGCAAATAAAACAGGGTCCATAGTGTCAAACATCGCAGCAGATTGATTAGGTAAGAAGCTTTCTTAAAATTAACATCGAAAAACGATAAGTTATGAAACTTAAATTCAATTCATTCGAAATAAATAAGAATAGAAAAATGTTAGACTTTTGAATACTCAAACAAGAAAGCAAATATTTGGACTGAAAAAGGCCTGCTTTGGTCACAATTTAAATAAATTGGGATTTAGATTTACCAAAATAACGAAAAAAAAGGCGAATGATGTTTCTTGTTGCTCTAAAAGGCCGCAAGTTATTTTTAGAGTTTCTATAAATGCAAAGAAGTTAACTTCAAATTTGGGTCATTACTTTTAGTCAGTTAGTTCTCAAATGCAAATTGGACTCAACTAATCCCAATACACAGATCTATTGTTAATACGAGTTTCACGGGTAAATGAAATTTCCCAATTGTGAATTTGGGTACCATATAGTACTGTTCACGTAGAGCAGGGTAATGTAATGTATGTTAAAGAAAACGATTCGCAAAAAATACAAAAAGCAAGTAAGTGGAAAGAGCGATAGCTAAAAAGGCGGGCTAAATGGGCTCGGGAGAATAACTCTTAGAATAAAAGGGGAATAAAATAGGCTAAGAGATATTCTGAATTCCCCCATTTTACTTTTCAGAGAGAGGACTTAAGCGGGATAACAATAGAAGCTAAGAGGTCCCACTTGTGGAAATTAATTGAATAATTGATTGGTAAATAAGAATAGAGTTGGTGTTTTATTATGGATCTAATAGGAATCCGACACCCAAGGGGATTAAGGCTGCCCTCGCTGCATAGAAACGATCACATATAGGTGGAGAGGATGGCCGAGGGGGGGGGGGTGCGAAGAGCTGTAGGTATTGCAATTCAGTAGACTTTGAGTAACTTACAAGAGAAATAATGAATGCACTTGATGAAAAAAAATCTGTATAATTTCAACGAATTCTGAAAAGTGAATACATCAAGATTTTTCTCCGCTTTTCGATGCAGAAAAACCCGGCGGCATTATAAGTTTTTTTTTGAAATGAACCCTTAGAATGTAACCATCACCTATCACTTTGATCAAAATATTCGGATTTCAACTTAATCACTCCGGATTTTAACTACTAACTGAACTACTGATGTAACTACCGTGTATTTTTCGTCCGCAAAATTTTTGGATTCTTTTCAACAGTCCTCCCTATTGCAATAGGGGGGTATGGGTTAGTAAACAAGGTACAAAATTCCTTAAGGCTAAACTGTTCAATTCTTTCTTTATAGGGAGGGGGAGGGAGATTCATTACAAGTTACCATAGGGGGGAAATAGTAAACAAGATCCAAATTTTCTGTCTGTGAGGGGAAATAAAACATATTTTTTGTCAAGTTTGTGGTCAATGTATTCAAAATTCACTATAAATCTGGTAAAACCAATGTCATCGGGCGTAATAGGCTTTTCTTTTTAATCAGTAAAAATGGTTATATGCCACAAAAAGCAGATCGATTTTTTTTATTCTTGCTTTAAATGAAAGAAGGATATCATGATGATTATACATAGTATATAGTTCACGGAAATGGCGTTGTGTTAAAATTTGCAGATTTTATTGCAAAATAAGACAAATAATGAAAAAAAAAACATCAAAATTAAGTCTGAAAGATTTTTTTAAAATATTTTGAGCCTGTGAAGCGACCATTTGGATGTTACTAAATATGTAAATTCACGGTAACGTCGGCTTATTTGTGAATCGAGCGGTTGGTATTACATGTTACAACAGCGAGTGAAGGTATTTTATAAAAAGAAATAAGCTTAATAGGGTTAGGGTAAGCTGCCCCGGCGAGAAAGGAGATTATCCAAATAAGCTCTCAAAAGGAATCTAAGGAGGCTTTGAACGCAACACAAAGTACAAAATCGATACCCCGCCCGCCTCTGACCTCGAGAATTGTTACTCCAAACCCCCTCCCCCCTCTTATTCCTCTCACAACCGCCCGACGTATTTTAAACATCAATGAACGTATCAACGTACTGTGTCGTAAATACAGTTGAAAATAAGGGCTGTATGCGATTCTAATTGAAAGGCAAATTTTTCTTGGCCGTAAGGTTTTTTATTTTTGTTTTAACTGAAAATCAAAGAGTTCTTATGATGCAAGACAGTAAAATTAATTCAGTTTGGAACAAATAACGGCTCGCTGCAGCAGAGAAATATTTTTCTTCCATCCCTTTTTATAAATCTACCGAATTAATCAAACTTAACAATAAAGTGGAGATCAAGTTTAAATTAACTGAAAAACTATTGCCTCCTAAGCGCTCTATCCCTAATTGGTGTATGGTGTAACTTGGTGTGTATTTGACCTAAATTTGGATTTAATCGACAAAAATGTGAGTTTTGAACAGCACGCAATCTGACTTGTCCTTCTCGTCCATAGTTGGACGTAATTCCTTTTTACTAAGTCAATATTAGGCGAATAAACTAAAGACACGAAAACAAGAAGAGTTATAATTTTGACAGACGTTTCGATCGTTTCCTTCGCAATCGGAAACGAATCGATTGTCGTTTTCGACAATTTTTTTGATGACCAAATCACTATGTTCTCCCTTAATAATGTTAAAAACCTTGCACTCTTTAACCCAGGAGTTGATTCAATTAGTTACACTGTTGAAGAATATCCTGGTTCTTTCGAATCAAACTCTTAGTTTTAAGCATCAAGATGGTAAAATCTTATGACACATTAAGCTGAGGGTAAGCAACAACAATTTATTTGAAATTAGATTATACGAGCTGTAGATTCGGGATTTTGAGCAAGGAAAACACCGGGCCACTGTCAGTTTTCATCTCACTTTGGTAACGACTTCAAACTATTGGGTAATTAGACAGTGCGGGGTGTCAGAAATAATCGACAGAAAATTGTTCCAGAATTTACACCAACGGAGCTCTCGGAATTTCGAACCTCGTCGAGGTGATTAGGTCATTTTAAATCTAGCCATGTTCCCACAGGGAGTTTCTGAAAATCATGCGGAGTAGTTAAAATCACTCTTGAAATATTTGGGTAATTTAAATTCAATGTTAAAGTACGCAGGAAGAATCCCAGAATTGTTAGAGAAAGATAATTTGGTTCATCGTAGTAAACACTTACGCGAAAAAATAAGATTTAAGGGAGAAACAGTTGCTACACAAACAGTGTTGAAGTCAGACCATCCAAAGGTGAGCGAGATTAATTGAAGCGAATCAGTTTGGAGGTCAAAACTGAAAAAGCTGAGTAAACTCAGACAAGGTTAAGTAGCGATCACAATCTAATTAGTTAGTCAGTAATTAATAACTGTTACTTTTAAGATGCTTGGTTGGTCATGTCATTTATATTCTCAGTTCATTCATCAACGATCACTACCTCTTCTCTATCCTCAGTTCAAACCGCAGAGTCTATCTAAGTCTCTAACCCCAGCCCTCAACCCCACTTGTTCTAACTCTGAATCTTAACAAATTATGGGCCCAGATTTCGTTTTTTTCTTGTATTAATTTTTTCTGTCAGAGTTTTTAGCTTTTAGCTAGCAGACTTTAGCATGGACTTGAAAGTCGCGGCTTTGAGTGGAAAGTCTGAAAATTTCAGAGCTTGGTCGACGAAGTTTGTAGCGCTGATGCACACCAAGGGCCTGTTCAGGAAAGTGATGGGCAATGATGATCTGCCAGTGGGTCCTACTCTCCCTGAGAGCCCGAATGCTGATCAGCAGGCAGCCTACGATACCAAGATGCAGGAACAAGCAGTGGAAAGAGGAAAGACAATCGAAACCGATTGTTCCAGCAGAGGAAAGACAATCGAAACACTGTGTAGTCCCATCTGGCTCTGGTGCTCAAAAACACCTTTTTGATGTACACAAAGAACGACTGTGTGAGAACAGATGGCTATTACATTAGGACGAAGGCCTGGATGCTGCTTCAAGAATAGTTTTGGAGTGCAGTGTGGTCAGTCCAACAGGCTCGCCTACTGGAGTGCAGTAGGCGAGCTCAGTCCAGTAGGCCAATCTGGGAAATCTATTTCAAATCTAATGGAACTCAAAGAGCAAAAACAGTTTATCAAAAATGAAAAGCAAAACGAAACTTTTATGAGGAGACCTGATTATCAACATTCTGAAAAAACTTGGAATATAGAAATCTACTAAAAAATTTTGGCATAGAATTAGCCTGCTTCAAAAACTTGTATTGAACATTGTATTTCTAACGAATTTATTAAACTTTATGCAATCGAAACTATTATGAGCTATCAATATCCTGTGCTAATTGATTTGAAAGAAATAATATCGTCGGAAAAACTGAATCTAAACCAAGGTTCTGACTACTTCGAAAAAAAATATTTCACAATCAAATAACTAAATGTTTAATAATATTAATCTCTTGTTTACCAGAAAAAATTAGAAAAATTCAAGATAAATTAAGAATGTCGCAAAGCAATTACTGAAAAAAACCTGTTGTTTCAAAAAATATCTAAAATCCAACAAATTTGAGCAAAAAGTACAAAACTGCAAAAAATAGAACCATTACAGAACTCAAAATTGCAAAAATACGAGTCTTTGATCAGTCTACAGAGTCCAGTAAATACTCAAAAACTTTTCAATGTATTTAAGCAATTATGTGAAATTGATGACAAAAGTGATTTTTCTTTAATCCACAAGGAAATAAATTTTTACTTTGCTACATAAGGTCAAACCTGGCTGAAAATTTTGTCCCAATAACTTTAAATTCATATATCCCAAAATTGCAGATACGATTGTACTGTCTGTGACTGATCCAAGTAATGTCCGTAAAGGTTTTAAAAACGAAAAGCAGAACCAGAAAGATACGGGTTTCGGCGTAAAATCTTTTATTCAAAGAAATTTTACCTGGACAATCGATTCCAAAACATAAGGTACAATTTTGAAGATTGATTGAATGTACCAACCCTTATTTTTTTTAAAAAAATTTGAACGATTTTCAGTTCTTTTTGCAGATGACACTGCAATTCACCAGAATATAAATCGTCAGCCGCATTTTACCAAGATCTAAAAAATGCTGAATTATGGTTTAACAAAATTCATCATCCATAAATGCAGATAAGTAAATTTTGTTAAACATAGGCCGCAAAAAACAATTAGTAAAACTTTGATAGAAAAAATTTGTAGCTCCACTATTCAGACTTAAAACTTCTGCATGTATCTTCGTGTTTTTATAGACACAAAATTGAGCAATGAAGAACATATAGATTAACTTAATAAAAAATTTAATGAATTCTCTAGATAAGTCAGCTACTTTTTCAGCAAAAGGCCAATTACTTCAGTTCTATAATGAATATAAAAAATCATTTATCAATTTTGGGATTGTCACAATGGAAATGCTTATAAAACAGAATTGGATAAAGTGTTCAAGTTACAAAAAAATTGTTAGGTTTGTTTGTTCAAAAAAGTTACGATTCTACCTTAAAAATTATGATTCAAAACAGTGTTTTCTCAGTTACGAAATTTCAGTGCAAAACTTTTTAAATGATTTTTTGGTGAATTGAGAGAAACTGCGACATCTTTTTTTGAAAAGATATGACATAAGCCAACGGAGATTAACTCGTCCAACCGCCAGAAATCTTGACCCATCAGTTTCTCCAGGTTAAAAATTGGAGCCCAAGCGCTTAAAATTAGGTTGATTGTTGCATATAACTTGCTTAGCAAAAATATTTGATTCCTCAAATTATTTTTAAAAAAGTGACTCATCTGGACATAACCTTTTTTCAAATCTTTTTCCATAAACAACGTTTTTCTCTTTTACTTTTTGATCAAAAACCTCGCTTCATACGCTCTCTGAGACACCTCAAAAGAGTAGAACTACTTTTTCGATTGTTCCCTCCAGGCAGTGATTTTTGTATCTACTGCTTCTGGTATACACAAATTTCATTACATGGAAAACTCCCAAACTATGAACACCATCAAATCAGATATGATTGCTTTGAAGACAGTGTTAGTGAACAATAGTCGCTTTGAGTGCTATGACACATGGTTGCATACTTAATAATCTGGTGGTTCAAGAAATGTTGGTGAAATCTTTCAACCGAATTTAGAAGTAAATCGTTCTAGGAGCGATCAGGCGCACCGGACAAAGTCATGGCCTTAGCAAGTAGATCGTGCAACCAGGACAACCCGGAAAACGTTTGTTTATATCTACATCGTCTACCCCAAATACCCAAGACAAACTTTTAGGTACTTACCGACTTCTTGAGATGAAGACTACGAAAAGTTGAAATACAATGGAGGAGTAAATTTTCAGGTGAGTCGATAGCCAATCGCCGGTTTTGACCAAATTACGATAAAAAACAGGAGCGCTGGAGTCTAGCAAAATCAATTTGGTTGACCTGGAAATACGTAGAAAAATCTGCTTTTTTGAAAATTCCTTGTTCAAAAAATCATTGTCTGTCTCCTCTGATGGCGAGAACTAGATATTTTCTCAAGATATTTTGAATAACCCAAAAACATTTTTAAGAACTATCGCTCTTCGGTTATTTTTTTGAATTCCTTAACTTAATATAAATTTTTAGCTCAGGGTTGTTAATTTCAGCTCGGATAATTTTGTAGTTCAAGATAATCAACAAAGAATTATCTCGGATCAGTTTTAGTTTTCCACTGCTTCAGAGATGATTATCTAAATCTTGATCAATTTAAACAATGTGAATTCCCTCCCTCGTGTGATGGTCCAAATTTGGTCGAAAATGAACAAGACGAAATGATAAAAAACTGAAAATAATGTTTCTCCGTTCGACCACAAAAATTTCGAGTGTTTTTTTTTTCAGACAAATTATTTAAACAAAATTGCATATGTGGTTAAGTGATATATCAAAACATATAGAGTCTAATATTATTCGACGTTTGCAGTTTTTCAGAAAGAAAATTTTAGAAAAAATTCTTCATGCGGATTTTTTCTACCAGGCGCCAATTTTTTTTTAAATTTTAGTCGACTTTGGAGTTTAAAACTATTCTTCAAAACGACGATGAACTTACTTTTATCTAATTTTTAAAGAGACCAAAAACTTAAATTTAGGTTTAGTTCAGCATTTTGTTCAGGCTGTTAGTGACACATTGAAGATTTCGTTTTCCGAAAAAAAATCGGAAAAAAAAATCGGAAAAAAAAATTGAGAAAGTCGTGTGATTTTTTTAACTTAAGATATTTTGAAAAGATAAAATTAGGGGGAACTTGCTGCGCTACTTTTATTTATTTGATCAGCTTCTGGGCAATGACTACTGTGTGGTCAGGTATTCTGTGCAAGTTAAACGGCAACCGGTTACTTTGCCGAGTTTTGAGCATAGAGCTTACGTATATTCTGATACTCTCCAGTTGCTCAAGTAAAACACCATCGAAATTAAAATTATCATTTTTCGATGCTCAGATTAGATTCTGATTCTAATCATCAGATCCCCAGGGAAATTAAATTTCCGACGCTGACAAGAAGCTACGAATAATGATGTGATTTCAATCTGAAGTTATGGAAATGCAAAAAAAATTCAATTCAATTTTACTTGTTATAAATGCTTATACGTTGCATGCGTTCTAACTTCCATTTGGCTATTGGGTCTGGAAATAGGGGCTAAAGTTGTTGAGAAAGGAAAAAGGGAAAAGAGGTCGACAGTTTCTTAAGTTTCCTTGATTATCAAAACTAGTTGGCAGAAGTAATTGTTTTAAGAGTTCGCAAATTTTAGAAAAAATGAAAACTTTGTCCATGTTTTTCGTTAATTGACAAAACTGACATTCCGAGATTTGCTCTATGGTTTACTGGTAGAGCTCGCAAGGTTTACCTATAAACAATATCGACCAGATTTTCATTTTTTTTTCTAAAAATTTGCCATTTCTCGAAAAAATTGCAAACTTTGACGACTCTTTTTAGAGGTCGTCAAAATAAAATTCCAAATCACAATAGAGACTCGATATTCTAAAAAAAAAATTGGCCACAGATGATTTCGTGCAGTTTTTGGAGGGTTTTGATCAAAAAAGTGTTTATTGGGCGTGTGCTCTCCCCTCAAAAGTAGTAATTATTGGAGAGCCGAAGACACCTTCAGAAATAATTAAGGGCTGCTTGACCAAAAAGGGATATCATAAAAGTGTCATGGGGGCTTTTAGGTTGTCAAGGACAAATCGCCAAATCCCTGATAGAAAAAAAAGTCGCCCCCCTAAATTCGCTACTGTACTACTGTACTGTAAGTAATCAGCTACTACAAATAATTACCAGTATATTTGTAAACAAACTCGTTTTGGCGTCAAATTATAGCAAAAAAGGTGGCAGGGAGCTTGATGAAATTTTCTCCCATCTTTTTCAAACGACCTTTATTTTCCGCAATAAATCGTAGGAAAAATTTTTCAGATACTTACCTGATCAAATTCTCTTTACCAACCATCCATATCGTAATTCTGATCTGAGAAGGAAACAAAAATAGACGCGTGTGATGTGCTGATAAATAATGTACAATCAAAGAGCACTCCTACTGCCAATCATTAGAGAATAATGACTGATTTACGTGGACTATGAAGAGTAGAAAATGTTAAAGACATCTTCAGCGGAAAAAAACTGCAAATTACCTCCCTCCCAAGTGTAAGAACGCAAAGACACTTTTAAGCACAAAAATGAAATTAAATTTTGACGCGAAAGCCGTGTTTTTATTCTGTTCATTATTTATTAGCTAATAAAATTATTGTAGAAAAAAATAGACAGAAAAATAAAGAAAAAACTTGGAAACAATTCTCAGCAGCTTTGGACAAAAATTAAAAATCGAATAAATCAAATCCAGAAACTTGCAATTGAATTCATAAAGGGATAATAAAAAACTATTCGAATCATGTATGAACTCTAAAATATTTTGTAGTTTTCTGACCTCTTCGAAAAACACTAGCTGGTAATTTTATATGAAAAAGAAATTCATGCGGAGGAACTGAATAACGTTAACGCTTTGTCAAATTAATAATTTTTTTACTGCTCTTTTGCTGCTATTTTGATATTTAAAAAATTATGCGAGGAAACTGAATAACATTAAGCTTTGTCAAATAACTTTTTTTTCGGTATTTTTCGGCAATGCAAGAATAAAGTTCTTTTATTAGCTGTAACACACCAGTGGGGAATACAACAAATCTAATTAGAAATTGGACCAATACCAGAATATCTTAACTTAATAATACCCAATCGTATCGTTTTCATGCAATCATTACATAATTTCTTCCCTTTCATTTCCTTCAAATTGTAATGAAAACAGAATCTTTTTCGAGATTTAAAAATCCCATTCCTCCCACAAAAAGACATTAAAGCGTCTGCCTGCACCGCTGGTAAATTTTTGTCAAATACTCATAACTATTGGAATGTCTTGTCAAAAAACTTTTTTTTGGTTTTCACTCTTAATTCTGAACGCAACAATCTATTTCAGTCAATTATTGATGCGATTGCGTTTTTTTCCGATAAAAAATGATCATAACTATATCTTAGGAAAACAATAGTTACTCTCAGTATCAAGTTATTACAAAAAGTTTATTTTTTTGCTTGTGAAGTTCAATACTACTGAACTATAAATTTTAATTATAAGATAAGTTTATTGTGCCTGGAAAAAATTACGCAAAATCAGTCGCATCAAGTCTCTAATCGAAGATTTGAGAGCAATTCGTTTAATAAATCATGGAAAAACTGCAACAGTGTTAGCGTCTTCGACGAGCAAACGAATGATGTTATTTACCTAGTTAAAAAAAATACATTGTTTTTGATTAATTTGAAGGCTCTTACTTTTTTTTCTGAACTTGGAAGCAAAAAAGTGTTGCAGAAATTGAGGGAGAGATTTGAAAATTTCATTCATATTTACAAACATAATTAAGTTCAATTACGTAATTACGATTACCGCGCGGAAACGGACTTTAATACACATAGTTGAAGCGGAGCTCCCGCCTTGCCGAAAAAACGTTGAAAATAACAAGATGAACCAAAATTTACGTATGCCTTAATGAATGACACCGAGGGCTCAGCTAAATCTGGAGGCAAGTGTTTGTTATAGGTTGAAGTTGCTATACTGATCAGGGACGAAATGTATAATTTCGAAAAGTGGACTTTGCCCAAAACCTTAGTTGTTTCTCTACTAAACAGCTAAGGAATAGAAAACAGCTAAGGAGTTTTCTGAAAGACTAAACCTTTTTCGTAAAAGTAATTAGAAGTAGCCTCCTTCCCTTGAAATTTTGATCTCATTTTGGATTTGATAGGGTAGTTTTTAAGAAAATTTGAAAAGTTTCAAAAAACGGTCAAAGTTCAAAAAATGGACTCTTTGAAATTCGTCAAAATTTTTCTGGTAAAACAGGTCGTGACCGGCTAAGTAGAGAAAATTACTATAATCGAGTTTCTGGATTGAACAGCAAACTTCGGAATTGACACGGTTATTTTCGAGTAGAGTCGAAAAACTTTCAAAAAACGTTCTAAGTTTCCAACCTTCCTTTGTTTGAGTTAATAAGTTTTTCTAAAAAAAAGTGAGCGTAGCAAGTTATAAAGGTATACAGGTAAGCTTCCAACAGCCTGTTGTGTCAATTCAATCTAGGATATCAGAATTGGCCAGATAGTTATCGAGAAAAGTCCAAAAGACCGTCAAAAAATTAGTCAGTTGACATTTCCGAGAATCGTAGCTCCTTGTAAAAAAATGAGCGTAGCCGCTTATTCAAAAGATATTTATCAAACCGGTTATTTCAATTGAACCCAAAAAGCCAAGTTTGGCAGGGTAACTCTCCAGAAAATTCAAGAAGTTTCAAAAAGGCTACAATTGAAAAGCTAAAAAAAGTTTTCCGAGGGTATTTTTGGTAAAAATTGGAAAGACAACGCTGAGAACGATAACGACTACGACGATAACTTTTTGTGGGAAGCTAACACGGGGAAGCTTTCCACTAGCCGTTATCTCCATTGAGCCCACAAACTTAAGTTTGGAGGTTAGTTTTCAAGAAAAATTCAAGATTCACAAACCGGTCAGGAAAATCAAAAAATTGTCTATTCTGAGGGCCATAACTTTGTGTAAAAAAAGTTTCAGCGTAGCCACTTATGACGGGGAGCTTTTCCAACCTGTTTTGTTAAGTGAAGTCAAAATCTCAGATTTGGTAAGTTAGTTTTGAGAAAATGAAAAGCAAAAAATTTGATCAAATATTCCCCAGACTTTTTCGTGGAAGGCTGTAGATAAATGGGTAATGCAGAAAGAGATCGGGGAGAATGACGGCAAATAAAAAGTAGGCAAGTTTCTATAAATATTTCTTTTCGAAAATCGGCCGAAGGGCTTAGCAAGTTATTTGAAATTCAAATTGTCAACTGAACAAAACTTTCGAAGCGGAAAAAAGGCCGACAATAATTTAGCAGACATCAGTTGACCAGAAAAAAAACCGATTTTGTAAAACTTTACCAAGTTTCAACTACCCCTGAAACTACCCTGTAGTAACTAGTACCCACCAGTAGTTAAATTTGAAATCGAGCATGTAAGCTGCATAGCAGCATCATATGAATAACTGATTGGGTTCAAGTTCTTAACAAGAAAAAAGCCTACATTCCGATTTTGAATATTTCAAGTTTCTTCAGTATTCCATCAAACTACGATCAATGTACTTTACGTAAAACTATCTACCAAAACATCTACCGCTGATCACAAGACCTTGCATAATAGAACGTTTTCTTGATTATTTGGTAATACAAAAACTGCCTGCTCGAACTTCGCATGGTGTTTAACTCAGTTCTTTGCACGCAACAAAATTGGCCACTTAAACAGGATTCAAGACCGCATTCATAACTTCTTGATTGTGATACATGAGGAAGAGGTATCGACAATAGTACTGCAGCCCTACCTTTTTAATACATGGTTCACAAAATCCAAATTCCATTAAAACCCAAATTTCTTTCACTCTTGGTCTCTTTATCTATCGATCTATCTATCTATTTTTCTATATATCTATCTATCTATCTATCTATCTATCTGTCTGTCTGTCTGTCTGTCTATCTATCTATCTATCTCATTTTTTAAAAATGACATTTTTCAATGAACCCTACGACTCATTCATTAAAAATTGATATTTAACATTTTTATTCGAACTTAGCATTACTTAAAGATTTACAATATAGAGGAATATAAAGAACAATTTGAAACACAATATTTCGAAGGCAAGTAACCTCAACAAAATCAGGAAATAACTTCATTTAGTAAATTATATTGAACGTCACAGAGTATTATTATTAGTGATATGCATCGATTCTGAACAGCAAAAACTTCTGTATAAAATGTCACACTTTTGTATAAATAATTTAATATTTGGTCTACAAAAATGTTTCAGAGGCGTTCAAAGCTCTTTAACCTTCTCCCCTACCCTCTTTGAAAAGTAAGATTTGTTACTGGGTACCATTTTCTCTTATGCTTAACCACAAAATGTCCCCTTATAGTGGCAATTAATATATGTTAGTTTTACCCATTGGCAGTTTCCGATTACATGGGATACTTAAAGAAATTCAATAAAAAGCAACTATCAAACACAATTATTAAGGACAAAGTTAATCAAAATTTGATCAATACGCCCATTGAAACATTGAATTGAAATGGCTGCTCATATTAACTAATTATTTCAGCAAATACGAGCAAACGGCTCTTTTCCATTTTACCTCCCTTCCCTTCCAAGCCCTTTGATTTTTTTTGCAATTCAATATGAACGTCTATGTAAAATGACTTTTCATATTACAAACTGCATTAAAACGCGTCAACGTGAACAAGTGAACAAATTTTTACTACTTTTTTTTACATGTCAAACGCCGTGTGAACAACTTTTGAACAGTTTTTTTTGTAATTTTACGAGGGGGTGGGAAACTGGACAAGAGCCGAGAAAACGATATCCGAAGTTGAAAATAATTTAAACTACATGCATGCAGCGTTGCAATTTTAACTACTCAACGATTTCATTTTCTATTTCAGCATTTTCTGTTTCTTAACACAATAATCAGCTCATAGTAATCTATATATACCATTAAATATGTAAGACTGATTTATAACCTATTCAAGTCAAAAATCTCTTGCTTAATATTTTTCTAAACAAGCCATTAAAAGAAAAAATCAGGATTGGTGAGTGAAAAAGAGCGAAGCCTCAACGGGTCTTTTTTGATTTATATTCACAATTGGGATTCAACAATTTACGCATGGCCCGAATTTCATAGTAAAATTGCTGTAATCTGATTGTTTGATAGTTGCATGCTTGTTTTCATATCGTAGTATGTTTTATTTGATTTACTATGATATTCGCAAAAACGCATAAGAAAAACAGCCTTCATAATTTTAAACACAATTTTCAAACTAGCGAGCTGACACCTGAAGATGAGCAAGTTAATGAGTTTGAACTGCTTTCCAAATCGATCGATTGGTTCGATTCTTCCTTTATGAACACAGAACGGCTGTCCGTTTCTGCTCTATTGAAGACTTCTGATTGGTTGGAACACTGCTGATTCACTATCTTCTTCAGTTTGAAGTCGCAAATAGAGACTGTTTTGTCACCGACAGTAATTTCAGTCGTTGTGAACACTTTCAGATCGACCATGTCTGAGATTTTCAGCCTAAAATACCACTTCAAAATTAAATAAAAACGTTTTCAGGGTTTTTTTGCCACATACATGATAACTTTACTCACCCAAGTAGTTCTGGTTTTAAGAGACGGTAGGTCTGGTTTTACAAAGTCAGATGAGGGGGATGTTATGGGATCCACTTGAAACTACAGAGTTTTTCAAAGAGTGCCCAGAAGGTCAACTTTGACAAGTTTACTCAAAAGCATTACAAAAATTATGGTCCTGTACGTGTTTTAGGAGAGCTTGGAAAATCAATTTGGTCAACCACCGAAAAGGTTGAGCGATTATGACCGCAATCCTTGCAATAATCCTAAATCCTCCCAAGCTTCGAACATAGCCAACTGACTGCACGAGCTATAAACTCTCCTGTCACGATAAGAAGTCCATTTGAGACAATTATATTTAAGTAAAAAAGTAAATAATCTACTATATATTCACATGCAGCGTCAAGAAGTGAGGTGGTGAAAAAAAACCTGTTAGAAACGAAAATTTGGCCCTATCTTCTTTTCGTATATTATCTCAATAGTTGCAAAACTTTGCTCGGAAGCTTTTCTTGGTTTCTTTCAAAATATAAGTAGCTTGGTTCAACTTATGGTTAGAACTAGTTGCTCGATTTTGGCGGCAGGCATGTTCTAATTCCTGATTTACCATGTAGTGTTACGTGAAAATTCGCTGCCTCTTACCTTCTCTTACGGGGGTGTTTTCTGGTCGCATTCTGTAACATGGTGTCTGGACTGACACTTCTACTCCTCGGGTCCACACCAGCGACAGCCGAGGAGAGAGAAGACACTAATGAAGCTGCCGATGCATTCGAATCCCTGTCGTGGTCTGTTTCAGCTAAGGATGAATCAGCAGCCGAAGATGTCACACTTGATCGAGAGCCACTAACTCTGCCTCTACAGTAAAAAAAAAAGAACATGGAAAATAGTCAAGAATAACTTCCGGTAAAACGTATTCACGAATATTTTCTAGTTATGTAATGTATAAATTTGACTTATTTCCATACTTCGATGCTTTGTTACCATCAAGTTTATACACAGAGTCGAAGCCGAGTTTCGCAGAACTTGCGATACAACGAAAGCGTAGCACTGCAAGCTGGCAAATAGACAGTAAGATGAAAATAACTAAGTCGAAAAAAACTTTAAAAAAAAACAATTTTTATTTAAATAGAAAATTTTATCTCAGAAAAACAAACAAGAAATACAACCAATTTCATTAACCAAGCTTTTAGTATTCTCCGAGCGTTCACTAAGCCAACAATCCGAAAACAGAACATTCCAAAAAAAAATGGTCCTAAAAAAATATGAGCGATTTAAAAGTTTGAGCTTTAACTTATATACTTCCAAGCGACCTGATTTACTCAAAAGAAGAAAAACTATTTTTATCCCTAAACCGATGCAAAAAAAAAATTCCAACTAAACAGACAAAACATGAGCCGAATTCATTTAGGCTGAATAAAATTTCTTTAAAAAAAATGAAAAGTATACCAGTCAGGGCTAGTAAAATAAGAAAACTACAGGATTTAATCAACGAGATTTGCAACTACCAAGAAAACTGCTTACATCGCAAAAACGTGGTTTGGCAACTAAGCCGAGAAACTACAGTCCCACTATACAATTTTTCCGGAAAAAAAATCGATTTCAGACGCTGAAAAAATAAACAAGGTCCGACCGGGACTCGAAACCCAAACCAAAGGGTAAAAAGGCAACCGCATTACCAACAGGCCAAGTGAAACAGGGCCTGGAAAATGATAAAAATAGACAATAAAACAACATCGATTTCAATTGCAAATGTGTAAAAAATGATGTTTTACGGAAAAGTTCCCGATTACAAGACACTTGCTTTCGCAAGGGTAATGAGCATAAAATCAGAACAAATCAATTTCACATCAGAACTTTACAACTTTCTAAGAGAACGTTTATTTTTTTTGAGCTGCTAGCTCATAAAAAATGATTTCAATTTCAAAAAATATAGCAAAAAAAATAATTAACGGGTCTTCAGAAGTCAGTACTAATAGCAAAAATTATATACAAGCTGTTTAGCCTAATGTGGAGAACCGCTGTTGTGTCCCTCATTGTTAACTACATTCAGTTCAAGCTGGACCTAGAACCACCGACCTTCAGCTGAGAGGCGGCGAACAAAGCAACAACGCCATCGCTCATGATTCGAGGCATGTGTATTTCAGCAAGCCGAACACTTTGTTAGGCATCAAACTTTTTAAGTCTCATCAGCATTATACTGAAAGCTCACTCTCACATGAAAATATGTTTCATTTAGTCTGAAAATCGCAAATCTCAGATTCAATTTTCTTCACACTAAGCTTTAATCTGATGCACCCTCAAATATTAAGGGCTTTGATGGAATAAATAAGTAGCTCCCCAACGAGTTTTCTTAGAAACTTAAACTAGGCGAAAACCTACCTACGCCTTAGGTCCAGCGAAACCAACAAGAGTGGTCGGATTAATCAGTTTCTATCAGAATTATCATTTAGATAAAACGTTACCTGGAAGAGGGCTTCTTGGTTGAGCAAATCTCACAAGAGTAGAGTGAGAATGCATTTCTATATGTACAAGTTGGACACTGCCACAGAGACGAGGAGTCTGGTTCGGAGGATTCGCCCCTGGATCTGGAGCGGGAGGAGCCGGCACTTCCTTCGGCCCCGCTGTTCATTGACCTGAATTGTATATATGTAATTGGTTATTCCAGAAAAATTAATCTACACTTATTTCTTTGTATAAAAAGCTTGAATGGGTCATTTTATCGACGGTGTTATTTAACACTCAAGGGGTATTGTTGACAGCGGATCTATGTGGGAAGGAGGGGGTAGATCCCCTTTCAAAGTGAAAAGGGCCACTTCACCATCTCAAGTACTTTTGTAGTCTTCGGTACCATTCTCCAACCAAACCAACCAACCCCCTATTGCCAGTACAGATGCGTTCAGCTATTTTTAACAAGCATTTTGAGTGTTCTGCTAAAAAAAAACAATTGAGAGCTCAATTAAAATAATTAATAATTAGGGTTGACCTGCAAGAAGTCAAAATTTAAAAAATTTTCAAACGCCATTTCAAGGTTCATTACATTCACGTAGCTTGAAATCTGCAATTTTTTTTATAATTGTCAAGAATTGCTAGTGGAAAAAAAGAAAATCATAGTTTTGTTAGCAAATAACCTGCACAACCTCACTCGAATTTGATGCTTATCAATTTTTCAAGGTTAACCATCCACATGTACAATTACAAATAAATTCCAGCAAATGCAAAAATTCAACTTTAAACAAATTCATTGCTGATTTAAATTAACCGAACAAAACGTACAAAAGTTGAAATTTCAAACGTGTTTTTCTCATATTGGGTTAAGATTAGACAAAAAGTGAAGAGAACAGAAGTTGCTTAGAAATTCGATAGAATTAGTATGGTGCATTTTTTCCAAAATTCTGAACCAGAATTTTACACCGAAAGTGGCTCAATTTAGCTTTTTAAATTAAATTAGAATTACGCTGAAACTACCAAGTAAGTGTCCCTTTTGATGAGAAAAATATATTAAAAGAAGCCACTTACACAGCTCAACAAAGATCTAGAAGGGTAAATTTTGAGAAAACCTGTATAAGAGAATATACTTTTGGTTGATAGCCAAAAAAGGTCATTTTTAAGGTCATCTTTACTATATAAAAACCAAAATCTAAGCTTAAGAACTTTCGTTTAAAAAGTTTTGTAAAATTTCAGAGATTTTACCATTCTAGAACTTCGTTTCGCTGTGGATAGGACTTCTTTTAATATATCTTTCTCATCAATTAACGTAGTCATTTCATCGTAATTGATTAAGTTAAAAAAAGCAAAAATTGAACCAATATTGGGGTTAAAATTAGGTTGGAAATTTTGAAAACACTGCACCATAATAAACCTGGTAAAATCCAATCAAATTTTGTTCTCTTTTCACGTTTTGTCTAATCTTGACCATTTTGAGAAAAACGCGTTTGAAATTTTAAAATGTGTACCTTTTGTCCCGTTATTTTAATTCACCCCTGTATTGGTGGTAACTAAAATTTACTCACTTTCGTGATCGCATCGCCAAAATACTAGGCTATTTGAATAAATTTCTTCGTCTAATTACTTCCATATCGGCTCTGAAAATAAACAATCGATAAAATCGACGTGCTTAACCGCGAAAAACGATATTTATTTCTAGGTTAGCTAAATGGTTCTGCTTACATTCCGTGAACAGTAGTCGACAAGAAAGACCTTTTTCGAGGGAAAACTGGTTTTCATGATTTCAAAACGACCCATTTTCAACTCGTATTGCTCGGAATTTGTTGTTGTTTTTCACTTATAACAAGCAGCTTTCCTTGTCTAAAAAAACTGACACGACAACTCCCTGCCAACAAAACATCACAGATAACGTTCAGGGAAGAAGTTTTTGTTTGATTTCACAACTCAATCTTTGATTGCGACCAAAAAAATTTTAAAAATTGAAGCAAAAAAAATTCAGATTTTGTGTATAACATTGCACGCTATCTTAAATACAAAACTATGATTCCCGTCTAACAACATACAGTGCTGATTTTAATTAACCGGACACAACAAACATTCGAAAATTCAAACGCGTTATTCTCAAATTGGGTTAAGAGAAGCCAAAAAAAAGAAGAAAACAAAAGTTGCTTAGAATTTCACCAGAACTATTGGAACAATATGGTTCAATTTTTTCTCCGAAATTCTCAACCAAAATTTTACAACAAAAAGGGCCATTTTGTCTTTTTTAATTAATCAAGAATTACGCTGCAACTATCAGTTAATTTTTGAGAAAGTTGAATGAAAAGAAGACTATAATACAGCCCAACAAAGTTCTAGAAAGGGAAAAATTTCAAAAAATTTGCCTAAAACATTTGAAAATTGTTTTCAGCCAAGATTTTAGTTCAAATTAAGTAAAAATGACATTTTTGGCTATCAACCAAAAATATCTTCTTAAACTGATTTTCAGAATTTGTGCTCTTCTAGACCTTTGTTAGGTTGTATAAGAGGCTTCTTCTGATATAAATTTCTCATCAATTAACTTAGTTATGTAGTTTCAGCGTAATTCTTGATAAATTGAGAAATGCCCAAATGAACCATTTTTGGGTCAAAGATTTGGTTAAAATGTCGAAGACAATCTTGCATCTTATTGATTCTGGTGAAATTCCAGGCAAACTTTGCATTCTTCACTTTTTGCCTAACCTCAACCAAACTTAAGAAAAACGCGTATTTTGTCCAAAATACCAAACGCATGAACGTTGAGCATCCTCCATTACAAAAAATAACGACTTGATCAAGACGCGTGGAGATCAATCATGACATTTCGGCGGGAAAAGTATATACTCGAAATGTCATCAAACAATTAAAAGAGCTGAGCGAGAGAGTTACGGTAACTGTCGCAGTAACCAGTGCGGTTTTATCAGTAAGATGATATGGCTACTCAGTTTGGCCTTCCAACTAAAGACTTTGATACAAACGGCTGCACAGAAACGCAAGCAGCTAGATGTAAAAATTCCCGTTGCACAAATTTCGAGCTTCCTGAAATTTTTAGAAGCCTAATTTGGTATGACTCTGGATCAAATGATCACATTATGTCTGTTTATGAAGACAAAACTGATCTGTACCGTAAACCAGTGTAACTTTTGTCTGATTTTTTATTCCTAATTTTCAAACTTCAATGCTGCCTTATTTTTTCAGCTATTTTTGAACACAGTAAAGCCTCCCGGAAAACGTAATAAACGCAATACCTTGATTCCAGCAGCTAGTAATTCAAATCCAGGACAATAGCGCTTATGTGGGAATGCTAGCTTCGGACTAGGGGCAGGCAAATTCTTTAGGTACTGCCTTTTGGTGCCGATGATTCAAAAACAGCAGAACAAAGCGACCGGTTTATATGTTCGAGTGCTAGCATGATTCTTAAATTGGAATTTTGTTAGCTTTTTGGAGTTGGATGAACCACTCCATTTCTAGTAAAAGAACCTTTAATTAATTGAGGGACCATTGAAAATCCGATTTATTTGTAGAGTCATTTCTGTTTAACGTACGCGGACTAAGTAGCTTTCAATTTTCTGGCTTTAAATGGCAAAAAGTTCTCTCGCTTTACCTTTTGATGTTTAACGAAGTTCACTTTGGAATATTTTTTTACACTTTGAATTAAAACGGCGTTAAAGAAGTTACAGAAATGGCTTTAAAATGCAGTGATTTTAAATGGGCAAGGTAAAACGAAAAGTTGATAGTGAAAGTGTACCGTGTTAAGTTGCTGGTAATTAAAAAGTGCTAGACGATAACCTACGGCTGAGGTCAGAAAGAAAGTCGGACTCGTAGCACAACACAAGCGTTGACTAAGAACAATCGGATGAAGCACAGTATATTCTTACCATATCCAGTCGAGCAAAAATGAAGCAATATTGTTAATACGTTCAAAAAATTATCTCAACATTTTTTTCGTCTTTTTGTAATTATTTGAAGTTTTATATGTTAGTGGAGAGGGCCAAAACTTGAAATTGAGTTCATCAAAAGAATTTCTTCAAGCAGAAAAAGAAAGCGAAAAAATGTATAACCAGAATTTTATATATTTTTGCTTTGTTAGGGAAAAGTTTAGGGATCAGCGATGGGAAGAGTTTAGGGATCAGTGATGGCTAACTCAGTCGGTCGGTAAGAAAATCGGTTAATCATAGTTTTGTTTCATGTGTTATTGATGCGTTGAGACATATGGCCTATCGACAGCATGATATATGAAAAACTGTCCTAAACTGAAATACTATCATAAATATCTCCGAAAACAGTAAACTTAGCTGATATGTCTCTGACAAGCTTAAAAAAAACTATCCATAAATGTAACAGACTGATGTGCACCGCAATGAGCACATAATTATGCTTCGAGCCATCATCTACAATGAACCGGACAACACTCACAATATAATCTGGCCTTGCACTCACACGAGCATCCAACTAACAATCGAGCTTACTTATGCTAAGATTCTGGTTGAGATATGCAGACCAGTCATCCGATTCAACATAACGAACTTAGCAAAACAATGGAATAGAGACGAGACAAAACCACTAACCCAACCCAGCTAAAATAAACGAACCCACAGTCACCAAAAGTCCTCGAGGCTACAACGACAGCATTTTATACAAAGATTAAACCTGAAGCTCGCTAAAAATGAGCTGAGATTAATTCACAACTTTTCCGAAAACCCTGACTAAAAATGATTCAATGGGAGAAAAAACATCTTCGCGTTCGGTACTACGTCAGTTAATAACTCGTTTCAATGCGTTTGTAGTTTGCAGCTTGCTCGGTTCAAAAAAGCAACAACTAATTAATTAATTGAAAAGCTCCACTAAATAATCAATTATGACTGACGCGAAACGTCAATGCTGGACTGGAAACCTTTCTCAGCAGCCACGTGCTAAGGAGGAGGGGCAACATCATCCTCAATTTCCCAATTTCATACCGAATTTCCCAAAAGCTCCCCCCCCCCCTCTGGTGCAATTTTAAGACAGCCATTTTTAGCAGAATAACCCTACATATATTGTAAAGGCGCCTTAACGTCAATTTTTACTAATTTTTATCGAACTGCCGACGCTAAAACAAAACGCGCTCCAAATCTACCAAAAATTTGTCAGAACAGCATTTTTTTTACATAAATAGCCTGCGGAGTACATTTTGCCCAAAATAGCAAAAATTCATGCGCACGCCCTAGGTTCTTTTTTGAAAAAAAAAAAGAACTCGACAACCATAACTCAGGCCATGCGCAGCTTCGTACCACGAGCGATACAAGAAGATAATCTCTGAATTAAGATTTGAGAAAAAAATTTGACTACTTGAAAATCCAAACCATATATCCTATTTTTCAAAAAAAACTTCCAATCTTTTAAGACTAGCCACAATAAACCTATTGATCTATTATACTTTGAAACTTTGAAAGCTCATTTGACAAAAAAAAGATCGATGGAATAATCTGAGAGAGGAAATTGCAGTCAGATAAAATCATAAATTCACATTTTGGGACTGAAGAGTCCATTCAATCCCTTTCTGTAAACAACAGTTATATGAAAAAATATCGAAGTTCAATATATCGAAAAGTTATCCTATCCCCCGCTATGTAAAGTAAAAAGAGGCAAAATCAGCATCTTGCAAGATATAGTAGTTTTAAATGATGACAACTCATGAATTCTGCGAACGAAGTTTTTACCGGAAAAAAGTCTTGTACTCACTTGCAACAACGTTGCTAAGCACAAGGATAATTTATATATGATAAAACAATAAATGCATTGCCTTAGTCAAATTTAAACTGACAAGTTAAACTGCTATCTTAAAACTGCCTATCTTTTTTTTCATGGTCATTATCCAAAAAGTCTAAACTTAGCCTAATTGTTGTGATAAACTTATTAAATAGATAGATATGTCTCGACGAACCGGATAAACATCTTATCTTGGGTAGCCCTTGTCTACGAAGGGATTTTAGAGATCCGGTTGATGGAAATCGAAATTGACAGAATCAGATAAAGAAGATAAACCAGCTCATTTGAGAGTGGTTACGACAGCAAGAAAAGACACGAACAATTTCCCGGATGTTATCCAGCTCATTTTAGAGCGGAAACGACAAAGAGAATTTGGAAATATCTTTAAACAAATCTACCAAAATCCAGCTCATTTTAGAGCGGAAACGACCAATAATTCCCAGCAAGACAATTGAAATATGTCGTCTCTCCACTGTACAGTATGTCAAAACGCTTTAACCAATCAATCGGTGAAATGCGTCGGTTGTCAAGCTTCTGCCCACTCTGCGTGTATTGGCCTCAACACTGCCGATAAGGTGGTTGGGCACATTGAATGGAGTTGCCCAGATTGTGGAACCTGTAAAAGAGATCTTTTCCGAGTTATTGATGAACTGCGACAAGAACTGTTCTCAATAAAGACTATGGCGCAAGATGTACACGAATTAAAGTCTGAGCTGCTATCGCTGAAGCAATATCGTGAACCAAGTAGTATAATTGAAAAGAACAAAACCAATTATGCTGGGGCAGCGAAGTTTAATCTGAATTCTTCGGCATTCATCAGAAATGCTCGTGAAAGTGTATCCTCAGAAGCTGGTAGCTCGAGGGTTACGAAGCGAAAAGGCTCCAAAGATAGAAATGACCGCAGACCAAAGAAACTACTAATTACGGGAGAAGTGGTAACAGAAGCACTCAAAGGTGTAGAAAAGCCACCACCACGACGCCATCTCTATGTTGGAAGAATTAAACAGACAAATGATGAAAGTGATATAGTCGCATGGTGTCAAAGTAAAGGATTTCCTCTGAATCATATCAGGGAAATAACAAAGGAAAATTCTCGCCACAAAAGTTTCCACTGTGTATTTGACGTATTTGACATGCAACAATCATTGATCAACCTAATTCTTGGCCGGAAAATGTTGTAATTAACAGGTACTATCTTGATGCAGAAGCCAGAACCTGGCTCAGAACTTTGAAAAGCGACTGACTAAAATCAAATAAAAAACCCGAGTCTCAATCGAATGCTATGAAAGTTGGTGTAATTAATATACGTTCTCTAGCGAAAAAAGTAAATCAAATACAGAGCATATTGGCTATAGAACAAGTTGATATCTTGATCATAACTGAAACCTGGCTTAAGCCGGATACGGAATATATTCTAAATCAGTGCATAGACTCTTCAAATGAATATCGATACCATCATGTTTCACGAACGGCTAAAATAGGTGGAGGTGTTGCCATAATTTCTCGCGAAGAACTACAGGGTGAAAGAATTTTAAGCCATCTCTCGGACGATGGTGAATTCTTGGTAATTACGGTCGTGACTAGAAAAGTCAAAATAACAATTGCAGCAATATATAGACCGCCGAGTGGAAATTATAACGAGTTTTTTAATGAATTGACTGAAAATATTCTTGCTTCATCAATTGAAACCCAAATTCTCCTCCTGGGTGATTTTAATTTGGATCTAGAAAACAGACGTTGTGCCAAATCCAATACATTTTGTTCGATTCTACTGGAATATAACCTAGAACAGATTGTTAAGAAAGCAACTCACGAATACGGGAAAATTCTAGACCTCATAATTTGTTCAAACCCGGAATTGTGCTCACCCGTTAGAAATGAGCACGTTGAATACTCTGATCACCATCTATTGACGTTCACTTATGAAATCGCAATTCAACGGAAGGATAAAACCAGATTGACTATTTATGATTGGAACAATACAGACTGGAAACATTTAGAGACGGAAATAGATCAGAGTTTAATCTTGAATCTGAACACCAGTGACCCGAACGAGATGGCGGAGAATTTTATCGAAATTTTGCAGCTGCTGAAAACTGATTATGTGCCAACTAAGACCAAAGTTGTCAAAAACCGATTTTGTAATTTTTACGATAAAGAGTTAGCAGACGTAAAACGAAAACGTAGAAAATTAGAACGCGTAATGCGTGTAAATCCTGGATTAGAAAACGAAACAGCTTTCAAGGAGTATTTAAAGAAATGTAAAGATCTGTTTAGAGAGAAGAAATTGATATATTTTTCCAGGCGCTTTGAGCTTTCAAATAGCCATTCGCTCAAGTTTCGTGAATTGAAACGCCTTGCTGGAGAAAAACAACAAAACGTTCTACCACTGATATACTCCAGTGATTATGAATTAGCTGAAAACTTCAACCAATTTTTCATTCAGAAGGTTAGAAATTTAGTGGCAAATGTGAAAAGTAATGGCATCTCGCCGCCACTCTTTGCTTTCACTGCAGTTTCTTCTTTCCAATTCCAATATGTGACTATAGATGAACTAGAAGAAGCAGTAAGAATGGTTTCAAACGCGAACTCACGAGAAGATATACTGAAAACTATAGATATGAAAAGAATCGCACACTCGTGGAAAGATTATTCCATCATTATGATAAACAATTGCATCGATCAGTCCAAATTTCCAAAGTGTCTCAAGAGAGCGGTGATAACTCCTCTCTTTAAAGACCACAAACTTGACCAAAACGTTTTAAATTCTTATAGACCAATAGCGAATCTGATGTTTATCAGTAAAGTTTTTGAAAGAATTTTATATAAACAGCTCGATCAATACCTTAGCTCCTATAATCTTCTAGATGAACACCAATCTGCTTACAGGAAGCATTTTTCAACTGAAACGGCTCTGCTAAAAACTACAGATGATCTACTGACTAGTCTCGACAACAAGAGACAGGTCCTTTTGATAGCCCTTGACCTTTCAGCTGCATTTGATACCATTGATCATAAAACATTGAGAAAGATCATGAAAAATCGGATTGGAATGACGAATGATGCAGTGGATCTAATTCTTTCCTATCTAGAGAATCGGACTCAAATTGTTGCTATCAATGATGTTTTATCGAATTCTCAAGAACTCGAATTTGGAGTGCCTCAAGGTTCTCTTCTGGGACCCCTCCTGTTCTCAATCTACCTGACACCATTGAACGATATTATTGGCTCAACTAAATTTTCATACCAAGTGTATGCCGATGATACTACTTTATACTGTGAAATTAAAAATGAGAGTGAAGTAGCAGAAATAGAAAGATCTCTGGTTATTATTTCGAACTGGTTTTCGTCCATGGGGCTTATGTTAAATGAATCAAAAAGCCAAGTAATTAACCTAGCCACTAGTAAGTCAAAAGGTCTAACAAACGGTTCAATACTCATTGGAAATTCAACGGTTAAGCTGATGAAATCAACAGAAAACTCTGTGAAGTCTTTAGGTTGCCTCATTGACCGATCCTTGTCATTGAAAAAACAGATCGATTCCGTGTGTGGCGCCAGTTACCACAGTCTCCGGAAACTATACAGCATACGTTTCTACCTTGATTTTGAAAATAGAAATATGTTGGCAAGAATGCTAGTCTTAAGTCGATTAGACTACTGCAATAGCTTGTACTCGAGCTTACCAAATTATCTGCTCTACAAGTTGCAAAAAGTCCAAAATAGTGCCTGCAGATTTGTTTTCGGTTTGAAGAAGTCAACGAGTATTACTCCTTATCTACATGATCTACATTGGTTGCCCATAAAATCTCGAGTGATTTTTAAAGTCTTGACAATCGTACACAAATGCATTTTCAATCCTCAAATCGTTCCGTCTTATCTGAGTAAATATTTTTCACTACAAAAAAGTTCCTCCCGTTTCAGTGAAAGGACCATGGTCATTAAGAAACCACTGGTTAACACGAACTATGGAAAAAGGACGTTTAGATTTGCTGCCGCACACCATTGGAATAGTTTACCATGTAACCTTAAACTACCAAATGAAACTGAATTTCGTAAACAGTTGAAAACGTATTTGTTTAACCAGTATTACTATGAGACTTGTTTCAGTTAAAGGTTGCTAAAATGACTGAAACTAGAAAGGTTGGAATTCAAAAGCTAAACGAAACCTTGCGTCTAAGAAATGTTCATGTTGAAACCAGGTTTCTCCCCAAAAGACGGATAATATTGAGCTCTGATAAGATCAAGAGAGTGACATATGCTGTTTTGGGATCATCGCTAGTTTATGGGATTTTTCTGCCAGATTCAGTGACAGTTTCGTGCCCTGGTGGAACTCTCTCAACCCTTTGTAGCGATCAGGTTCTCAATGATATGAAAAACTTGGATGTACAAACAGTGCTCATAATGGGAGGAACAAACAACCTGTTTGACCGTTCAGGGCGCCAGTCATTGGGAGCGACTGAAGTAGCCGAGGAGATGGAGAGTGCTATTTTTAGACTCCTTGACTGCAATTTCGAAGTTGGCGTCATGTCACTTATTAGCCGGGAAGGTGAACGCTCTCTTATCAGGAGAGTGAATAAATGCTACAGAAATCTAACGGCATGGTATAAAATCCCGCTCTTTAAAACTGTAAAGTTCAGCTATCGGAGGCATGTTTGCGCAGATGGACTTCACCCCACAGCAAATGGCGTGCGCGAACTTGCTAAGGACTTTTATGACGCCTTCAGAAGCATAGAAAATCCAATGGCTGTGAAACGAAGGCAAAGAAGGCGACGACGATGAAACGCCCAGCTCATTTTAGAGCGGGTCCGATTTTTAACCATCTTCAAAGAACATTTTCTGTTTAAATCCCAGCTCATTTTAGAGTGGGTACGGCTATCGACAGAAACGAACTCATCTTTAGCAGAGCGACTGATTATTTATACGACAAAACTGGTTTTTAATTAAACTCAAACACCTTTGAATTCAAGAAATTGGTGTCGAAATAACATATGTGATGATGATGATGATGATTAAAGCGAATTTTCACATATTTTTGTCAAAATGTTTTAGGCGAAATTTACTTGGCGAGGATTCCGACGATAGTTTTTTTGAGTCGCCAAAGCATCAAACTGGAAAAATGACGGTGTCAAAATTCGGTTTTTCCGCATCTGCCGTAGACCTCATCGTGGGACCATACGTATAATTTCATATCCGGAGCTATGATAAAAAGCTGAGCGGTCGCTGGCAACAAAGAACAGTCCTCATTGATGTGTTCGAGGTTTTAGTTCGTCCAGAACTAAAAACCGACTAAATTGAATTATTAAACAGCGAAGTAGGATTTTTGAGGTGTGTGTAAAATTGACAGATATTATCAGGGAAGAAACACGTGCGATACTCATTCGGAACCCTTGACTCTTTCAGGAACGGACCAATTAAAGGCGAGGACCCTGAGTTTCGTAGCGTGCTCTCGAACCGGGCTACTGACTAAAGGACTTGTTGGTGGGAGAGATTAGTTCAAGACTGTCCTTTAATAAATTTTCCATATCGATTATCGGTACTGTTGCCAGCAGAGCTTTTAATTAAATGCAGAAGCTTGTAATGTTTTATGCAGCATATTCTGCGCTGAATTATCCTTAAATATGCAGAAGAACATGCTCAACCCCCCCCCCCTTTAGGAATTCGACCCCCTGCTGACGAATTATAAACGCGCCAACATTTACTAATTTTACGCAATTTTTTTGGTCAAAATTTTCCAAAAAAAGTGTCTAAAACGCCATTTGTGGCCTGTTTTTCAATATTTTGCCTATGGTGCAAAAAATTTGGTCAAAAAAGGTCACTTAAGGTTTGGGAGCGCTCAGAGAATCAATTGGTCGACTAAAAAAGTTAGCAAAACTATATCGAATTTTTTTTTTGAAAATCCCCTCAGAAAACCCTAGATCTGCACCTGATTATCTAACTCTGAAAACTTTCCTTTCAAAAGCAAATTAAACATTTCAAAACAGATTTGAAAAAAAATCTAAAACTTATTGATTGCCACAAAGACGCTTGCATCTAAAAGTAAGCACAATAAGTAGCGAGATCAGCAGGTGACGATGCGATTAGCACACAAGGATCCAAAAAAAAAATACGTTCAATTTGGAACAATTTCCCGATTTTTCAAAACATTTTGTCATTTTTTTTGGGTGGGCGGGGGTCCCAGCTAATCTAAAACACTTGACGCGCATCTACCATTCGCGGTGAAAACCAGCTATAATTTTCATAAAGCGTCCTATCCTGTTGGCTAGCTCGCAACCCTATTGACGTATTGGTTGTTCGCACGGTACCCGTTTTAAATAAATGGCCAGCTAAATGGCCTTAGACCTCTTTGAATTTAAAAAGTCATGATCGACTTTTTTTTTTATAAATCAACCCAAATTGAGAAAACTGAATCAAAAGGTAAAAGTTTAACCAAGTGAAAATCTGAAAAATAAAATCCACTTGTGAAACTAAAAGTGGCTCAAGTTTTTTCTCGCACCATTTCCTCTTTCGTTATTGGAGAGCACAATTTGCCCTTTTTAGCTAATGAATTGAACTCAAAAAGAAATTGAATTTGTTTTCATTAATTTGTTGACATTCCAAAAAGGATTAAGAGTAAAGACAAGAAAATTTTTATTAGATTTATCTTCAGCGGGCAAGAATATCAATCCTGTACAAAACACCCAAGAAAATTGTTACTCATGGTAATTTAACCAATAATATAAATTGAAAGCACGCAAAAAGCACTGTCGAGGCAACCCTATAAGACTGCAATTCTGCAAAAGAAGCAACTCTTACCTAATCATGGCAAACCGTTTGATTTATTTGTTCGTGAAAACATCTCTTGGAAGAAAGAAAAACATGAACCCAAAGCTAAGGGACATAGTTATAGAGATATCAAACAGCAGACACATGAGATTCTCAAAGCACAACCAACCTTTCTTGCTTTGGTAAGCTAATCAAATGCCATCCCAGTAGTAGTTGTTCGACACCTTGAGCACACCAAAAAAATGAAAGAGCCGAACTTTCAGCATCAAAGTTTTACCGTACCAATTTAACGAGAAAATTAGATTCACGGTCAAGTAGATCTCCATATGATGTATCTCTCGAACAGTTGGAACGACTGCTGATGCTCTCTGAAGCCCCAGAAGAGATCGCCTTTGCTATAGCTCTTCGCCAACAAAGTTCAATTTCGTAACAAAAACAGGTGGTTTGGCAGCCAAATAAAAAGGCTTTGCTGCGGTTTCAGTGCCAAAACATTTTTAAAAAACTCGAAAAGCAAAACTACGAAATTCAAAATTATGTCTCACATGATGTTTTATTTGAGGAAAAAACGCCCCGAAACAATATCGCTGGTAATAAAAAAGGTTCAAAAACATTTATCGAGTGACAAACAATTCACAAATGTTGAGCAAACTCGTTGATCGAAAACGAAATTGTTGCCATGAAAACTCAAACTTTACGCAAAATCTATATTTTTTTCTTCAAACGACACGAAATTAAATGGATAAGCCGATCAAACATAAACCCAAACATATAAGGTCAAATGAAGCTTTTGAGCAAAAAAAGTGAATCTTAAAACAAATCAAAATAATATAAAAATCCTGCCCAGATTCGGTCCCAGTACCTTTGCCGTCCCAAGCGTAGTTGAAACCTCTTGACAAATTAAGCCAGAGAGACTAAGAAATTGTACTTTCTTATTAACCAAGCTATCAAAAAATTCAACTGAATTTGATCAACAAGTTGTTGAAAAAAAAAACGAAAAAAAAAAATCTATATGCCGATGACGATTACTAATCACAAGTGGAAAAATAAATCAAAATGTATTACTGCTGGACCAGAACCTCTAAAATTTTATAGAAATAGAATGAATAAATGTAATGCTTAACAATGATATATTAGAACATGCTTAATTAGAACAATGATAGCCCGTCGCTGTGCAAGTAAATGAAAATTCCGACCACTGAAATTTAGTTATTTTACAATGGTAATCAAACAGTCAAAATTCAAAACTTAAAAATATCAAAAGACTCATATTCTTCGTTTGGTGTGTTTTTTAGCTGAAAAGCAATCGCATAAACATAATTCTGCAAATATAGGTGAACAATAATCGATTAACTTCGCCGTTTAAATTTGTTTCAGTGTAATTTAGTCTGAAATACAACTGTTAAATTGTTAAAACTTTTTGGTAATCTGAACATTGGCCACTAGGGCTTGAATAACATAGCGAACTTGAATTGACCATCCTCTAATAACATTTTCTGAGGCGAATGGGAATAAAACAAAACACTCTACGCCATAGTTTCTTTCTACCCTTCTGGGGTGTGGTCGGAACATTTTTTTTCTTCAAAAAAAGATGTCATTTATAAAATGTACGATAGTTGGTCATAATCTTCGTGATTTGATACATCATTTAAGCTCCAGCTGAAATCTTTGGTTAGTTTCATTATCCTGCTATAGAGTTTTGGTTCCAAATTGATATCAAGTTTGACAAAATCATCTATGACATAGAATACTTTACACTTTTCATACTTTTCAGGTGCATTTTTAATGCTTGTTATGAATGGCAGTTTGTGTCTCGGAATATTTGACTTCACGATAAAAACGTCTAAATGACATAAGTTGTATACCAACTTCAATATTGCTTCAGCATGTAGTTGTGCCAAACTACAACCACTTAGACTGACCATCAGAAGTTTGATGTTTGGGAACTTAGCTAAAAGTTTTATAATATAATCGATACGCTCTATGATATAATCGAAATCAGTCCAACTCTTTGCAAACGTGGGAATATCCGATAAAAACAACTCGGACAAAAAAGAAGACAAGCAACATCCATCAAGTATTTCATAGGACACCTGAAGAGTCCTGCAGCTTTCGGGGAGTATTTCCCAGTGTATTCTTTCTTCGGGTATTCTAGAACAACCGTTGATCACCAGGAACCGAAGTTTTAGCGCATGTCTTTTCAGGAAAACAGGCCACTTTATTTCATCTAACCGAGATCCTTCAATCCTAAAAATCTTCAATTCCGGTAACAACACTTCGCTTATAATTTCCTTTTGTGCAGGAAATGAACAAGAATATATATCCCAACTGCCAATAAAATTCAGCTCTTCGAGAAAATTCTGTTTCGTTAGTCGAACCATTCTCGGACCCCTGCAACCGAAAGGCGAAACCGCAAAATGCTGAATCCGGATTGAAAGTCCTTCCAAATAAGGACAAATGTTGTACGCTATATGACCTCCTTGATTAATTAACCCGATATAATTGACTCGCTTAACCTGCTCTAGTGTTTCCAACCCTGTTAACGGAAAATACTCGAAATCCAAGTTTTCAAACGAAATTTTTGTCGAAGGGGAGCACATTATTTTGATGATTTCGTTTAAGTAACTCATTCTCACTCGATTCATGTTTTCTCGATGTTGTATTCCGGAAAAAATTATCAGCCGGCTAAATTTTTTCAAAAATTCAGATTCAACTGATATCGCGCTTTTGAATTTTTCGCTGTCAAACAGTGCATGGTCAAAATCAATTGTAAGGCGCCAAATTTTCCACTGCGTGCTCAATCTCATAAAATTTATCAACTCTACCCCGGTTTCTGGTTCATCTTTTTGAGCGGGCTTAATTTTGACGCTCAATTGCAAACTTGCATTTTCTGTGATGACACGAAGCCTTTTACATGTCCATAGAAAAGAAAACAAATCACTGCGAGATTCTGATACGTAATTTACGATCAGTTCAAGGACGTTTTCAGGCAACTCAACCAAAGATAAACCAGGTATTTTATGTGAAGTTACTTCTTTGGGTGCAGCCTTTATTTCTGTTTTACTGCTCATCACTCCAACTTCTGAAGAAAAACAAAGTTTTTTCAATTAAAGAAAAAACCTAAATAGAAAACACAGCTACCTATGAAATTAATTTAATTTTTTCTCCTAGAATTACACTTTTTGTAGAAACAACGTGCATGCTGCATACGTTCTAGGATTATTGCTCTTATTGTGTTGACTTTTCCACACGATGTTTTTTCTGCGATAAATATAAAAGAATTAAGAGTAAGTCTTTAGCCCAGCTTCACAACAATTCCAATACAATATAAGCATAGCACTGTAAGCTACCAAACAGAAAATGAGACAGAAGCCACTAAATCCAAGAAACTATTTTCAAAATATTCGAAAACTACATATACAAAAATTTCTAACGTTAGTCTCGAAGGATATTCTATTTCAGGAAAACGTTAAGAAACAAAACCACTACCGTTAAACAAGCATTCGAAAATATTTTCCGGGCGGCAACTAAGCCGAAAAAGCTGGGTCATCAGTTTAGCCAAAAAAACTTTGAAAGTTATACGCCCCATTTTTATTATACACCCCAAACCGATTGAAAATTTAGATTCCGATTTTCACTTAAAAGTGAAAACCACAGTTGTCTTCAAGATATTCGTAGATAACCGTGCTAGCTACACAAACGAACTAAATTCATAGACAACATCTGGATAAGAACAATTATATCTAAAATAAGAACCAAAACAAGGAAAGCTGGTTGTTGTGCAAGTAGCACACAATGTTCCGACCATACTCATGCAAAAGCTAAGAAAAAGAAGTTTTTCTTTTGTCAAATTAAAGTCGTTTTTTTGAAAGCGATGTAACAAATTTCGTTCTGATATTTTTTTCATGTTCAAATCACAGCTGAAAGGGCTTTAATATATATCACTCGACCCATTCATATTTTTATTTATGGTACTTGATTTTGAGTGAAAAAAAAACAGCCAAATCCAAAGTTCCTTCCCATTCTCAATTATCGGAACAAAAAGTCCAACAAATTTACAAAAAGCTAACACAGAACTACCCAGTTTTGGAGATTTCAGGTTCAACTTCATAGTAGCCAACCTTATGAAGAGGCTATGAGCAACCAACAAGTTTTTCAGTTTCCGAATTTAATCACGGTGTTTTTAAAACGTGTTTTTTTTATAAATCTCTCATTTCACGAACATTTGGGTAAATGAAAGAAATTTTTGTCAGCAGGCAGCAAAACTACGCAAATTCTGATGATATAATTCATTGAGGCATGTTTCCGTGATTTAATGAACTTTCACTTCACTTTGTGCTGAATTAAACAGCCGGATAAAATGAACAAAGACAGATTTTTTAAACTCATTTATCTCAAATTCGGTTATAATTGGCCCAAAGATAAGGAGGACTAAAAATTCTAGATGAACCAGCTTTTTTAAGGTGCTAGTTTTTTTGTAAGGTTTTGAATCAAAATTGTGCAAATAAAACTGCTCAAATAATTTGGTTCAAAATCAAGTAAGTTAACAGGGTCGGTCAGTTAAAGTTATTCTTACGTTTTTGATCCTGTTTACGAAAATTTGAATCAAATGAATTGGCCCGTTTTATGGGTGTAATTTTGTTTCAAAAAATGCACCAAAAAGCTGGTAAACCTCGAGGCATTTATTGTCCTCTTCATTTTTCGGCCAAACATAACCGAATTCGAGAAAAATGGGTTTTAGCTCATTTCATCCGGTTGTTTTAAATCAGAACTAAAGTAGTTTCTTCAGCACAAAATGCAGTAAAAATTCATTAAATCGCCGAACCATGCATGAAAAAAAACGCCAACTCAATGAAATATATCATCAGAATTTGGCAAAATATGCTTCCTACTGCAAAAAAAAAAATCACCTCAATTACCCAAATTAACGTGAAATGAGACCAGATTTTTTTATTTTAAAAAAACACGTTTTCATAACACTCTGTAGTTAACGGAGAAAAATCAACTAAACCTATCGGTTCTCCAATAAGAAAAACAAATACTTTTCATGATAGCAAACTGAAAAACTTTCTCTCAGATAGCCTTCAAAAATCCAGGCCGATTGATTAACTTGTCTAAAAAGGCGAACCTGGTTAGAAAACAACCAAACCTGTAAGACAAACAAAATTGAACTTTTTCAAAGTTTTCAAAAAATTGCTGAACTTTAGCAAAAAGATGAATACTTTTCACTGCCAAATTTGGAGCTTCAAAATCTAGACTTTGATATTAGGTTCCAGAAAACGAATTAATTCTATTGTTACTTCATTATAAAAAATCTTTGATAATCGCAGTAGCAAGGCATAAAAGTTTCTATTGAAGACAAAAACTTACAGGGTGGAATGTGCCAAAAAAATGAAACAAAAATCTGGTTAGAATTACATTTTTGAAAGAGGTGAAAAAGGGTTAAAACATAAGCGTAGCAACCGCTGTGAGGTTTAAACCGTACAAGAACTTGAAAACATCCGATATTGCAACATGAGCAAAAAAAGTGTTTCATATTTGCATAGAATATTTAACACAGTGGCGAAGCGTAACTTCGCACCACCTGCGATACAACCGGAAAAAAAATCAATGAAAAATAAAAAACCAGAACTGCCGAAAAAATAGATGTATCAAAACGAATAAAAAATGCCAAGACAACCATTAGCAACGGATTAAAACTAACCAAGCGGTAAAAAAGCCAAAAGTACCTGAGCAGGAACCGTTTGAGCAGAAAATAAAAGGTTTTCGAGAACGTCTCCACATCAAAAATACCCTACACTCACACACGAACAATTTCTTTGATCATCAAACGACGCAACATAAGGCCACTAATCCGATAAAATATAGGCCGAAATCATTTGGGCAGAATAAAATTTTTATGCGAAAAAAGGGCATAAAAAAGAACATATACGAAGTCAAGTTTTGTAAAGTTACAAACAGTAGAGGTAAATCAAAACACAAAAAGGAACTATTTGTAATAGCGAGCAAAAAACAAAAATAAGTCGACAAACCAAGCAGACAAATAATAAGCCGATAATTTTGTTTGAAAAGCAATATTTCCAGTTTGAAAAAAAAAACAGGTCCTGTCAGATTCGAACTCACGGCCTTTGTCGTCCCAGGCATATTCGTTACCTCCAAGCGAAGTGTGTAGGACACGCAAAGGAATTTGATTTCATTACGAACAAAACCTAAATTTACCATTTCTAATTTTGACCAGTCTGAGAACTGGCCAGTCTGCGAAGTTTTAGGGGAATTTATTGCCGAAAAACGGTGAACAAATTTATTTACCTAGACTAGTACCCGGTTGCAACACAGTTGTTATCGCAAGAGTGAAAAATGCATTTTCAAAAAACGTTTTTTATATATTGAAAACTATTGGTAACTCAACATGTCAATATGGGGACTGCTTAAACATGACTTACGTGAAAGGCCAAATGAATAATATAGACAGATGATTACAAAAGTTAGAAAAATTTGTATTTGAAATGAATTCTAAGTTGTTATCCCAATATAAACAGAGCACGACAGGCAAAAACCGCTTTGCACAGTCAATTTCACTTTTCTGTGAATGGCACTTGATGTCGTAATTCTTGTCAGTTTTCGTGGTCGTTCTTATATAGACTGTTAAGTTTACTGCATGTAAATTGCTTTTTTCGAAAGTAGGTGAAGAATGCTACTACTGAGATCCGACACTAGCTAACTGAAAGCTTTTTGTCTGGTTTCCGACAGATTAGACAACAGCTGTCAAAGCGACGACCGCTTTCGCAAATCGCTACACGCAATCTTCAACTATATTTAAGAGAAAAATAATTAGCTTAAAATCGAACAGTTCAATCTACATATTTGAAGTCTCGTTTGTCCTCTTAATGTCATGCCGTCTTTTTGCCACTTCTTTCGATACAGCGAAAAAATAGCACGGCAGCTAGCCCACAATAAATCGGACGTAAGCCGGAGCCAAAAAAAGTTTAAAACGATTGTTTTTCTCACAATTTTTGAAACAATATTCAGTGTTAAATAAGCATTAAACAAGCATCAAGCGGATAGTGAGCTGACAAAACTTGGGTAGACTACTTGAGCGGAAAAAAATGAGTACATTTTGAGCCAAGTTTTAGCAAGTTTTACGCCCCACCCATACAGTAAGCACAAATGCAATAAAAAAATTTGATCCTTCAAACGACGAATTATGAGGTATTACGGATAAACATCAGCCAAAACCATTTTCACCGAAAAAACATAAAAATGAAAAAGACTACTTTAAAAAGCAAAAAAGCACACTACAAAATTTGATTTACAACCACCAAAAAAAATCGAATGGAACAGATATTTAAAATGCAGACATGCTCAAAAAATCTGTTGCCAGACATTGTTCTACTGTCATCTGATTTTGTTACACTAAAACACGAAAAAAAAAACGTCTATATTCCGATTTGATCACGCTTCCTAATTATCAAAAGTATGTCTTAAATGTCTCTTAATGGACCGCAAAAATCAAACTTGAGCGTCAATAACTTTAAAGATTTTTCCCCTGAATAAAAAATCATCTCAACCTATATAAAATAAAACAACTTCGTCTAATGCATCGAATATAAACTTCGTTTAAAACAGCATCGAATATTAATGCGACTTTATACTTAAATTACTCAGCCAGATCAGAAAAACAATCATTGGGTTTTGATTTTAATCTGCTAGTAGACTGTAGAATGAAAATCCACTTTTGGAACACAGAGAGTTCATTTTATCTCATTTTCACTCTCACACTGCAGACCACTTGTCATCGAATAAGAAAAACCGCTTGCTGTTGCTGTGCAAGTATCATAATACAAAATTCGAGCTCTTAAATCGGCAAAATAAAGATCTAAAATCTGATAATTAGGTCGATCACGTTTTGTTGTTCGTTAGTGGAGTTTGAATTCTTTTTAACAAAAGAAATGAACTTAACTAAAAAAGGAACCAAAAGTCATACCACGAAAAAATGTGAGCCTTCCTGAAAAAAAAACAACAGAAACAAATCATCGCGACCTATATAAGAAACTGAACTAAGTTCATCTATTACAAAAAAATGGACATTGGTATGTTCGGGAATCGAACCCCGACCTGGAAATCGAGTGTGACGTCATCGCCTCAGCGCCAGAATCGCTTGTAAATCTGCAAACACTAGCAACCTATAAAGTAGATACAACAGGTGCTATTTATTTGCCAATGCTATGAGCACTTTCATACTCTACGCTCGGTTGTTAGAAAAATACAAAATTTAACAAAAAAGATCAAGCGTACCAGTTTTTCTCAACACCAAAAGCAGCAGTGTTATTTGATTTGCCTAATTTTGAATGCAAAAAAAAAACACCATAACGACATGAAAGATAAAAAACTTCGTCTTTTGTCATTTACGAAAAGTATTTGGCTCTAAAAGCTTGCGTACAAAGATATTTAAATTAAATTAAGGAAAAACATCAACAGCAAAGCATGGGATGACAATTTTGTAAGACAAGATGAGTATAAACGATTTGTGATATGAATCTTTGACAAATAAGAACTCAGTACACTTGAAGAACTGAAGCCAAATTTCATTTCTTCGACGTTCAAATCGGCTTTTTATATTTTGCGAATTTTTCCAAACAGCTCAAAACCGAGCGTCATGAAATTCATGATGAAAATCAATGATACTTTTAAAAAATGAGAACGTCTGAGTTCAATACACTATCTAAACTTAATCTACATATATTGCACAAATAATTGTGTTGCACCAATAAATTTTAAGAATTCATTCGTATGTCAAATTGTTCTTTTCAGACTAAATATCTATTGATGAAAATGTTCGATGATTGTAATTGATTTTGATAGTATCTGTACAATTTAAAATTAAAAAGATAGATATAACTTCGTTGAACGCCCAGCAGTTAAATTTGGAAAATTATTCGGAAAGTACAAAAATAGGTTTCTCCAGTCGGCAGTATGTAGAACGTTTAGATTGCTGATTTGGTCACCAAGACGGAACCCTGAATGTAATTTGTCGGTGTTTGCTCCACCGTTTGAAAATCATGTGTTCAGTCATGAACCTATGGCCATGTATGGACCTTTTCCATCGAGACTTATACATGTCGCATTCTCCTATGGCCAGGGATGTTAAAACACAGTTGCTAACGATTGTTTTAGTATTTTGAGATCCAGTTCCTACTACTATAACTATCTGGGTTCACGGCAAAAACCCGCTCAATTGATAAAACTATGATTTTACTCACACCAGAAACTTGACGCTGATTTGAATGAACAACTTGAGTGATAGTTTGCGTTTTTAATTTTTCTAACTATAATTAGCACACAGGGTTCTTGCTCTTAACTTCCAGTCATTTCCTAAGAGGGCTTTTAAACTATATAATTTCTAGATTTCGTGAAAGTTTTCAAATTAATTTGAACACTTTCAACCCTAAATCACAGGTCAGTTTAGGCTTATGAGAAAGGTCACGTCCTTCAGCGAACCAACAGCCCCACCGTCCAAAGGGTCTCTCATTTTGCAATGCGTTTAACCACCCATTTTGACAAGTTTTCAATTTTCAGCGCCAAGAATCTAATTTTGAGGGGGAAAGAGCGCGCCCAAAAACGGAACTTTTTGACCGCTTTGTCCAAAAAGAGGCTAAATACGTGGTTTAGTTGTTAACTTTTTCTCAACATCTAGCTATGCACAAAAATTCAGCTTGGTTGACCTAAAAAGGTCAACAAGTTTCGAATTCTTACACTACGCGCGTCACCTAATTTCTAGAACCTGACCCTATGCTGTTTACTTAACATTTGACCAATTAAAAAATTAAGCTTAAAAATAACCGTCGTTTTATTTTAACATCCCTGCCTATCGTATCGTACGGCGGCTGATAATGATATGGAGCCTGAGGCCTCTTTTTCAGATTACTCTCGAAGCAATCTTCTGGCGATGACATGCCGTAAACTGCGATACTGTCACAAATATATGCCGCTACTGTCATTGCGTAGAAACCGCTAGAGCAAGAGCTGCCAGTTAATGTAGACGATAACCCCACTTCTCTATCGATGAAAGTATCGAAACTGGGCAAACCTCTGACATGATTTTGCAAGATATACACTTTTAGGCTAGGATAGATATCTGCTAGCTTGATAGCTTTCAGAGTTACGCGATCTAATCTTGGCAGACGTATGTTGGCGTCCCAGATTAAAATATCTTCTGGCTTCACAATTTCTTCATTGGATAGTCGTTCGAAGTACTCGTCTAGACCTCTGGAGCTGAGGATTCTGATTGATGATTTGCGGCCCACATCCTCTTGATATTTCACTTCGGTGCTCGCATTGTTGATACGAAACACACATTCTGCTGCATCGATAACATCGCCACTCTGCATTTACAATTAACATGTATTAGCATATGCATTCACTAGTAACAATTTGAAAACGGTGAATTCCCATAGGTTCCAATATTCATAAGTTCCAAAATAAAAAATCAGTCGCATAAGTTCCAAAAATTATCTTCTTGAATTCTGATTGGTTGAAATTTGAGCCAACGAGTTTATGGATTGATTGTTTACTGTTCAACCAGCATAAACTCAAGCTGCAGAATAGTGACCGCCGCAGCCGCGCCAACGTGTTGCGAGCTTGCCACCAAAGGGTAGGACTCTACACGAAATTTTGAGCCGGTTTTTGCCGCAAAGCGGCGACGCGCGCGTAGCGCGCCCACCGGCGACCTTAAACCGAGACTCGGCTAATTTAATCTTTTCACCAATTGAAAAGGTTTGGAACTTATGCGACTGCTTTTTTATTTTGGAACCTATGGGACTGATTTTTTATTTTGGAACCTATGAATACACCCCTTAAAAACAATTTGCTCGTAGAAATGGGGGCGTTCAACAGTGCCGAAGTACGGCTGCCTGACATCAAGCCGAATCGTAAAATTTGAGACTTCAAGCCGAATAGTTCCTTATAAAATCGTGAAATATAATTAATTTGAAAAAAAAAAACTGTAAAGAATTTCTGAATTTCATGATCTTACCTAACTAGTTATTGGCGTTTCCATAAAATTTAAGCCTCCAAATGAAGTTTCGGAAAGTTGAAAAGTAAAACATGGTTGAAGGCATTTTTCATGTTTATAATTTATGCATTTCAAAAACGGGCTGATGTTTTTAACGGATGCCAATCACAAGCGGTGCATTGTCATGAATAACGCTTATTATGGACTAAACTTGCCAAAATTTTTGAAAAGCAACGTTTTTCAGACGATAAAATAGAGTTTTGAGGAGCCTGTAAAGTTTTAATTTTGGCTTGAAGTCTCTTCGACTTGAAGAGCCGTCGGCTTGTTGTCCTAGACCCCCGAAGTACAACAGTGTCGAAAAAGGCTGTAAAATTTCAGAATAATTTTCAAGCCATTTTCTAAAGAACGGGAAATTACTGACGCTAATTATCTAAGAAAATCACTCCAATTTCGGCGCCAAAATGTCTGCAACAGCAAATTAAACAATTATTTTGGCGCCAAAACGTCTAAATTGCAAATTTTCTCTGCCAAAATCTTTAAGTGCCACTTAAGATTGTAAACGATCGCTGTTTAATTTTTGATTGCCGCACTTAATATGTTGAAATTTGTTCAAATTTTTGGCACTGTTGAACAAAGTTTTCATTTTCGGCACTGTTGTACTGCCCCGTAGAAATGAAGAAAAAAAACAATCCGATTAGCAATCCGTTCAAAAAAACCTGACGATGAAAACCAAGAAAAAACTTTTTCTCAAATTTTAACTAATTGTGCTTCACAGTGGTATTAATAAAGTTAAGAAAAATTCCTCGCTTACATAAAAAAAAACAAAACCAAAAAATTTCTTGCTTAAATAAAACTGCCTCAACCAATACTTTTATACGTCTCGACGAATGAATTTGAATGTCTTGACCTACAACTGCCAGGATTAGATTAGCATTCAGTCAATAGATAACTATTAGTAATTTTTAGGTAGAAGCCCGTCAACTTTGGGCAATACTTAGTAGAGAGACGCCCGTAGAGCACACGCATAAAAAACACAATCACCATCCAAATGACGCAAATGAAGCGAATATACCGATAGCACATCGGCTCAAACTAATTAGGGCGAATAAAACTTTTAAGTGAAAAAAAATTTGAGCATGAAATTATACAAAACTGGGATTTAATTGGTAAATTAAAGGAATCAATCAGAATAATTTTCAATTTCAGAAAAAAAATTGAATCTGAAGAAATTTATTGCTCTGCAATCTATGCCGAAAAAACTAAGCAGACTAAAAATAGACGAAAAACCTCATATAAGTTCTGAAAAGTAATTTAATAACATTATCCAGGAAAACAATATAATATAACCAATCGAAGATTGGAAAAGAGTAAAGAACGCAAGTAAACATTAAAAAAACACTGACTTTGTTACAAAAAATCTCAACTTTCGAATTTCAAACCGAAAAAAAAAATGCCCCTTAGGTTTAGGCTTTTTGAATTTCTAGAACGATTTATTGATATCATTAACCCAGCTTGAGAAAACTGGATCAAAAGGTAAAATTTTTTCCGCTGGAAATCTGAAAATTAAATTCCAATTTCGAAACTAGAAATTGTTCACTTTTTTCGCGCCATTTCCACGTTCGTATTTGGAGAGTGCTATTTACGTTACTTTCAGCAGGTTATATTCAATTGAGCTCCAAAAATGCATATATACATAAGTGCATTCTTAAGTACATCAATATATGTATGAATGCCCACACATCTGTAATTATTAGAGCATCTCAAGACTTTTTCCTAAAAAAAAACAAAAAAAAATCACCAAGACCTACATAAGAGTCTTCACTATGTTCCTTACTCTTAAAAATTATGGTAATTTGAGCATGTCAATGGAGCACAATTATGGAGTGCACCCGTTGTCAAAAAAATTGTTCAATAAGCTGTTAACTCGAAAAAAGTCCAAAATCCGATTTGACAACGCTTGTTCATCGCATGCGTAAATTAAAAGCTGATTCAAGTAACTAATGTTGGAAAACTCAGCTCAAAAAGAATTTGATTTGGGGAGTGGCGGATGAAAACAATCCTTTTTAAAAATATCGTTTACCAGTTTTTATTGGAAACATTACATCAAAACTGGAGCTGTCTTTTACCAGACCACCCTTTCTCCAGACCAAAATACAATAACTCAATTAAGGTTAGGTAACAGTAAGTAGACAACCGAGAATTCGGGGTAAGGTCTCTGACCAGACCGACATATTACCAGACTACAATGCAATATTTCGATTAAGGCAAATTAAAATTAGTGGAAGATCTGAAAAGGAAGAGGTTAAAAAGAACCAAAACTTCACTGAGAAACCGTGAAATTATTGCTCTTTAACCGGACTAAACGGCGTCATTACATCTGTCAATCAAATCTTTTTATCGAGTATGGTAAAAAAAAAATCATTTTTAACTTTTCTGGTTAAGGTCGGTGTGGCAAAAGGTCGGCCCCCGAGTATTCGTACACTTCATTTAATAGACAAATACTATTCTAGCCAATCATAATCGAGATCAGATTGCAAAAGCACAAACTAAATGATCAATAAATGTTTGTTTAGTCAGTTTGATTTCTGATCTCGATTCTGATTAGTTCAATTAATTAGTTGTCTTCTTGCTGACGAGCAACGAGTATGACAACGCTGTTGTCTTCTTAGAGACCGGGTGGCGACCCTCGTGATTGAGGGACCGAAAGATGGAAATTTATTTTTAGTTTTTTTTTAGCCAATCAGAAGTGAGTAGTACGAAATCTCTGAAGAATTGCAAAAATCTCAAAGAAATCGAATTAATCCAAGCCATTAAAATTAATTTGACCGATTAAAAAAGCAGATACATGAGTTTTCAAATACTGCGAAAATGAAATTGGGTATTAAAAAAACTGATACCAGTTTTTTTTTTTTTTAAACTATTGTATATCAGCACGAATTGTACAGCAAAACATGGCTGGGCAGATAATTCATTTCTCTTAACAATTCTGGTTGGTTAAAAGTTTTCCATCATTCGGCCCCTCCTTTATGAGAACCCTCCCCCAGAGACCGCACTGCTTCAATTAAGATAAGTCAAAACGGGGAGGGTTCTCATGCTTGAAGGACCGAATGCTTGAAAAATTTCAACCAATCAAAATCGTTTCTATTGGCTAAATTCCTTTCTCACAATATCGAAGTCAATATTAACAAAAAATGTATTGAATCAGTGGAAAATAATCAAAAATATTACAAATTGCGGGTTACAACCGCATTACTATTCAGATAATCATCAAGATTAATGAGTTCAAAATCATAAGAATTTTTCAGTCTTGAAACTCATCTGCTTATTATCTAATCGGTCAATATTAAAACTAATGGCCTGGATTTATTTCCTTACTTTGAGATTTTCGCGATTTATTTTTAGATTTTGAATACTCAACTCTGATTGGCTGAAAGTAAGCTAAAATTAATTTCAAGCATTCGGTCCTTCAAGCATGAGGGACGCCACCAGTCAAAACTATTGGAGATGCGAAGCCGTTAAGTTCAACCAAATTTCGCAGAAAAGTCTGAAATAATTGTCCTTGACCAGACTAAACGGCGTCAATGCATCTGTCAATCAAATTTGTTTGTCAAGTCTGGTAAAAAGCCCAGTCTAGTAAAAAGCCTATTCACTTTTCTGGTAAAAGGTCGGTCTGGTAAAAGGGGAGTGCGGTCAAAAAGTATTCATACTCATATACATATTTCGAAAAATTGACAAAACTTATCTCGATTCTGATTGGTTTATTTAGTATTGTCGCCTTTATGACGAGTCTACTTCCTGCCCTTTCTACTTTTTGCTACGTAACCGGTAGAAGTTCGGTCCTCATAGGAAATATTATCCAGTCAAAATTTGCTATTAACCACGGGAGAAATTGTAACTAATCTACATTGTGTAACTAAATCCACATTATTTGAACTATTCTTTTTTTCCTTCGGAAAACAAAAATAACGTCGTGAACCTCCTCCCCCGTCTATGCTCCCAAAAAGTCAAAAACTGTTTTTATCCGCATATATAACAGGTATAATGTATTCTATATTCTCACTTTAGATTTGAGAAGGCGGCCAGAACTTGAAACAATTGCACATGTATTGCACTTCCTCTGATAAGACTTCGGATTGGTTGCCGGAGGTATTAGTGTGAAGTAAGGACACGAATAGTTAGGTTTCATCGGAACCGATATCTCACCCCGCAGCTCATACGCAGTTCCATTTACCACCAGTCCATTCTGATATTTGTGGATACCCGTTCGCAACAAAAGAATAAAACAAATCGATAGAGTAAAACTAAAGGATAGAGATCTACTGAACAGGATTCTGCACAGTTTGAACTTTTCCGCAATGTACATCAAAAACAAAACAAACTTTCTGCTGAGAACAGAACCTGAAAATAAAGGTTTAGCTGGTGTTTGATTGCAGACCATATCTCATTATAACGCAGCAAACCGATCTTACTAAAGGAACATCTTCGGTTAGCTGTATTCTGAATCAGTGAACAAAAGCTTCACAGTCAATCCTTTGTAGGCTCCATTATAACCAAAGCGAGAAAAACCAATACAGGTGTTTAGAAGGCAAATTATGAAAGAGATTAACGCAGATATCTAACCAAAAATGTTTGTCTCAACATAATATTGACGAAATGCACGCTTCAGTAACTAAACCATCTTTCAATTTACATTGACTTACTTGGCTGTCCTTAGATGCCTAAGAATTAGAACGGAAAAATCAACAGATTTAAAAAATCGCACTCGAGCATGGCGCTTAAAACACAACTTTCATGTCAAATACTTAAGAACTTTTTTAAAACACAAACGAACAATTCAGTGATCAAAAATACACATTAGATACAGAAAAATATCTTATCTATCGATACACATGAGCAACAGAAATTTCACAAAATCCATTAACAATGATTTAGTTTGTAAAAAATAGAAATCGATTCTGTAACGGAGAAACAAGCGCAACAAACTACAAAACTTTATGCAGTATGCACGATGTATCACAAAGAAAATTCCTAACTCAAGCAAGGATAATAACAGTAAATTAATAAGAAAAATTCGAAAATAAAGAGCGCTTTACTTAAATCGCAACAATTTATTTTAAGGTTTTGTAGCTTACTATTCTTTCAGTAAAGAGTGACTGAAATAGTTGAAAACTGCAATAATGAGAAAAGATAATAGCAATTATTAGTGAATATTATTACCAAAAATAATTTCGGTAATTTCTGTAGTGCTTGAATATCATCCCACACGTGAGAACTCCTATGAGCTTTCACTGATTTAGTCCAAACTGGCAAAAAATTAAAACACAGACCCTGCGCCATAGTGCTTCCGGCAATTTTTTAAGCGCATATTAGCGTTTGGGAGCCTTTTTTGAAAACCTTGGGCCAGAAACTGCGTTTTTCAGCGCAAGCTCCCCTAATTTCATTATACTTTTGCCTTCGGAAAAATGTAGGCTCAGGGGACCTATAATTAACTTTAGGCGCCAATATATTAATTTTGGGTAATGTCGCGCTAAAAAAAAACAATTTAAGGCTATTTTGGCTTTTTTCAGAGCACTTCGCATACGCAAGCAAAAATATGACCGATAACGCTACTGGAAAAAACTGAATGAGTAAAACTTTGCGTCTACAAAACTTCTTAGTGACTCACGCCAATTATGAGTCTACATAATTGCTAAATGACGCAAGCCAATTATGACGCATTAGCAGTACCAGTTGATTTTAAAAAATTTACCAAATAATATGCCTCAATTTATAGCGGACGCATTTAACCTAGCATACGAAAAAGTTCATTAAAAACATCCGACCCTGCCCAGGTTCGAACCCTCTTACTTCAATGCGGGTCTCCTTCCCTACTTATACGCTACAGATCCATGCTATTTTGAAGCTTACGTGCTATTTGTAATACAATAGTCTGAGTTAATATCCTTATCATTGCCTGTACTTAATATCTGGGTATTGTTCAAAATGTACACTTTCAAAATGAACACATTTTGTCTCAACAATATTTGCGATTTAGGTTGGAAAAAAAGAGAGTTCATACTATCACGTAATCTTCGCTTGTGTAAAGAGAGCTCAGGTAAACAACTTGTTCGACCTGAAAGGTGTCATCAAAATTCGTCCCTTCGTGAAAATCCTAGATCCACCCGCGGTTAATATCAGAAAGCCCCTGTAATATCGTTTCATAAAAAAGTATAAATCCCCTGGCGTTTGCAGGGAATTCGCAGAGGAGGTGTATCACCAAAACTTTTACATCGATTGACTGCAAATGATCTGAACGACCCTCTCTAAAAGTCTATAATTCGAAGTGAAAAAAAATTCAAAGCAACTTTTGAAGCGTTTCGACAAAAACGGCGATTCTCAGCACGATTTCTATCTTTCGCCTATGTTGACTCCTATGAAATTAAAAAAGCATATACACTAGTGGACAAAATTAAGCTCAAATTCTAGATTTACTCTGTAAAATGCCCGTTTTCGATGTACATTTTGGACATTACCTTCGAAATTCAGTAAAATTTTTACATTGACCGAGAGCAAATGATCAGAGCTACTATCTGTGAAAGTATCAATATTTAGTTTCAATGATTTACCATGTAATTCGTGTCTGAAAATGCTAGTTTTCCTCATCTGCACCAAGTTTTTTTACTTCGCGTGAATAAGTAACAAACGTCTGAGTTTAGTAAGAATTTCACACTGATTGTTTCCATTTTCTCACTGAGACTGTTTCACCTTGCATGAACAATTTTTTTTACTCCGCTTATTCAAGAAAGATTTCACTACGATGCAAAACTTCGTGCAGATGAGGAAAACTAGCATTTTCAGACACGGATTACATTGGTAAGTCATTGAAACCAAATATTGATACTTTCACAGATGGTAGCTCTGATCATTTGCTCTCGGTCAATGTTAAAATATCACTGAATTTCGAACGGAATGTTGTCCACAATGTACATTGAAAACCAGCATTTTAGAGTAAAATCCTGAATTTGCGCTTAATTTTGTCCACAAGTGTATTTTAATCGTGCGGTCAATTTACCACAATATGCAATTTACCACAACCCGCCACATGCAATTCACTTCACTGATTATTCGGAAACAGAGAATTTACTTTTCTTTCATGGCAAATACACTAGTTGCCAAAATTAAACGCAATTTTACGTTTTTACTCTCTAAAAAGACCTGAATCTATCAATTTTTGGGATTAGTTACTTCGATATTTACCAAAACTTTTACATCGACCGGCTGCAAATGATCTTAACTACCCTCTCTGAAAGTCTAGATTCTCGATTTGACCTACTTACCAGTTTTTCCAAAATACCAGTTTCACTATTTGTAATAAAATTTTCCAACAGTTGGAAATTTAAAGAAACAAAAAAAGTCGAGGAAAGTTGTCAGAGACTTACAAGGAAAACTGTCAGAGACTTACAAGTAAAGTTGTCACACGGAACTGTAATTTTCTCGTCTAAAATATTTCAACTCGAACGTTCGACTTTCTTTACTCAGCATATTCAAAACAGTGTTCACGCGCATTGAAAACATACTTAGAATGGTGAAATCCGGCATTTTCAGACCCAGAAAAACCTGGTGGGTGCTTTAAATCGAGAATCGGAGAGAATAGTTTCCGAGAGGGTAGTTCAGATCATTTGCAGTCGGTTGATGTAAGGTTTTTGTTTAGTAGAAGTAGCAGTAAAAGATTTAGAGACAGTTCACAAGGGGTCGCACCCAGGTTCAAGTTCATTAGTTTAGTTTTATCTTGTTTGTGATGTTAGTTTCCACATCTGCATATTATTCTCCATGTGCAAAATTTCAATATTTAAGTAAGGTTGTCCAAAAGTATCCTTCCATACCAGTTTGTCGAGGAAGTGGACTGTCCGGGAATTAATTCCCATTCGAAGAGAAGGATTGACTGTTGATATCGAAGGAAAAAGAGTGTACAATACACTCGATACATCAATTAAAGTTGTTTGCGAAAAAAAAATAAGGAAAGTAGTAGTAGAAAAATTTTAGGTTTTTAAAAAAATCAATTAAAAGCGGATAAATAAAATTATTCAAAGTTTTGCGTCATTTCAAAGCCTCAGAAAAAGGCAACAGAATAATTTATCTTTTAGGAAAAGACAACAAAACAACGAGAAAATCAATGTTATTAGTGAATCATCGAATGAAAACTTGCGAGATGAAAAGAAGTCTTTCAGTGAAGCAAAGCGATTCTTGAATATTAATTGTAATTTGTCGTATTCAAGGCGGTAGTTGAACGAAATGCGACGGTGAAGAAGTAGCTACTTTTGCTTATGAAATTTCAAGGTTTTATCACAGCAAAAGGATGAAGTTAATTAGTAGCAAAAATTTCGGACAGACAGATTTAATTGAAAGTTTTCATCCAGTAACAGAAGGTGAAAAAAAAACAGGAAATATTGACCTGATATTGAGCGACTGGCTTTTCACATAACAAAACTAGGTTGCTTTTGTAACAATCTGCAAAAGTGTAACATTCGTCTACTGTAGTCACACATGAGGCTTAAGAAAAATAGGCCCTATAACCATTGGCTCAGGAGTCAGGGACACTATCTCTTGTGTTTTTCCACCTCAAGAACGGTCGGAGCCAATTCAGTTCGCTTGCGACATGAGACTGGAACCCGTTACAGCTTAAAGGCCACTTGTAACATTCGCCCGGAAGATACATATCGACGGATAACAAAACTAAGTCTTAAGACGACTGGCTAGCGTCTAAACAGAGCTTTGCATGTTTTTCACCGTCTCTACCAAGCCAGTACTTTTCGGTGGTCTTTCTTACATCAGGCTGACAAAAACGTTACTGTTCTCCGGCTTCGACCAGAACGCTCAAATTAACTGAATTACATGCAAAATTAGTGAGCTCATGGCTGGGTCTCTGTATCCCCAGACCACGAGGTCACTCCTAAAAACAGGGCTGCTACTTATCATATTACTATTGTTTTTGTTCAGTAGATAAAAATCATCATCTCCATCGAAGATGGATCAACCCTTTCCCCCCAACTCCTAGCACCTCATCCTTGTCAAAACTAATCAAAATATCAGTTAAATTCAAGTCAGGACATGACAGGATGCTAAAATTCAATACAAGTTCATAAAAGTTCCCGTCCCGAGACCCTTCCGGATTCTTGAATCCGGCGAATCAAGCTCCTTAACCTCAGGTTCACGCTAACTCGGAGGGCTGGTTTTTACCCTTCACCGTTGTTCGCAACGGCCTTGCAACTATTGTAACAGCACAATAGTTGCAACTCGGAACGTCCTCTGCTGTTCGGTAGTTCGTTGTTGTTTTTTAGTCTCGATTTTCGTACTGTTCGTAATCGCAGATAAAGTTGTTCTGTTTCTTTCTGCTATTTTAGCCAAAATGGCCGTTTTAACATTTCTCAGAAATGTTACGTCATCACTTCGAAAATTTAAAATTTAGAATTCCAGAATCTTCTAGCCTTCACCGTTTGGCCAATCATTCAAATAACGTCCTTATCCGTTCTAAATCGCCAATCCGGAAGGTTCACTGCTAAAATCCTGAATTCTGCAGAGACTGCATTTTGGCCATTCTGGTCGAATGTCACATACTCCCCGGACAGTCCGGTCAATGTCCTCATTGAATCGCGCAATGTTCTAAATGGTTACAGTGTCATCGAACAGAATTTACAAAATGCACGAAATTACTTTTACCTACGTCACATCGACTCACTGCAGAATATAAATGGCATCATACTACATCACTATAGCCTTCAAATTCTTTCATTAATCTGCACATTGAGGATATGACTTAAGATAAAACATATTTTCTGACTTCCAGTGTCAATATCCCGATTGAAACTTTTTCTCCTAGATTTAAAAGGTGTTGGCTTGCAGGACAGTCCTGCCAACCAACAAGCTAAAATTATCCTACTATGCTCCTTCCCTTCGGAAATCTTGCTTGCCTATTGTCCTGAGTATTAAAACTAAGAAACTTTGTGGTTAGAAAGAACAATGCAACAACCTCCCTCCTCAAGAAGTTACTCAAGTTTTTCATGTCACCACAAAGTTATCAGTCTTCCTAAGTGATTAAAAACAATCATGCAGGCTGGAATATTTAAATATACTCTTCCCTCAAGCCTTTCTAAATAAATAATAAGTGAGTGTCTCTAAAGCCACTTCAACTAAAACCAAAATGCAAATTTATAAATGCAACAATTTCCAAACTCAACTTAAATGTTTCAGTTTTCAATTACAACTTGGTTGCTTGGTTTCTCACTTGAGTTTTTCACACACATAAAACAATTCTGAGTTTTAACTTTTCTTCATCATCCCTTTGTTCTCTTCTTTTTTCGTCGTTTAGAAGTTCTAAAACTTCTAAATTCTTCTAATTTTCCTTCTTTTTGCCTCTTGTTTTCTCGACCATTCATCAATGCTCCATTTCCTCCTCCTGTGACGCTGACTCTGCACTCTCGGTCTCCGTGTCTTGTAGCACGTCATTGACTATCCTGACGCTGTTGGAAGCCGTCCTCCAACACTTCTGCTCTTCCACCCTCTGTTTACAGCAAGGTAGGGGATCCACGTTTGATTCTCTGTTTCTACAGAAGCTGTTGTGGAGACACAACGTCACGTTTCTCTCCAAATCTTCTTTCAGCATCTCTGCCTTCTCATTTCCACTACGCTCGCTCGTCCTGGAAATTCTTTTCACAGCGGTGGTCACTGCATTCCGATGTTTTCGCAAATAACAGATCTTCACTCATGAGCTCTCGCAATGCGTGCTGCTCACACCAGTTCAGTGTACTACCGTCAACTGCCGATATGAGGTTCAGGTGCAACACCGACCTCCTATATGCTTCCACTTTAACGTCAGGGAACGCAAAGGTGACTGCTGGTCCATAGATCACTGTCACGAACTCCGTGACTCCTCTGATCAGCGCCAAGGGATCGATTCTCATAGCTAAGCTCAAATCTGTTAACAGCGGCATGCCTCCAACATGTCGTCTAACATCTTCCTCTCTTTCAATTGTCTCGTCTTCTCCGGTTCCAAAGCGATTTTGCTGCAAGAGATACTGGATAAGAGTGTGTCTCAGGTCTCTTATTTTGTTCCACGAGTCTGTGGATTTCTTCATATCCAGATTCCTCACTCTCTCTTTCATCTGCTCTGGACAACGTGCCAGTTTCATCAGCCCTCCCAAGTTTCCGTGGGTTATTGCGATCAATGTCAGAAGTCCATCTAGTCGCAGGTTCTGTATTCCATCCGTAAGCAGTATCACCGGTCCTTTCACGAAATTCTCCGCTCCAAATGTCACGAACAGGGCTATTAATTCCACTATCGATACTTTCACTACCGCTTGGAGGAATTCCTTTATCAAGTAGTGCGAGACTTTCGGGTAGACTTTTGCCAAGAAGGACGCGGTCCATCCGGCTCCCAACCCTTCTAGCATGCTGTCTGTCCTTTCAAATCCCTCCTGTCCTTTCACTTCCTGGGTCCAGAAGGTTTCCAGAGTAATCTGACACATTCTGTTCACGAACTCAGCTGTCTTTTCTCCGGCATTTTCCGCCAGGTTCACCTCCTTCAACAAGTAGGCGTATATCTTAGTGATCATTACTGGGCCCTGCTGAAAAGCATCTGCACCCAATGCCGCTACTCTCGGATTCAGGTGTAGCCACTGGTTTGCTTCCGGCTTGGTTCTCAGCACCATCGCTTCCAGATGAGCTCTCGTCTCCAGTGAATTCTTTCTTCTCGTGTCTTCACTCGCCACTTCGATTGCTCGGAACCACAAGTCGTTGGACATCGCCGTGATCACTCGATGGTCGTCATCTATTCCTGGTTTCAGTTTGAGTTGCCGACTGAAGTTGGACAGTTCCAACCCCAGCACTTCGTCCAACACCAACATGTGTAACGCGTGGTCCTTGAACCCTCTCATCGCGTTTGAGATATCTGACCATACTGCCGGCAGTTCAGCCTTAAGTGGCCTCAAGTTCTCCATTTCTATCATGCGATTCGGGGCTGATATGATCACATCATATTTTCCCTCCGAAAGTAAGGCTACCATTGCATACACAAATTTCAGTCCATCCGGGAGATATGCATATCCCGGAGACAACGCAAATACTACTCTCAATGTCACTTTGTTGAATGATCCCTCCTTTGTCGCGTCTACCACTTCACCCATTGACTCCAGGATGTCTTTTATCGCGGGCCATACTGCGTTTTCTGCTGTTGCAGGATCTCTGAGCCTGCTCAGAAAACCTCTACTGTGTAGATGGTCATTGATGCCAGCAAACACAATCGTTATCGGGTTCATCTCTGTCTGCCTCTGTACCCCTATAGCCAATGACACTGATTGCAATAGGTCTAGGTCAACGGCGGCCAGCATTATGACGTCCGGCCAAAACAAAGACTTAGAGGTGTACACGAACTCTGAATTCGCTACTACCATGATTTTGGCCTTTCTCATCTCTGCTTTGTCGTAGGCGGCGAAGATGGTCTCATCTTTCTTTATCGCTGTCAATCCGCCATATCTCTGGGCATCACCATCTTGGTTCACTAGTTTTGGGTACACTCTCTCCTTCACATGACCAGGTGGTGTCGTCAATTGCCTAAATATCTTCACGTGTTGTCCAATCGGCGCTCTCGCCGTCAGGAATCTTCCTGGCCTTTCTTCACGATTCCTCTCGTCATGGTTCAATCTCACATCTTGCAACGGTCTTGCATTCACAGGTCCTATTGTGTTGTTGGAGGGCAGTCCCTCCAAGTCGGCAAATCTCAAGGCCGTCGTGGAGCTGAAATTTATGCTAGCGGCTATCAACCAGTCTACGCCGGTTATCGAGTACAATCTGCTGACGGATAGCGTCGCTCCATTCAGCATCCTCCTTGCATCTTCGATGAAGCTCACTCTCTGTAGGTCCAGCTTCATTAGTTCTTCTTTGTATATATGCCAAGGAGACGGTATGGATCGCGACCACATCAGTGAGCCTCTGCTCGGTCTTTCCTCTCGACTGGTACTCGTCGTCTCCGATCTAGTGTCCGATCTAGATGTGCCGGCTACTTCTTCGATTGGTTGGTTGACAGGTCCTATCCTTCTCCTAGGATGAATTGTTCTCCTCATCGGTGCCTCTCCCAACCGATCCTGTACATCTGTTCTTCGACCTGGTTCACTGGAGCTTTGTTGCCGGTAATTTATGGCGGCTGGGACCGTACCCAAGCGTGTTTCCAGGTTAGGAGGCACAAAGGTGGTGATCACCGTATCACTCACCGTTCCCTCTTCCTTCAGCACTCCTGTGTCAAAGAGTTCTGCTTCCAGCTCATCCAACCGTTCTTGGAAGACTCGATTCAACCAAGCTTGTCCTTCGACACTGTCGAAGTGGATGCCATCTGTGGTCAGTCTGGCTTGATCCATGGCTCTCAATTCATGTTCAATGTCCATGAGGATCATTCTTCCGGCATTTCTATTTGCTAGGTTTCTCAAGATGTTGTTCCATCTCATGACTCCCTCGTTGTGCCTTCTTCCTGATACTGTCAGGCTTCTTGTGTTCATTGGCACAGTGCAAACGGTCAGTACCGCGCAACTGAACTTCTGCCAGAGAGTAGTAAACAAACACACCATCATTGCTTCCCACAGTGCTTCTTGCTCATCTGATCCTCTGGAGATGTCATTCGTCCCAACTAAGATCATCACATTGGGTATCTTCCCTGGATTCATCAGCTCCACCATGCGATATAATTGGGCAATCGTCGCGCCTCCAAAGGCCATCACCGTGGTGACCCATGAGGTCCTCAAATTCGACAGCACTCTGACTAAGCTGTCTCCCAATATCAGGTGAGATGTCCCAAGTGGTGGTTGCTGCAGGTTCACAGCCGGGCTCCAGGTAGCTCGATTGAAGCAGGCTCTCGGATCTGTCTCCGGAACTCCCGTGAAATTATACTTTAATTGATTATTCTTCTGCACGTCCATTACACGAGACACTTTCTTCGCTGGCATCTTCCTTACTTTTCTCTCTGTGATCTTCGAACTCCCCCTGAGTGGCGTCACGTCACTTATCCCTTGTCTGATTATTGTCTGGGAGAGTTGTACTCTGCCCGTATCGTCAATCGTTCCATAGGGTGCTGTCACCCCGGAACCTGGTGCATTCTTGTTAGCGACCAATCGTCCAGCGGTCTCTATCAGTTTTCTCACTGTCTGTTCTACGACGGGATCACCCAAGGTGTCACTAGGATCCGGGATTGTTACTCGGTTCGTCTCTGCTGGAAGCCGTGTCTCCGTTGTTTGACTCATTTCTCGAGGTGTCAAGAGCTCCATCGGGGACTGCCCACGAGGAATATCCCTTGCAGGTATCACTTTCTCCACGGCCGTTGTCAACGCCCTCTGTTCCGATCGCTCTTTGTATTCCTGCCTTAAGCGTTCGATCTCTTGACCCTGCTTTTTGTTGCAGTCTTCAAACCACTTTCTCCACATGTCCCGGTCTTCCTCCATCGCCAGCATGGTCTTCGTCATATCGTTTAACTCCTTCTTCGTACTTCTCAACTGATCGTTCATCTCGTCCAGATCTTGTATGGTTTGGTTCGTCTGAACCTTCTGTGTTACTTTCGCCCCTTTTGGTGGCACAGCTGCTCTCAGTGGTGAACCAGACGAGGTCGCCTCGCTGTTCATCTCCCGATGCATTCTCGTCAGCCCAGGTTTGGGCTTGGAGGGCATTGGCATCTCACCTGGTTGGTAAGTCCTAGAACTTCCCAACCCAGGCTCATTCGCCAAGTCACTCCCTGAGAGAGCCCCGTTTCTCCACCTCATCACTCTCATGTTCGGGCGGTCTTCCTGGTTCGTGAATTTTCGGTCTTAACTAGGTTAAAAAACTATTCACGGTAATCCGGAAGGCTTCCGCTTTCCGAACTACCCTTCCGCCCCGGCAGTTTAGGCCTATTAAGGGCGTTAATGTGAGCATCCGCTCGGCGCGGAGTGCTCGTTAACGGTTCCGCCGGTCATGATGTTATGAAAGAATAACACCCAGGAGCGCCATAAAAACATACATGTAACATTCGCCCGGAAGATACATATCGACGGATAACAAAACTAAGTCTTAAGACGACTGGCTAGCGTCTAAACAGAGCTTTGCATGTTTTTCACCGTCTCTACCAAGCCAGTACTTTTCGGTGGTCTTTCTTACATCAGGCTGACAAAAACGTTACTGTTCTCCGGCTTCGACCAGAACGCTCAAATTAACTGAATTACATGCAAAATTAGTGAGCTCATGGCTGGGTCTCTGTATCCCCAGACCACGAGGTCACTCCTAAAAACAGGGCTGCTACTTATCATATTACTATTGTTTTTGTTCAGTAGATAAAAATCATCATCTCCATCGAAGATGGATCAACCCTTTCCCCCCAACTCCTAGCACCTCATCCTTGTCAAAACTAATCAAAATATCAGTTAAATTCAAGTCAGGACATGACAGGATGCTAAAATTCAATACAAGTTCATAAAAGTTCCCGTCCCGAGACCCTTCCGGATTCTTGAATCCGGCGAATCAAGCTCCTTAACCTCAGGTTCACGCTAACTCGGAGGGCTGGTTTTTACCCTTCACCGTTGTTCGCAACGGCCTTGCAACTATTGTAACAGCACAATAGTTGCAACTCGGAACGTCCTCTGCTGTTCGGTAGTTCGTTGTTGTTTTTTAGTCTCGATTTTCGTACTGTTCGTAATCGCAGATAAAGTTGTTCTGTTTCTTTCTGCTATTTTAGCCAAAATGGCCGTTTTAACATTTCTCAGAAATGTTACGTCATCACTTCGAAAATTTAAAATTTAGAATTCCAGAATCTTCTAGCCTTCACCGTTTGGCCAATCATTCAAATAACGTCCTTATCCGTTCTAAATCGCCAATCCGGAAGGTTCACTGCTAAAATCCTGAATTCTGCAGAGACTGCATTTTGGCCATTCTGGTCGAATGTCACATACTCCCCGGACAGTCCGGTCAATGTCCTCATTGAATCGCGCAATGTTCTAAATGGTTACAGTGTCATCGAACAGAATTTACAAAATGCACGAAATTACTTTTACCTACGTCACATCGACTCACTGCAGAATATAAATGGCATCATACTACATCACTATAGCCTTCAAATTCTTTCATTAATCTGCACATTGAGGATATGACTTAAGATAAAACATATTTTCTGACTTCCAGTGTCAATATCCCGATTGAAACTTTTTCTCCTAGATTTAAAAGGTGTTGGCTTGCAGGACAGTCCTGCCAACCAACAAGCTAAAATTATCCTACTATGCTCCTTCCCTTCGGAAATCTTGCTTGCCTATTGTCCTGAGTATTAAAACTAAGAAACTTTGTGGTTAGAAAGAACAATGCAACAACCTCCCTCCTCAAGAAGTTACTCAAGTTTTTCATGTCACCACAAAGTTATCAGTCTTCCTAAGTGATTAAAAACAATCATGCAGGCTGGAATATTTAAATATACTCTTCCCTCAAGCCTTTCTAAATAAATAATAAGTGAGTGTCTCTAAAGCCACTTCAACTAAAACCAAAATGCAAATTTATAAATGCAACAATTTCCAAACTCAACTTAAATGTTTCAGTTTTCAATTACAACTTGGTTGCTTGGTTTCTCACTTGAGTTTTTCACACACATAAAACAATTCTGAGTTTTAACTTTTCTTCATCATCCCTTTGTTCTCTTCTTTTTTCGTCGTTTAGAAGTTCTAAAACTTCTAAATTCTTCTAATTTTCCTTCTTTTTGCCTCTTGTTTTCTCGACCATTCATCAATGCTCCATTTCCTCCTCCTGTGACGCTGACTCTGCACTCTCGGTCTCCGTGTCTTGTAGCACGTCATTGACTATCCTGACGCTGTTGGAAGCCGTCCTCCAACACTTCTGCTCTTCCACCCTCTGCCTTGTGATACGCTGCTGTGAGACGAGGCACTCTGGTCATTTCGCCATTCGTTTTGTCATAGGGCCTCAGATTCCAAAGCTTTGGAAACACCTCGATGTGCCCTCTTTCTACTTCTCCCATGCGGTCACAGAAGTGATCGTCAAAATTGATGACTGTCATCTCTGGCTCCGATATTTTCGCAAATAACAGATCTTCACTCATGAGCTCTCGCAATGCGTGCTGCTCACACCAGTTCAGTGTACTACCGTCCACTGCCGATATGAGGTTCAGGTGCAACACCGACCTCCTATATGCTTCCACTTTAACGTCAGGGAACGCAAAGGTGACTGCTGGTCCATAGATCACTGTCACGAACTCCGTGACTCCTCTGATCAGTGCCAAGGGATCGATTCTCATAGCTAAGCTCAAATCTGTTAACAGCGGCATGCCTCCAACATGTCGTCTAACATCTTCCTCTCTTTCAATTGTCTCGTATTCTCCGGTTCCAAAGCGATTTTGCTGCAAGAGATACTGGATAAGAGTGTGTCTCAGGTCTCTTATTTTGTTCCACGAGTCTGTGGATTTCTTCATATCCAGATTCCTCACTCTCTCTTTCATCTGCTCTGGACAACGTGCCAGTTTCATCAGTCCTCCCAAGTTTCCGTGGGTTATTGCGATCAATGTCAGAAGTCCATCTAGTCGCAGGTTCTGTATTCCATCCGTAAGCAGTATCACCGGTCCTTTCACGAAATTCTCCGCTCCAAATGTCACAAACAGGGCTATTAATTCCACTATCGATACTTTCACTACCGCTTGGAGGAATTCCTTTATCAAGTAGTGCGAGACTTTCGGGTAGACTTTTGCCAAGAAGGACGCGGTCCATCCGGCTCCCAACCCTTCTAGCATGCTGTCTGTCCTTTCAAATCCCTCCTGTCCTTTCACTTCCTGGGTCCAGAAGGTTTCCAGAGTAATCTGACACACTCTGTTCACGAACTCAGCTGTCTTTTCTCCGGCATTTTCCGCCAGGTTCACCTCCTTCAACAAGTAGGCGTGTATCTTAGTGATCATTACTGGGCCTTGCTGAAAAGCATCTGCACCCAATGCCGCTACTCTCGGATTCAGGTGTAGCCACTGGTTTGCTTCCGGCTTGGTTCTCAGCACCATCGCTTCCAGATGAGCTCTCGTCTCCAGTGAATTCTTTCTTCTCGTGTCTTCACTCGCCACTTCCAATGCTCGGAACCACAAGTCGTTGGACATCGCCGTGATCACTCGATGATCGTCATCTATTCCTGGTTTCAGTTTGAGTTGCCGACTGAAGTTGGACAGTTCCAACCCCAGCACTTCGTCCAACACCAACATGTGTAACGCGTGGTCCTTGAACCCTCTCATCGCGTTTGAGATATCTGACCATACTGCCGGCAGTTCAGCCTTAAGTGGCCTCAAGTTCTCCATTTCTATCATGCGATTCGGGGCTGATATGATCACATCATATTTTCCCTCCGAAAGTAAGGCTACCATTGCATACACAAATTTCAGTCCATCCGGGAGATATGCATATCCCGGAGACAACGCAAATACTACTCTCAACGTCACTTTATTGAATGATCCCTCCTTTGTCGCGTCTACCACTTCACCCATTGACTCCAGGATGTCTTTTATCGCTGGCCATACTGCGTTTTCTGCTGTTGCAGGATCTCTGAGCCTGCTCAGAAAACCTCTACTGTGTAGATGGTCATTGATGCCAGCAAACACAATCGTTATCGGGTTCATTTCTGTCTGCCTTTGTACCCCTATAGCCAATGACACTGATTGCAATAGGTCTAGGTCAACTGCGGCCAGCATTATGACGTCCGGCCAAAACAAAGACTTGGAGGTGTACACGAACTCTGAATTCGCTACTACCATGATTTTGGCCTTTCTCATCTCTGCTTTGTCGTAGGCGGCGAAGATGGTCTCATCTTTCTTTATCGCTGTCAATCCGCCATATCTCTGGGCATCACCATCTTGGTTCACTAGTTTTGGATACACTCTCTCCTTCACATGACCAGGTGGTGTCGTCAATTGCCTAAATATCTTCACGTGTTGTCCAATCGGCGCTCTCGCCGTCAGGAATCTTCCTGGCCTTTCTTCACGATTCCTCTCATCATGGTTCAATCTCACATCTTGCAACGGTCTTGCATTCACAGGTCCTATTGTGTTGTTGGAGGGCAGTCCCCCCAAGTCGGCAAATCTCAAGGCCGTCGTGGAGCTGAAATTTATGCTAGCGGCTATCAACCAGTCTACGCCGGTTATCGAGTACAATCTGCTGACGGATAGCGTCGCTCCATTCAGCATCCTCCTTGCATCTTCGATGAAGCTCACTCTCTGTAGGTCCAGCTTCATTAGTTCTTCTTTGTATATATGCCAAGGAGACGGTATGGATCGCGACCACATCAATGAGCCTCTGCTCGGTCTTTCCTCTCGACTGGTACTCGTCGTCTCCGATCTAGTGTCCGATCTAGATGTGCCGGCTACTTCTTCGATTGGTTGGTTGACAGGTCCTATCCTTCTCCTAGGATGAATTGTTCTCCTCATCGGTGCCTCTCCCAACCGATCCTGTACATCTGTTCTTCGACCTGGTTCACTGGAGCTTTGTTGCCGGTAATTTATGGCGGCTGGGACCGTACCCAAGTGTGTTTCCAGGTTAGGAGGCACAAAGGTGGTGATCACCGTATCACTCACCGTTCCCTCTTCCTTCAGCACTCCTGTGTCAAAGAGTTCTGCTTCCAGCTCATCCAACCGTTCTTGGAAGACTCGATTCAACCAAGCTTGTCCTTCGACACTGTCGAAGTGGATGCCATCCGTGGTCAGTCTGGCTTGATCCATGGCTCTCAATTCATGTTCAATGTCCATGAGTATCATTCTTCCGGCATTTCTATTTGCTAGGTTTCTCAAGATGTTGTTCCATCTCATGACTCCCTCGTTGTGCCTTCTTCCTGATACTGTCAGGCTTCTTGTGTTCATTGGCACCGTGCAAACGGTCAAAACCGCGCAACTGAACTTCTGCCAGAGAGTAGTATACAAACACACCATCATTGCTTCCCACAGTGCTTCTTGCTCATCTGATCCTCTGGAGATGTCATTCGTCCCAACTAAGATCATCACATTGGGTATCTTCCCTGGATTCATCAGCTCCACCATGCGATATAATTGGGCAATCGTCGCGCCTCCAAAGGCCATCACCGTGGTGACCCATGAGGTCCTCAAATTCGACAGCACTCTGACTAAGCTGTCTCCCAATATCAGGTGAGATGTCCCAAGTGGTGGTTGCTGCAGGTTCACAGCCGGGCTCCAGGTAGCTCGATTGAAGCAGGCTCTCGGATCTGTCTCCGGAACTCCCGTGAAACTATACTTCAATTGATTATTCTTCTGCACGTCTATTACACGAGACACTTTCTTCGCTGGCATCTTCCTTACTTTCCTCTCTGGGATTCTCGAGTTCCCCATGAGTGGTGTCACGTTACTCATCCTTTGTCTGATTACTGTCTGGGAGAGTTGTACTCTGCCCGTATCGTCAATCGTTCCATAGGGTGCAGTCACCCCGGAACCTGGTGCATTCTTGTTAGCGACCAATCGTCCAGCGGTCTCTATCAGTTTTCTCACTGTCTGTTCTACGACGGGATCACCCAAGGTGTCACTAGGATCCGGGATTGTTACTCGGTGCGTCTCTGCTGGAAGCCGTGTCTCCGTTGTTTGACTCATTTCTCGAGGTGTCAAGAGCTCCATCGGGGACTGCCCACGAGGAATATCCCTTGCAGGTATCACTTTCTCAATGGACGTCGTCAACGCCACCTGCTCCGATCGCTCTTTGTATTCCTGCCTTAAGCGTTCGATCTCTTGACCCTGCTTTTTGTTGCAGTCTTCAAACAACTTTCTCCACATGTCCCGGTCTTCCTCCATCGCCAGCATGGTCTTCGTCATATCGTTTAACTCCTTCTTCGTACTTCTCAACTGATCGTTCATCTCGTCCAGATCTTGTATGGTTTGGTTCGTCTGAACCTTCTGTGTTACTTTCGCCCCTTTTGGTGGCACAGCTGCTCTCAGTGGTGAACCAGACGAGGTCGCCTCGCTGTTCATCTCCCGATGCATTCTCGTCAGCCCAGGTTTGGGCTTGGAGGGCATTGGCATCTCACCTGGTTGGTAAGTCCTAGAACTTCCCAACCCAGGCTCATTCGCCAAGTCACTCCCTGAGAGAGCCCCGTTTCTCCACCTCATCACTCTCATGTTCGGGCGGTCTAGTACTCCTCTTTCTCCATATGCTGCCATCAACAGGACTTCCGTGGGGCGGTCCCCACGGTTGTCGTGCCCCAAGATGTTAATCAGGGCGGTCAGCAACATGACCACCTCTGGGTCCTCCAGAGCGAAGTCTCGTTCGATCAGCCGACGATAGATCGCATCTACCATCGGTCCTACATATGCCTCTGCCAGGTCCATCAATTCATCCAGGTTGAAATTGTCCATACTGTTCTTTCCAAGTTTGATTTGATTTCGATTTCAAGTTTTGACTCAAGTGAGCAATTAAATGATCAATCAGGATCTAGAAAAGAAATCACGAATGTCACACTTGTCAATTTCACCTTAACATACATCGTTAAAATTTGCTTAAAGACAGTTCAGATAAAAAGATATTTATCCTAAAATTTATTAAAATCAATTGGTCTCTAAAATTTTGGAATTCGACCTAAGATTGGACAGTCCAAACTTTGGATCTATTCCCAAGATCGTCATTTAGTTGTTCATGGTCACTAACCCCTACTTACCCATGATCTTAATAACCTAACACATAACATAACATAACGCACCTCTCACATATTACACACAACTTAGTCTTTGGCCTAACACCCTCTCGCACATCACTCAGCCTATACTTAAGTAATATTTCTTATGTAGATACACTTGTATGCTCGTATCAGAGAATATCACGTGTACAAGCGCGTACAATTCCCGAGGATGCAGTCTTCCTCTATTTGGATCGTACACTGGAAGCGAAAGCTCCTTCACGTCCATTTCCACAAGGAAGTCCCTCAGCCTCGTCAAAGACAAGACTAGGTTTTCTGGGTCCACGTGCTGCTTCTCTGTCGCCCTCGTTACCAAGAAGCATAAGTACTTTCCCGGTTTCTGCGACACCGCCGGGGGTAAGGCTGCTACGCCCCCTATCCCTGGTCTTTTCTTCCAAAGGAATTCCACGTTTTTATATTCCCTCTTAAAATCTGCCGCTAGCGCCGTCCTAAAACTCATGTCTGCGGTGATAGCTACCGCACATGTTCTGTTTGTGAGTATGAAATCACTGTCTGTTAGTATTATGTTACTAGAATATTCATTTGGTAAATTAAAATATGACTCAACTACCCTGCCTATGTCAGGTTTCTTAGGTTCTTCACCTGTTTCTGCTTCTAAGTTTCCTGTTTCTCTTGCTATTCTCAATTTTTTTATTATCAAGTTTTCAGTGTGGGTAAGTCCTACCCCCACTCCCCGGACAAAAATATCCATCGGCGTCCCCGTCGATCGCATACCGGGTATTAAGTCAAGATTAGAAGCTGGAATGAGAAGTTGTCCTTCCTGGGCAGCCCAGGAAGGATCATCTCGTTCGGTCTTAATGTATTTCGCGCTTTCGCGATCTACGTCTTGAATCGTAACGCTGGTCTTTTCAGGGTCTGATGTCATTTCGTTCAGCCACTCTAAGACACGCAGGTTCGTCAGGTCTTGTTCATTTGACTGCTGTTGCTCATCGTCGAACTCCACCTCGGGTTTCAACCAGTCGTCAACCCACTCATCGTTGTGATCATCGACTATGTCAATGTCCTGTGACACTGTTATTTCCTCTAAACCCACTACTTCCTCCACTATTTTCTTTAGATCTATCCTATCCACTACAAAGTCGTCACCGTAAGGATTGTATTTCTTTCTTAGTCTCGTCCCGTCTTTCTGACGAGTCTGCATCGTGAACGGAAGATCTGGTTCCATGTTCTTGGGAACCTCTGTCTGTTCGGAATCCTGCCAATCTTCCTCTGCGTAGGGCAAGGTTTCATCGTCCGCTTCGATCTGTTCGTTTGGATCCAGGTCCAATGGTGTATCCGTACCTTCCTCTACGACTTCGTTTCCATCGTTCTTCTCCCTGGTGCCTTTTTCATTGACCTCACAAGCAGGATCCATCATTAGATAATCCCCTTCTTCCATGTCTGCAGGTATACACCAGTCTTCTGTCGATGGATTGTGTGGCTTGATGTTCTCGTAGTGGGCGGCTCGGCCAGTACTCAGTCTATAAAAGCGTCCCTCTTGGTGCACCTCTGTAATCATGAAGGGTCCCCTCCACTTCTTCAGAAGCTTTTTTGTCCCTTTCGGTGGTATAACGTTCTGAAATACCCATACGTAGTCTCCCACCGAGTAAGCCTTTGCACCAGCTGCTTTCTTGTCGAATCTTTTCCTCTGCCTTGCCTGTGCCTGCTGAGTGTTTCGTCTACACAAGTCGTTCAACTCCTGTTGGCGTCTGATCACATCCCTCACGTAGACCTGTGGGGATGTTTTCTTTCCCTCATACTCTGGGTAGAAGAATGTCAAGGGTAAAGACTTCTCGTGTCCCGTCAGCATCATGTGTGGACTGACTCCAGTGGTGGAGTGTTGCGTGCTATTATAAGCTCCCATCACCTGTGGAAGGTATCTGTCCCAATCGGTCATGTACCTGGAACAATATACCCTCAGCATCGACACTAACGTCCTATTCTGTCTTTCTACTAAGCCATTCGTCTGAGGGTGGTATGTCGTGGAGTGAGCCTGAGCGACTTGTGACCGTCTCATAAGCTCTTTCGTAAGCTCGCCTACGAAAGCCGTTCCATTGTCCGATTGAAACGTCATTGGACATCCGTGTCTTGCTATCCACGTATTGATCAGGTGGTCGCATGTCTCTTCCGCCGAGGCAGTTATGCAGGGCACGGCCTCTGCATACTTCGTGAAGTGATCTATCATGACCAAGACTTGGTTGTAACCGCTGTCTGTCATGCATATCTTCTGGTGATCTATCTGCACCACCTCGTTGAATTCAGACGACTCAATTGATTGTAAAGGAAATCGCAACTTCCTAGGATCCTTGACCTGTTGGCATGACAGACATGCTGTCACCCATTTCTCGCATGCCTTTTTCATCCCAGGCCACTCAAAGCGCTTCAGGATCCTCTGATACACTTTGTCGATCCCTTGATGGCCCATCTGATCATGCGACCTGAATAATAGTTCTGTCTGATAGAGTTGCGGCAACACTATCGCGTTATATTTGTATAAGACCTTGTCTTCTCCTCTTCTCCTGCAAGCCACGATCCCGTCCTTGTTCAGATATAATCTCCCCTCCTTCTGCATGAAGTATTGTCTCAGGATCCTATAGCTGTCTTCTTCCAGGTCACCTTTGTCAGGTGCACCGTTTTCTATCCACCTTTTTAGGTTGCTTGTCATGCGATCATTTCTCTGCGCCCTTAGAAGGTCCGAGAGTCTGTATCTCGCCTTCAAGTACGTCTTCATGACTCTCATCTGACTGTTCAGCTCGTTGGGCTGATGTGTGTCTTCTTCCATCTTAACGCACCAAATCTTCGCCAACGGTTGTGTTTCTTGTTGAAACGGCTGAAGATCAGCCCTGACTACCTCTTTCTGCGGCAACAGGCTTATCGAACGTTTCGATACCGCTATCGTTTCTAAGTCATCCGCTGCGTTGTCAAAGACTCTTTCGCTTGGTATTAGGTAGCGATCACTGTCAGGATCCTGGTACACCTCTCTGTCCAGGTTTCTCGCCCGAGTTTCCACTAGTAGCGTGTGTATCGCCAGTTCTGACAGTTCTGATCCCGAGGTCGAATCCCTGTCTGAATAGGTGTTCATTCTCGAGCTTTCTGACTTATCATCCGTCGAAGGTGTTGTGCTGGAGACTGCACGCTCTTCCAGATCATGTCCGTATTTCCTTCGCATCCATCTGAACTCCCCGGACAAAACTTTGTTCTCTAGGTCCTGTTTCTCATCAGGAATTTTCTCGTCTATCTCGGACTCCCCGGACAAATTTCCTTGTCCCGGGTGTTGATCTTGTGATCGCTGGTTTTTCTCCTTATCCTTCTCCCCGGACAAATAGTCTTGCAGCAGATTTTGTTTTACAACTCCACCCTCTTTATCCCGGTCTACAAAGGTGACAGTTTTCTTTTGCTTGCCGCTCTCCCGTCCTTTCTGTCCGTAAGAAGTACTGGTTAAAATCTCTTGGGGTATTGAGGATACTAGTTGCTGAACTATTGTCCTACAATCCCTCTTGTTCTCTTCGTGCTGTTGTCTGGACGGCATGATCTTCACTTTCTCACTGACTGTTAGCGATGCCACTGTTGCTGTCCACTCGGGGTCATCTCTGGTCACTTCTCTTTCTAACAATCCACCCAGTATCCGCATCACTTGTGGTGTGACATGCACCGTTTTATCCAATAATGAGAGGCTGTTTATATTCATGCGAGAGAGTTCCTGCTGTACCAGGTTCGAGCGCAGCAACAAATCCAAGGGGACCGGGTCCTCCCTTGACAGGATCTTTATCTCGGCTGCTTTCTCTACAGGTAACTCAGGATGCCCCGGAATTGGATGTCCAGACTTATCCAACCATCTCGTTAAGGGAAGCGCTTCATAAGTTTCTTGGTCCAGAAACGAGAATCCCTCCTTTACTTCCGCCTGATTGGCCTGCTTCTGCTCCAATCTTTCATAGAACTCAGTTTTCTTGCTGAGACTGTCAGCATTCTGATGTTTATCACGCATCCTATGTTCGATTATCATATGGTAGCCATCCAATCTGACTATCCATCTACCAATATAACTCTGATCCATCGAGTAGGTCTTCAACCAGGATAACGCTCTGTTGTCCACGCGTAACTTGAAGGGAGCGCTCCCCAAGTATGCACGGTACTTTTCCACGAAGGTGACTACTGCAAACATTTCTGCTTTCGGTGCGCCATATTTCATCTCTGTGTCACTCAAGACCTTGCTGCCGTATGCAATGGGACGGAGGACTGTTCTTCCGTTCCATTCTTGCTCTTGATGCAATATTCCTGAGATGGCCACCACCGATGCGTCTGTGTCAAGAACATACATGCCCTTTTCTGTAGGCATGCCCAGCACTGGCGCTTCGCACAGTTCCCGCTTTATGTTCTCGAAAGCAACTTGTGCCTCATCGTTCCATTCGAACTTTTTCCCTTTGTTGCGCATCAGCTTCTGCATCGGGTACACCTTGTCCGCGTATCCTTTTATGAATTCTCGGTAGTAATTGGCAAACCCTAGGAAGCTCATGAGCTGTGTGTCCGTTCTAGGAGCTTTCCATGTCAGCACAGCCTCTACTGCTTCTGGATCTGGCCTCACACCATGCCGGTCCACCATTCTTCCCAGGTACTTGATCGAATCCCTAAGGATTTCACATTTCGATGGTTTGCATTTCAAGCCTGCTCTTTTCATACATCCGAAGACCTCATCGAGTCGATCAATGTGATCCTCCAGGGTTGGTGTCGCTATGACTACGTCATCCACGTAGCACATCAAGAGATTCCCGTACTTTTTGGTCACTCCTGTCAAAGCCTGAGCCATCAGCCTTTGAAAGGTTGCTGTTGCATTGCACAAGCCGAAGGGCATCCTCTTCCACTGGTACAACCCCAATTCGCACGCGAATCCGGTTTTCTCCCTGTCCTTCTTTCGCAGAGGAACCTGCCAGAAGGCAGAACCCAAGTCCAATGTGGTGAAGAACTTTGCATCACCAAGTTTGGATAGGCTCTCGTCTATTCGTGGTATCGGGTACGCATCTTTAATCGTTACCGCGTTCAAGTAACGAAAGTCGCAACAAAATCTAAGCTGCCCCCCTTTCTTTTTCGCCATTACTACTCCGCAAGCCCATGGTGATTTCGAGGGTTCTATCATGTCGTATTCAAGCAACATTTCTATTTCCGCTCGGCACGCTTCCGATTTATGTGGCGTCATTCGCCTTGCGCCTTCCCTATGGGGAACGGCGCCCTCTTCTAGTTCGATTTCGTGTTCGACGAAATTACAGCAACCGATGTACGCCTTATGTTTTGGAAATACTTCGGCGTTCCGATCTAGGAGGTCCCGCAATTTTTCAAAATCTCCCTCACCTATTTTTCCTTTTAAATGTTCTATTTCTGGCAAAACCGGTTTGTCAGAATCTAGTTCATATGACGAGGGGCGTTCCGGAAAATTCGAGCAGCTTGATAAGCCGTCGTCCGTTTCGGATTTCATTGAAAACAATTTACGAATAGATTTTAATTCATTAATTCTCTTTAAGATTTTATCTTTATTTGCATGATAAGGACAGTCTTTCACACTATATTTCTTCAAGTTTTGTGTCTCTTCATAGTCGGTCCTCATCGGCAATGCGTAACCAAGCTTCTTTCCACGCTGGATTGAAACCGTGGTGTCCAGTGTGTTCAACAACACACTGACACACAGTCCGTTTCGCGTTACCGAGAAGCTCCGGCCTAAAATCACCGAACTCTGACTATTTGGATTCGGTACTAAGCAAACCTGTTTGCTATCACTTAACGAATTTAAATTTCTCATTCTAAAAATTGCTACTACAGCTTGTCCTGGTTGTAACTTTACTTTTCTACCCAAAAAAACTGGTACCTTATTTTCATCTGTTATTATCCTATTAATTGGTCTCTTAACATACTTTCGGTCCGGGTTTCTAATCCGTATTAGACCGTTGTTCAAGTCAATCATCACGTCAAAGTTCCTGACAAAATCTCTGCCCAAGATGAATTGGTCGGCGTCGTCCAGATTCTCTACCACCAAGAAGCTCATCCAAAGGTTCCGTCCTCCCATGTGAAGGACCGTCACCGGTGTTCTTCCGGCTACGTAGATAGCTCCTCGATTTGCAGCGGCTAGTCGGAGATTCGTAGGAATCAAGTCTTCCCGCGTGAAGCCCATTCTCTCCCAGGTTTTTATCGGCATCACACTCACCACCGCGCCTGTGTCCAGAAGCCCTGTGACTCCGATTTTTGTTCCGTTGGTGTCAAGCAGGTGTGCTGTCACATCTGCTTCATATCCAATATGTACCGCGTCTTGTTCCATCATGGCGTCATGGCCTATCCTGCGGACTTTGAGTTCCTCTTCACCCAAATAGATCTGCCCCATTTGGTCATCATCTGTTGTTATGTAAGTCCTGGTGTACATGCTGATTCCATCCACGTTCAGCATTACTTGATACGGCCCATAGACCTCCAAGTAGCGTCCATGAAGTTTCTTCATGCGAGGGCCACCCGTCGTTAGTAGTGCTCGCACAGCTCTCGACTCAGTGCGTGGCTCCACCTGCCTCAGATAATCTGCATATGTGTCCAAATGCATTAAAGTGAACTCTGATGGTTCACTCAAATTTCTTATTACCTGGTGTCCAGCCACTGAGATTATCGACTGTATCTTCTTTCCTTGCGGCGCCATGCCGAACCTCTTACCGGAGATCACTTTAAGTTTCATATCTAAACTGCTTGGTGTTTTCGTCTCCTCGAACTCCGTTGCCTCGAAGGTATTCAGTTGCTCCTGAAGCTTTTCATTTTCCAGTTCAAGTTTCACTTTTTGTTCGATCTCTTTCGTCACCAATTCCTGCTGTACTCTATTTAGAGCATCCTTTGCGGCTGCCTTATAATCGATCTTGAAGTCATCGGCCGCAGTTGCTGGTTCCGGTTCACGTGCTTCTTCTGTTACCGCTTGCATTTTCTTTGCCGCCAGCTCTTGAGGTTTGTCCTTCCTGCGTGCCTCTGCTTCGCTCAAGAGTCGAGCCTTGCTTGCTTTCACTCCTGACAAAGCTTCTTCATGCCTTGGATGCTTGATGTCTGCCACTGCATCCCAGAATTGCGGACAATCTGATTTAAAATGACCTTCCAAGTTGCAAAAGAAACACCTCGGGCCGAATTTCGCAATTACTCCTCTCATGAAATCCTCATGGTCCAACTCTGACGCATCTTCGTCCTCGAGGCTAAAGCCTATTGCTTTCATGCCTTGTTTGTAAGCTGGGCATGCTGACACATGATGGTCTGTTGAACTGCAATTAGCACAAGAACGTCTCTTGTCCATATCATCCCTCGGTTTGTACCAATTGTTCCCTTGGTTAGCTGGTCCGTTGTTAAAATTGCCATAATTGTTCTTGTAATATCCAGATCTCGAAGGAGGTTTCAACAAAAGATACTCTTTTGATTTGAGCCTCAACTCCTCCGGTGTTGGCGCATTAGTTGATAGTGGTGTGTAATGCGTTGCTAGCATCGTACGAAGTTCATCATTTTTCACACCATCGATGAATTTTGAGGCTACGGCCAGGTTCATCCTTCGGTTTGACTCATCCGGTTGGCTGCGTCTTCTCAGCATTTCCAAATCATCGAGAAACTTGTCTATTGTTTCATCTTCTCGTTGCCTCCGTTTCTCGAAGCGCATCATCGCCTGGTGCCCCTGCACCCCTGATCCGAAACGGTTTAACAAGATTTCGAAGATTTTCTCAGCAGTGTCACGTTGATACTGTTTCTTAGCCATGACACAGTTCAGGGCTGTCCCTTCTAAGTTGCTGGTGAGCGCGCTGCATTCCTGTCTCTCCGACAAGTCCTCTTCCTCGAAATGCAGCTTCATTACCTCTATCCAGGTATCAATACAGCCATCAGATTCGTCCTTGTAGCATCTTGGCTTCTTAAAGACTCTTCTGGACTTTTCACTGCGTTCATTGGTTCTAGATAACCGCGTCAGGAATGTCTCCAAAGACCTGTTCAGGGGTTCAAATGCTGTGGCCATTGCCGTAGCATCCCTTGAGTGTCCCGCCTGAGTGTCCTCACACCTTGTCGAAGGCTCTGTGTGCGGTGCATCCCTGCAATCCGAATCACCATGAGCGTTTCCCGCTTGGCCCATGTGACTCCTCCTCGGGCTTGTATGCCCCATGTTGCTAGAATCGCTTCTCCCGGTTGCATGTGTGCTTTGCGTTGGTCGTTCGTTCGAGGTTTGTCTGTTCCCCGTTGAACTTGCTCTACTGTTCGGGCCCCATGCTGTATTACCCCTTGTGGCATAGCCTGATGAACTGCCCCTGCCTCTAGTGGATCCATTTGTCTTCCTCCTTTGATGTTCATTGAAGTTCACCCTCGGTTCCCTGCTGGGACCTCCCGAGTTCGGCTCTCCTTCTTTTGGTCCACTCTTGCTGCTTAGTAGCCCGTCCAACCTATCCATGATAGCCTGCGTTCGCCTCTCCATCATCGCGTCTATCTTTGTGTCAAGAGACCCAAGAGACTGCTCTTGCTGAATTCTTAACTTCTCCATGTCGGCTCTTAAGCGTAACTCCCTCTGTTCCGCCTCTCTTGTCATTCGCGACAAGTTCCTCGTCATATGTTCGTCCGTTCTTTCTTTCAAGCGTTTTTCGCTTCTGCCAACTTCTTGTCTGTTGCGGTTTATTTCTTCCCGCAGACTTTCTCTTTCAATGTGAACTGCTCTTTCCAGTTCACTCATCTTTATCGACATCTGTTCATTTTGTTCTCCTAAACTGCCCACTATGTTGTTTAAGGCTTCCTCTAGTGCTGCCCCGTTATCCATGAGCGGCGTCACTAGTGGTGGTGTAACTCTGTCGGTCCCAGGTAGCTTCGTGCTGGTAGAGATCCGGGCCTTGACTCTCTGTCTTGACGTTTTATCATTATTTATTTCAGGATCCGTTAACGCGTTGCCAAGCCCTCTGGTTCTACTCTCTCCAGTTTGTGGCTCTGAACTTGTCCTAATCGCGAAGTCTTTTGACTGGCCTGGTGTGTTTGCCTCTTTGCTTATCGTTGTCACTACACCAAATTTGTCCATGGTTCCAGTCTCTCCTCCGACGTATGCCTCGTTCTCCTGGATCGAACTGTTGAGGCTGACCTGAGATCCAAAGTCCCCTTGCTCCTCTTCATCCTCTTCCTCCTGGGATTCACCGTCATTTCCTGCTCCTCCTCCCATGCTGAATGGAAAGATGTTTCCGAAGGTGTTCTTCATTCTTTCTGAGAATGATGATGACGTTGTTTGTTTCCCCGTTCCGCCTGCCATCATAGTGTTGTCTGTCGGAGATCTTCTAGTCGCCGTTACTTCAGTTGAGATGTCGGACAGTTCCGACATCTCCTCTCGATCCAATGTCCCGGTGGAAGTGGCAAAATCATGGCCTTGTTCCACCGGGGTTGATTCACTCGCCAGCCTTCTGCCTCTTCCTTCCAATCCATTTACTCCCTGGTTGTCGTTCATGGTATGGTCCGTATTGACCTCCACTTCTAATAGTTCTCTTCGCTCTTCTGAGGTCTTCTGACTTCTCGTTTCAACCATTCTGCCTGAAACCGTCCCCCTTTTGTCAGACCGGGATCGCTTGATCCAATCCACAAAAGGATCGGTCATCGTTTTTCTTTGCTTTTCAGGTATGAATTTCCTAGAGCTATTACCTCGTTTTGGTATCCTTGACTTGTCTAAACTCATTCTTTATTTGTCACTTTCCTATGCCTACTCTTGACTCAATTGCTAGAGACCTTATAGTTTTATTAACAAAAACAATGACACAACACAATAAATTTCACCAGATTCTATTAAATAGTGACCACGAATCCCTGTATGCTGTCAGAGTACAGTTTGTATAAAATTTATTCACACTAGCCGATTATCGGTCCAAAGATCTGGGAACTAGCACAATATGATGTTATCAGTCAATTTAAAAGATAGTGTAGTCACTACCCAATCAAGCACAGTTTAGGTTGATTTAAAATCAAAAACAAAAAAAATATATATATTGACACAATATGAATGTATATATAAAAAAACGTATGTGTCTTGTACTCTTAGTCGGTCGCAGTACAATAGTCGAACCTGTCTTTTAAAGAAAAAGCTTTCCCTGCTTGGTGCTGCACCAAACAGACAAAACTTTGAAGGCAGTAATTTTCTCAAGTGGGCGTCTATTGCACCCACCGAGTACTGTGTTACCTATCTGCCTTCGGACTGCCCGAGCTAGACCTACTAAAATCCTCAGGGCAGTCACTTTCCCCAAAAACGTATTATGTTTCAATCCACACCAATGAGTCACGCTCTTTTTAATTTAGACTTAGTGTCGCGAATATCCGAGTTTGGACCTGTTTTGTATCAGTCTGGTTCTTTTTGAGAGGCAAGTTACCAGTGCAGTCACTGATACCTAGCCTGTGTATTAATAACCTAATACCTCTCGCTTTTTAGTCTTTCTTTCGTTTACCTAAGTCCTTAATAAAATAATACCCCTCCGGATTGGCACAAATAGGACCCTTCCGGACTGTCAGAATATGGACCCCTCCGGATTTGGACCCCTCCGAATTAGCAACTATAAGACCCTTCCGGATTCGGACCCCTCCGGTTTTGTGGAAAGTAGACCCCTCCGGATTCGGACCCCTCTGACTTTGAAAAATTTCGACCCCTCCGGGTTGGGAGCCCTTAGCTCTGTCAAAGTAGCTTTCCGTAGTTTTCTTAATTTCAGCTTATACCCCTCCGGATACGTTCTGCGTTGCTTTTATGCTGTTTGAATTAACTGGGAAGGGTATAGGGTCCTTTCCTAGACCCCTCCGGATTGAAGTTAAGGCACTTATTTGACAATTCACACTAACGGTGAAGGGTCTTATCACTTGCCTAACTTCGACTCTATTATGGTTGTCTTGTGCCTTCAGCCTTCCCTTTTTGTCTAGAACTGTCCTAAGTTACTTAGTTCAATCGCTATCAACTTTTGGTAGGGGTATAAGGGTTTTTCAGAAAAATTTATAAAACGTGAAGGGTGTACCCCTCCGGATTTGTGTAATTTGCTAAAAACAATCTCAAAAAATTTTCTCGCTCGCTTTTCCGAAAAATTTCTGATCCTATTAGTAAGCTCAGCTAATTTCTGATCTATTGGTACCAAGATCAACTCGATATGATCAGTAGTTCCAAAGTTATTAACCAAAACGTCTTTTTTCCGAACTCAAAAAATTTTCTCTCTTATAGGTTCCGCCTAACTTTTTCCGCAAATCTGGTCCTTTCGACCTAAAAATTATTGATCCGAGCTCAGAAGGCCTATACTCTTCTAGTTCAATGCAAAAGACCCAATCTAAAACGCTATTGTAGAAAAAATTTGCGAAAAACTATGCTACCTGGACCCCTCCGGATTGATGAATCCACCAAATCAAACACGTTACGTTCGATTTCTCTGCAACCCGGAAGGCTTTCGGGTAGCGGGTTTTAAAACTTGTAGATTCACTAGTGGACGTTGTCCGAACAACTATTTTTACTGTCCTACCTCAAAAATTTCAAAAAATTTTCTAAATTTTTAGTGTTTCTTACTATCAAAAATTGGGAAAATTTGGTTTTTGGTACCAAACTAGTTCCAACCACTTCCGAACTAAAGTTAACCGGTTCTACTTATTACAGTAGTGCAGTTACGATGTAACACACTAACTTAGCGCTTTTTTCCGTTTCAAAAAATATCGATATCTCAAAAATCGCGACTTGTGGGGGGATCAAAATATCGCTATTTTGACCCTAAAAACCGGTCTGTTTTCGTTGTTTTTCACTGAAAAACGATATGTGACTATTAATATAGGCTATATGAATAATAATATTAGTAATACTATACCCCTCCGGGTTTGTTTATTATCCGAATTAAGGTGCTTAACTCGGATATTCGCAGTTCGGTGAAGGGTCACTACAGTGCAGCACTGTCGAGCCCCCCACAGATTACTATCTTACTTTTTGTACCAAAAGGGATACAAAACTTGTTAACGATACCCAACAGTCGATTGTTGTTGTCGTTGAGCCCCTTCTTGTTGCTCCTTGAACTGCTTGCCGGATCGGTCTTCACCCAAGACCCTTCCGAATTGAGCGCAAATCAGCTGACCCTTCCGGATTGAGCGCAATTTATCATTAACGTGCTTAAATGCTCAAATAACCCTACAGTACAAGCCTCACAAACGGGCTACAAAATTGATCGTAACGATCCTGACTGATATAAATGCCTGTAACAACAATATATCTATCAACAACAAACGGGGGGGTTGAATCACATCTTGTCTGGGGGGATGATTTCTACTGATTTTTTACTTTTTTACTGTTTTTGGTTTTTTCGGTTATTTTTTATGTTTTTTGTTTTTCTTGGGTACTATACTACTTTTTGTTTGGTTTTGCTGATATCTTTAAGTGTTTTTGGTCACAAACCACTCAGGGGATGAGGGGTTCATGATTCCCCCCACCCTTCCTGGTTCGTGAATTTTCGGTCTTAACTAGGTTAAAAAACTATTCACGGTAATCCGGAAGGCTTCCGCGTTCCGAACTACCCTTCCGCCCCGGCAGTTTAGGCCTATTAAGGGCGTTAATGTGAGCATCCGCTCGGCGCGGAGTGCTCGTTAACGGTTCCGCCGGTCATGATGTTATGAAAGAATAACACCCAGGAGCGCCATAAAAACATACATGTAACATTCGCCCGGAAGATACATATCGACGGATAACAAAACTAAGTCTTAAGACGACTGGCTAGCGTCTAAACAGAGCTTTGCATGTTTTTCACCGTCTCTACCAAGCCAGTACTTTTCGGTGGTCTTTCTTACATCAGGCTGACAAAAACGTTACTGTTCTCCGGCTTCGACCAGAACGCTCAAATTAACTGAATTACATGCAAAGTTAGTGAGCTCATAGCTGGGTCTCAGTATCCCCAGACCACGAGGTCACTCCTAAAAACAGGGCTACTACTTATCATATTACTATTGTTTTTGTTCAGTAGATAAAAATCATCATCTCCATCGAAGATGGATCAACCCTTTCCCCCCAACTCCTAGCACCTCATCCTTGTCAAAACTAATCAAAATATCAGTTAAATTCAAGTCAGGACATGACAGGATGCTAAAAGTTTATGTGAGTTAATAAAAGTTTCCGTCCCGAGACCCTTCCGGATTCTTGAATCCGCCGAATCAAGCTCCTTACTCTTGATTTCTTGCTAATCCGGAAGGCTGGTTCTCACCCTTCACCGTTGTTGGCAACGGCCTTGCAACTATTGTAGCAGCACAATAGTTGCAACTCGGAACGTTCTCTGCTATTCTGTAGTTCGTTGTCGTTTTCCAATCTCGATTTTCGTACTGTTCGCAATCGCAGATAAAAGTTGTTCTGTTTCTTTCTGCTATTTTAGCCAAAATGGCCGTTTTAACATTTCTCAGAAATGTTACGTCATCACTTCGAAAATTTAAAATTTAGAATTCCAGAATCTTCTAGCCTTCACCGTTTGGCCAATCATTCAAATAACGTCCTTATCCGTTCTAAATCGCCAATCCGGAAGGTTCACTGCTAAAATCCTGAATTCTGCAGAGACTGCATTTTGGCCATTCTGGTCGAATGTCACATCGCCTATACATTACACAGTGATGGAGCGTAGGAAATTTACCTATTGACCATTGGCTGACGTCAGTTACCTTAATTCTGATTATTTTTAACCGTCTAGACATAGCCAACTATTTTTCTGGTCTGTTTTGGTCTAAATAAAAAGTTACCATTTTTAGGCAATCAGCCGAACGACCTTTGATCAGCTTTCGCTTACATGCAAAAATAACCTTATAGCTGGGTCTAGGATCCCCAGATTACGTAATTACTATTAAAAACACGGCTAGAAAACCACAATAAACTATATTTTTAGTGACAGTTATATACTTAATCCATTGGAGATGGAGTGACTCTCTCCTCGGCTCTTAGTACTCACGCTTTGAAATACTGAAATTGGAGTTATTAAAATCGTCCAGGGCATTACAGTAGCTAAAATACGTATCTGAAGTTACTGATTCTCGGTCTTTGTTGAAGAAACGTGTTCCCGCAGTCCTGAAATTGCTATCCTTCTGGGGTGTCCTTTTTGCAATCACTATCAACTAATGTGGCCTTATACTGCGCTTTTTGGTTGACATAGCTGGAGTTACTTGCAGTACATGTAGGCTTATACACTTATGCACAGTTTTGGATTTCAATTCACTTGGAAAAGAAGTTTTGAGGGATGGCAAGGATGTTTATATTTTCCTGGCAATGAAATTTCTGTACCCTATAAATGTTGAGCAGTTTTTTAGCTATTGGTTGTGACGGATTGCCTCGATATTGTCAAAGTAGGGGTTGAGTCGTTCGACCAGCTCTCGATTCCCTTTATTGATTTCGGAACCGCGTAGTTTTTCTTTCCTTCAAAAATCTTGTTAAGAGTTTTTGGTGCTATTCGTCGGACCATTTTTGGGATTCTGAATTCAATTATAATGTTTCCTGTTTTTTTTTCTGAAAGCTTTGTCAAATTTTTTCCATGTTGAGTTACTTCAAAAAACCCATGAATCGTCCCTTCAATGACCTTTCGTTTGTACTGCAAAGAGGCGCAGCTGGTATGATATGAACTGTTTTCGTGACTCGACGTTTACATTTAAAGCCAAAAGGCCAAATTACCGTGCTCGTCTGATTCTTCCAAAGTAATTTGTTAGTTTGGATGCATCTTATTAGCAGCCGCGAGACCCTCACGGGTTCTCCGTCTTTGTTGAAGAAGGCGTCTTCCTCACCACATGGAAGGTCTTCTTCTTTAAACCCTATCCTTCCCGATTTGCAGACTCAACAAAGTAACGAATGTAACTGCACAAACATTTTGTTTCGGAAGGCTTCGTCTCTTACTTAAATTCGAGTTTTCTTAAGTAATTTTCTAGTTTCCTTATGAGCGAAAATGTTTTTCTGAGTTTTCGGTATTCCGTTTTTACGAATATATACGGTGTTATCTGTCAAATTTGTCAAGTTGCTCCACAAGTGCAGACTAGTTTACCAGTTTGAGACTCTACCTCAAAATTTCAGGGTCAAAAATGGCTGCTAAGATGTCAAATCAGGGCCAGGCTGACCTCACCCGGGTGGCCATTGTTAGTAAAGACAAGTGCAAACCTAAAAAATGTCGGCAAGAATGCAGAAAATCGTGCCCAGTGAATAAAGTCGGTTAGTGAGTTTTTATCCTGAGAATTTGCGAGCAGTTATTTAATAGTGGACGAAAGATATCGGATTTTTTTTCCGTTTTCTTCAACCAATTTTTAGTGTTTCTTACTATCAAAAATTGGGAAAATTTGGTTTTTGGTACCAAACTAGTTCCAACCACTTCCGAACTAAAGTTAACCGGTTCTACTTATTACAGTAGTGCAGTTACGATGTAACACACTAACTTAGCGCTTTTTTCCGTTTCAAAAAATATCGATATCTCAAAAATCGCGACTTGTGGGGGGATCAAAATATCGCTATTTTGACCCTAAAAACCGGTCTGTTTTCGTTGTTTTTCACTGAAAAACGATATGTGACTATTAATATAGGCTATATGAATAATAATATTAGTAATACTATACCCCTCCGGGTTTGTTTATTATCCGAATTAAGGTGCTTAACTCGGATATTCGCAGTTCGGTGAAGGGTCACTACAGTGCAGCACTGTCGAGCCCCCCACAGATTACTATCTTACTTTTTGTACCAAAAGGGATACAAAACTTGTTAACGATACCCAACAGTCGATTGTTGTTGTCGTTGAGCCCCTTCTTGTTGCTCCTTGAACTGCTTGCCGGATCGGTCTTCACCCAAGACCCTTCCGAATTGAGCGCAAATCAGCTGACCCTTCCGGATTGAGCGCAATTTATCATTAACGTGCTTAAATGCTCAAATAACCCTACAGTACAAGCCTCACAAACGGGCTACAAAATTGATCGTAACGATCCTGACTGATATAAATGCCTGTAACAACAATATATCTATCAACAACAAACGGGGGGGTTGAATCACATCTTGTCTGGGGGGATGATTTCTACTGATTTTTTACTTTTTTACTGTTTTTGGTTTTTTCGGTTATTTTTTATGTTTTTTGTTTTTCTTGGGTACTATACTACTTTTTGTTTGGTTTTGCTGATATCTTTAAGTGTTTTTGGTCACAAACCACTCAGGGGATGAGGGGTTCATGATTCCCCCCACCCTTCCTGGTTCGTGAATTTTCGGTCTTAACTAGGTTAAAAAACTATTCACGGTAATCCGGAAGGCTTCCGCGTTCCGAACTACCCTTCCGCCCCGGCAGTTTAGGCCTATTAAGGGCGTTAATGTGAGCATCCGCTCGGCGCGGAGTGCTCGTTAACGGTTCCGCCGGTCATGATGTTATGAAAGAATAACACCCAGGAGCGCCATAAAAACATACATGTAACATTCGCCCGGAAGATACATATCGACGGATAACAAAACTAAGTCTTAAGACGACTGGCTAGCGTCTAAACAGAGCTTTGCATGTTTTTCACCGTCTCTACCAAGCCAGTACTTTTCGGTGGTCTTTCTTACATCAGGCTGACAAAAACGTTACTGTTCTCCGGCTTCGACCAGAACGCTCAAAATAACTGAATTACATGCAAAGTTAGTGAGCTCATAGCTGGGTCTCAGTATCCCCAGACCACGAGGTCACTCCTAAAAACAGGGCTACTACTTATCATATTACTATTGTTTTTGTTCAGTAGATAAAAATCATCATCTCCATCGAAGATGGATCAACCCTTTCCCCCCAACTCCTAGCACCTCATCCTTGTCAAAACTAATCAAAATATCAGTTAAATTCAAGTCAGGACATGACAGGATGCTAAAAGTTTATGTGAGTTAATAAAAGTTTCCGTCCCGAGACCCTTCCGGATTCTTGAATCCGCCGAATCAAGCTCCTTACTCTTGATTTCTTGCTAATCCGGAAGGCTGGTTCTCACCCTTCACCGTTGTTGGCAACGGCCTTGCAACTATTGTAGCAGCACAATAGTTGCAACTCGGAACGTTCTCTGCTATTCTGTAGTTCGTTGTCGTTTTCCAATCTCGATTTTCGTACTGTTCGCAATCGCAGATAAAAGTTGTTCTGTTTCTTTCTGCTATTTTAGCCAAAATGGCCGTTTTAACATTTCTCAGAAATGTTACGTTATCACTTCGAAAATTTAAAATTTAGAATTCCAGAATCTTCTAGCCTTCACCGTTTGGCCAATCATTCAAATAACGTCCTTATCCGTTCTAAATCGCCAATCCGGAAGGTTCACTGCTAAAATCCTGAATTCTGCAGAGACTGCATTTTGGCCATTCTGGTCGAATGTCACATCGCCTATACATTACACAGTGATGGAGCGTAGGAAATTTACCTATTGACCATTGGCTGACGTCAGTTACCTTAATTCTGATTATTTTTAACCGTCTAGACATAGCCAACTATTTTTCTGGTCTGTTTTGGTCTAAATAAAAAGTTACCATTTTTAGGCAATCAGCCGAACGACCTTTGATCAGCTTTCGCTTACATGCAAAAATAACCTTATAGCTGGGTCTAGGATCCCCAGATTACGTAATTACTATTAAAAACACGGCTAGAAAACCACAATAAACTATATTTTTAGTGACAGTTATATACTTAATCCATTGGAGATGGAGTGACTCTCTCCTCGGCTCTTAGTACTCACGCTTTGAAATACTGAAATTGGAGTTATTAAAATCGTCCAGGGCATTACAGTAGCTAAAATACGTATCTGAAGTTACTGATTCTCGGTCTTTGTTGAAGAAACGTGTTCCCGCAGTCCTGAAATTGCTATCCTTCTGGGGTGTCCTTTTTGCAATCACTATCAACTAATGTGGCCTTATACTGCGCGTTTTGGTTGACATAGCTGGAGTTACTTGCAGTACATGTAGGCTTATACACTTATGCACAGTTTTGGATTTCAATTCACTTGGAAAAGAAGTTTTGAGGGATGGCAAGGATGTTTATATTTTCCTGGCAATGAAATTTCTGTACCCTATAAATGTTGAGCAGTTTTTTAGCTATTGGTTGTGACGGATTGCCTCGATATTGTCAAAGTAGGGGTTGAGTCGTTCGACCAGCTCTCGATTCCCTTTATTGATTTCGGAACCGCGTAGTTTTTCTTTCCTTCAAAAATCTTGTTAAGAGTTTTTGGTGCTATTCGTCGGACCATTTTTGGGATTCTGAATTCAATTATAATGTTTCCTGTTTTTTTTCTGAAAGCTTTGTCAAATTTTTTCCATGTTGAGTTACTTCAAAAAACCCATGAATCGTCCCTTCAATGACCTTTCGTTTGTACTGCAAAGAGGCGCAGCTGGTATGATATGAACTGTTTTCGTGACTCGACGTTTACATTTAAAGCCAAAAGGCCAAATTACCGTGCTCGTCTGATTCTTCCAAAGTAATTTGTTAGTTTGGATGCATCTTATTAGCAGCCGCGAGACCCTCACGGGTTCTCCGTCTTTGTTGAAGAAGGCGTCTTCCTCACCACATGGAAGGTCTTCTTCTTTAAACCCTATCCTTCCCGATTTGCAGACTCAACAAAGTAACGAATGTAACTGCACAAACATTTTGTTTCGGAAGGCTTCGTCTCTTACTTAAATTCGAGTTTTCTTAAGTAATTTTCTAGTTTCCTTATGAGCGAAAATGTTTTTCTGAGTTTTCGGTATTCCGTTTTTACGAATATATACGGTGTTATCTGTCAAATTTGTCAAGTTGCTCCACAAGTGCAGACTAGTTTACCAGTTTGAGACTCTACCTCAAAATTTCAGGGTCAAAAATGGCTGCTAAGATGTCAAATCAGGGCCAGGCTGACCTCACCCGGGTGGCCATTGTTAGTAAAGACAAGTGCAAACCTAAAAAATGTCGGCAAGAATGCAGAAAATCGTGCCCAGTGAATAAAGTCGGTTAGTGAGTTTTTATCCTGAGAATTTGCGAGCAGTTATTTAATAGTGGACGAAAGATATCGGATTTTTTTTCCGTTTTCTTCAACCAATTTGACTTCATCTAATTGTTTTTTCGCATGAATTCAAAAAACTTGATCTAACCACCGCCATATGTTCGACATTATAATTCAAACCAGCATATTTTCTAAAATAGACTGAAAAATTTTATTTTGCAGGATCACTCAAGCTAATGTTGAGGTATATAATGATCATACATGGGGTGCTTTTGGTTTAATCGATAAAATTATTATCAATGTATTTCTTCGAAGCTTTTTAATAAAATTTTTGTCAAAGTTGAATCCAATCACCACTGTTTAGAAAAAAAAATTGCAAAAAAAACAAATTGCATCAGCAAGAACAATAAAATTCTAAAAACGATGTTCTTATACCTTCATGTACTGATGGGTATCATGGGATTTGACATTATGACGTTCAACTGCTCATATCTTTGCATAAAGTAATGAAACATTCTACTATTGGTCAGAAGAATATTACGTACTGATTGGTCAGAAGAATATTACGTACTGATTGGTCAGAAGAATACAACGATATTGATGTCTAGCTGTACTTGGTTTCTAAACTGTAAATGCCTCACATGCCGCTCCTAACAAACTGAAACTTATTGTTTACTGAAATTTTTGTTTATTTTGTTTTTAAACCCATTTTAGGGAATTTAAGTCTTTCAGTAGTAGGTGTGAAGAAAATAACTCAAAATCTTTCCAACCAGCTTCTTATTGTTTCCAATTTGAACCATTTTTTTGAGAATTTGCGCTGAGTACCGAATTGAGAGTTAGTGAAATATGAAACGTTTTGGTAATCTTGACATAAAACTTTTTCGCTAAAAAAATAGCAGGCTCCTAAAGGAAGCTCATTCGACGTAACTAGTAGCGGAAGCAGAATAGAAAATGTGTTTTGTTGTATTCGATCCTCCAAGTTGCTTGGTTGTTTTTGCTAAAGATGCCTCTGATTGTAATCAAACGCCAGCCGTCTTTTTATGAGAGCTTTTTTCATTTTTGCTAGACTTCTGAATAGCGTTGCTTTTTAAGTTATGCTTTAACGTCGTGTTTTATTTAGGGAAGTTGTGCATTGAGGTTTTGCCGACATCCAAAATTGCGTCCATATCTGAGGAACTCTGCATAGGATGTGGAATTTGTCCGAAGGTAAAGTTGAAAAATATTTAAGCTTCACGAGGGAATTCTCCGTGAATCAGACAGGGATAATTAGTTGGGTCTGTTTCAGAAATGTCCTTTCGAGGCCATTCAAATCATTAATCTTCCCACAAATCTGGAGAAGGAAACAACTCACAGATACGGTGCAAACTCATTCAAATTACACAGGTTAGTCCCCACAGAACTCAAATTAAATTTGTTTGTTTGGCACAAGTGTAGAATATTTCATCTATCATTGCAATATATTTAACAAGATAAATTTGGGCTGCTAAATAACAGAACTTCAAAAAGGTCTACATGAGCGAAGGATGAAGGGTATAGGCGAAAACATGGAGACCGCAGAAATTGAAATAAGCAGGCTTATTTGTCACAAAACAGCATCTTGTGTTGTAGTGCGACGCCAGTTTTTGTTACCAGTCACTCATTTCATTGATTCTATATCGGGATTTCGAAGCAGCATAGGCTGTACGAACCTTCTCATGGTGGTTGTTCCGACCACTGAAAGTGGAGAGGAACTTTGTCTTCGGGGTGTTTGTTTAATTGTTTTTACCCGGGCGATAAGGTACTAGAATTTTCCCGTAAATAAATAGTCGGCTTATTATTTGTCTGTCTATGTTTTGTCGGCTTACTTGCCGCATCGTAGAAATGTTTTTTTTTTGTGTATGCAAAAGTTACATTGTAGTGCGTTTAGTGTCTATATGCGAATCTTAGTGTATTTTTATGAAGAATTTTTTGCAATTAAAAGGGCTCGTTTGGTGGCACTATTGGTATATTTCAATTTTGGCTAGTGTTAGGCCCTGTTTAAAAAAAGTACTCTGAAAATGTATGGGAATTGTTGTTTTTCGTTTTTTTGAGACGCTTTGAAAAATTATTGCACTCTTTGCAGACATCTTAATTTTTCGAAAAAAGTACTCTACCGATTTTCAAAAATAAAAAATGGTGCTAATGGAAAAACCGGCTCCTCTTCTATGTGCTGCATTTTTCGGTAGTTTATTTTCATTTTACCTCGCGTTCTACGGCCTTAGAAAGTTTCGGTAGAGGGAATTTTGGCCTTTTGTTTTGAGATGTAGGCTTCAATCAAAAGAACAAAAAATGGGGATCTCCCCTTCTCAAGCGGCTATTCCCTAAATTCGACAGAAAAAGGTTATGGCCTCAAACAAGCCTAGAAAACATCGAATTTTTGAAATATTGCCCGTTTTTTGGAAATTTAATTTTTTTTTAAAGTAATCTGCTAATTCTGAAGTTGGTAGCTCGTTAAAACTAACATGGTGCTTATATTTAATCTGTTTTATTCTGCTTTTTTTTGAAGAAAAGCTGATATGGAGTTCGGAAGAGTTCTTTTTAAATTTAAAAAAAAAAACTTTTCACAACTCTGTTCACGGGACTCTTCCCATCTGGACTCATTTCCTTGAAGCCTACTTGCAACGAATTTACCGCTACAGTTAGTTTTTGTGATCGTATCTGCCCTGTTCGAGTTTTTCATGTGGTTTGTAATTTAACTATAGTTTGCTAAAATTTGTTATTTTGTTCCTTTTTTCTTTCGGCTTGATAGGTTTCGGCTCAGTGGTCTGATTTTGTTTCGTTCGACAAGTAAAATTTTTTTTTGTGTGTGTGTTTTGAGGACTGGGGATTTTATAACTTTTAATTATTTTAGTGGTCTTGTATTTCGTCGTTCGACCACCAAAAAATTTCTTTTTTAATGTGTGTGTGTTTTGAGGGTGAATTTAACATTCTTTTGTCTTAGCTTGTTTTTTTGTTTTTCGTTTCAAAACAAGCTCTATTCTTTTTGATAGATCTAGTTTTTTCGACTTTTTTTTTGCTCCAAGCTGCTTTCTTGTTTTTTGTCGCAAGTGGTGCGAAGCTCAGCTTCGCCTCTTTGTAGGAATACGAGTTTTTGTTTAAACTGTTAAAAGTTTCTTATAGCACCTTCTGAGAATAGACAATAGTTTCAAAAAATTTCATAGAAAATTCGGTTTCGATTTTTTAAAATTATTTTTCCTTTCGTTTATCTAAAAAGCTGTTGTTGAAGATGACTAACTTACTGTTTCTATCGAATACGCGTAAGTTCTAGACTTTCGTTCAGATCCTCTCATTACACGTCGGACAAGCGACACAATTTGGAAAAATTACGGAAACTAGATTTTTTTTGTTAGTTTTTTAATTGATTTCTTTTACATTCAATTCAATTGTATCATTAGTATTTATTCTATTTACCAGGCATAGAATCATATCTATGCTCTCTCCCCAGATGCATATTCGAAATGAGAAGAAGAAGAATTAATTTCTCGATGTTCCTTATTTTTTTAATCAGTTGAATTAGCTCTATATACATCAGTAACAAAGAGTGGACAGCTTACGAACCCAAATGAGTTACCAATTGCTGCCCATGGTTTGTTTGAAATCAATTCAAATACAACACAGAAGAAAACTTAGATACACAATAAATTAAGCCTAAATGCAAAAGCTGACGAAAAAGATTAGCAAATGCCACAAAATTACAAAAAAGGGTATGTGGCATCATCTCAACAAGTTGTGCACTTACTGAACAATAGGTGGTTCAATTTGAAGGACATTATCTTTTTGTGGTATAAAAAACAAGTAATTTATAAAAATTAGTTTTGCTGAAAAAATTTAAAAAACTGGCTAGTCTTAGGCATCTTTAGTCGGTTTCATTACAAAAACTTGAATTTGTTCACATAGCGGTTCCTGCTTCTACTAACTATGTCTCCTCCCCTAGAGGCCCCGTAACATCAAAATCATTGAACGGGGGCTTGAGAGTCAGTTCAGTCGGCACCTAACTGAGCTCATGTGGCAGTAACCAGTGAACAAGTCCAAGTAGAGGCTTTCAAATGCCAAAAGTGATTCGAAAACCCGCATCGAAATTGTAATAATTTTGACAGCAGACTTACGGTCTGAGTTGTTCTTTTGAAATATCAGTTGAGTTAATAGTTTCAAAAAATTCATTAACAAAAAATAAGTTTGATCAGATCTTCATTGCTCAAGATGAATAAATCGCGCACTTGGTGAGCAATCTGTTGAACATTGGCTTGAGAGAAACCGGCAAAATTGGTGCGAAGAAGTGAATTATAAAGCTTTGTTACCCGGTTACTAAGTGACGCTCGTGGAACTTTGCTGTTCAGATTAGGTGTTTTCGTCAAATCTATTATTGCCCTTTTGTATTGTACGAAGGTGCATCGAATTTGAAAAGTTCATTTAAAAATCTTTCCGAATGCAGCCCTGAGACTGATCGCCACACGAATTTCAAAATTTCAAATACATAGAGCTCGTGAACTGTTAGTCTTTTCATCAAGGAATACATTTTTATGCTTTCAAAGTTTCTTTTATAGTAAATCAACCTAAATATATATTGTATCCTGAAAAGGGGCAAACGGTTTTTATAACTAGTGCAACCGTACACTAGAATACCGTATTGCAACATTGGTTTAATGTTAGCTATAATATTTGAGTGAAAACAGTTTTAGGAATATAATGACGCATTTTCGAGACGATGCCATATTGTTTTCTAAGCTGAGTTCGAACGAAATCAATATGAACATTGAAGGATAAATTGGTATCTAAATAAATACCAAGATGATTGCAAGATGAATCACGTTTTAAGGGTATGTCATTGATATGAAACCCATATTGACATTAAAGCGCATATTCTAAACAAGACTGCTCGTATCAGGGTGACCCTGAATGTTCCGACTGCTTTTTAAGGTCTATGGATAAGTAATAGCATGAAAAAATTAAATGTAATAAAAATAAAATGATTTTCTTCTAGATTAGATTTTTTTATGAAAATCATCCCCCCACACGCATATAAAGTACAAAGTGATAAATATCGCTCCTAGTAACAAATCAATTATGGCAAATAAGCTTTGTTCAACTACTTTGGAACGAATTCTAAGACGGATTATATCTTCGCTCACGCGTTAATAGCGCGAAATATATCGCGCGTTAATTGTCTCAAATTGCCAAAATGGCAATCCTTAAACCCCCATAACTTTACAAAAAATGATCACAGGTAAATATATTGCGCGATATGAAACGCATATTGACATTAAAGCGCATATTCCAAACAAGACTGCTCGTATCGAGGCGAAACCCTGAATGTTTCGACTGCCTTTTGAGGTCTAAGGAGCAGTAATAACATGAAAACAATTAAGTGTAAAAAAATAAAATGAAAGAAATTTTTTTTTGATTTTTGTAAAAACCCTTCCCCCAAACGCCGTATAAAGTACAAAGTGATAGATTTTGCTCCTAGTAACAACTCAGTTGTGGCAAATAAGCTTACTTCAACGATAGTTGTGGCAAATAAGCTTATTTTGGAACGATTTCTAAGGCCGATTAAATCTCCGCTTACGCGTTAATAGGCCGAAATATATCGCGTGTTAATTGTCTCAAATTGCCAAAATGGCAATCCTTAAACCCCCATAACTTTACGAAAAATTAGCTTAGGTGAAATATCTTTACTTCAAGCTCAGTAAAACAATACTTTTTGAATAATAAAAAATTCCGTTAAAATAAGTAGTTAAAAGGTCGAAGTTTGTCTGAAGAAAAAAACACACCCCGAGCTCAAATATTCTGATACTTTCGTTACGAAAGTCGGAACAATAAATTTGAAGTTTTGTCGTAAAGGTAGTAGTATATTTACCAAAACTCGATGAGGTCTGCCTGCGAGGAAAAAGACACTGGACGAGCTCACCAAAGGATTGAATAACCAAGTATTAGTTACAACTGAAGCTGTCAATTCACTAGAGATTAAAGTGGATAAATTGATAGCAGGAAAACCTGTGCCTTTTGTATATGGACCTATACCTAGTAGTTCTATATTACCCTTGATTCTGAAATTGATCACGAAATTTTCTGATCATATCATCCACTGAAAGGGCCAGGAAATTAACAGAAAAAGGAAAAACGTTTGTAGTCTGGAAGTTTCGACTGCGATTTCAGACTTCTATCTGGTTGCAGTGATGTGAAGTTTAAAAAACTGAGAACCAGCCAGCAGCAAATCAACACCCGGTAGTGCTTACATCACCAGAGCTCTATAGTGATTAGGAGACCCGGTTTTTCACAGACAATTTGGGTATACTTAGCAGGAGAACTAACCCAGGCAAGTCCTCTTTCGAGACCAATGAATAGAAAACAAAAATTGATTGAATGTTAAACTAGACAATGGGGATTTTGAGTTGTTGGAGAATTAGAAAGATATCGTTGATGTAATTTTCATACCACTACCCGCCTTGCATGCGTCCGAACGTGAAATACTTGATACAATGATGCTTTTTGTTCATCAAGATTCGTCAATGGAATAGTGCTTAGCGAATGTCCAAGACAATAGTGGCAGTTATAAAGCAAAATAATCAGAGGTGTACAGCAAAGAAAGGTAGTTAGAGGTGGTGGAATATGGTGATAAGGCACTGGAATTATCCAAAAGTCGTCGCCGATAAAGATGTTGATAAAACCAATCAGCATTTTGCAAGTGAATTAAAATGCTCAACTTGTGCTACCAGTAGCGTACTGAATCAGGATAATTTAGCATCACAGATGACCTAGCGGCAGACATTGGCTTCAATTGTTGTTTGCAGTTCGGGTAAAATCATTTCTCAAATTTCCGCAAAATATTCCGCAAAGAGATAATGGTCAGAAATTTTCATGTGCTCATGGTTTGCCGGGTTTTTGAATTGAGTATATTATGTCTAGTATATTATGACTTTTTCTATCTAATTGTTTTTTTTTCTATCTATCTTTTTGTGTGTTTCCTTCCAATAACCAGTATGGTAAACAATCGAGCCCGCTCGCAGTTCTGTTCCGTTTTTGAAGAAAAATTAACTAAACGCAAGGTCCAACGGTGTATTTACAACAACGGTGTAACTGCAAACAACAATTGAAGCCAATATCTGCCGCTAGATCATCCATATGTCTCAAGTTGCTCTGTTCAGGCTACAAATTGAATGCCTGCGAGTCAAAGAAACGAAATGTGTGCATCAGATTTTCTCAATTGATATTTCAAACGCTTTAGGCATGGTGCTCTAAAGCCTCAAACAAGAAGAATTGGAAGCGTCCTAACCCAAGTTTGGCCAAAGTTTATTTCGATAACAGATTATCCCTTCAACCGAAAATGTTGCTAGCAAAATTCAGGATAAACCTCACAATATCATATTGGAATCCAACATTACAACTCGAAGATCGAGATGAACAGCTTAAACAGATCCAAACTTTATTCTCATCAGCATGTGTGCGCCTATGAAAACTGTGTTTATCAGAAAATCGTGTAAACGTATTTTGAAACAATTGCAAAAACCACCTGCATCATTTCAATCCTTCATGAAAAAAATCGAGCTATAAAAAAATCTGAGAACTGATAAAACAGCTGAAGCAATAGCAATTTTTTTTTGAAAAACATTACGATGAACTAAAAACATTTGGAGCACAAAAATTTCAATCATTTTGTAACTCACTTCAAAACTACCATGATAAATGGAAACTTGACAAAATATTGAGAAATAAAATAAAATAAATTGCTTGTCAACAATTGATTTTCTTGAAAATTCATTTGGCGATTTGATAACAGACAAAAAATCGATCGAAAATCTTTTCAATTACAACTTTTCTACTCTGCGAAACAACGCTGGTGAAAACATACCACTTGACGCCGACCTAATGCCTGATAGGCAACATACATTGAAAAAGTTAGAGTTCCGTTTCATTACTTAAAAAAAAGGTTCACGATGAAATCAAATCCATCAACTGTAATAAATCATCAGGGCCGTCAAAAGTAACAGCATGGGCCCTTATAGACTTATAAATAAGTGTTCGGGAGGTAGTGAACTGTTGATCTATATTTTTATATTGACTGGGACAATTCAAGCTGCCAAGGGCAAGAACAAGTATTCGGGAGGTAGTGAACTGGTGGTCTATATTTTTATATTGACTGGGACAATTCAAGCTGCCAAGGGCAAGAACAAGTATTCGGGAGGTAGTGAACTGGTGATCTATGTTTTTATATTGACTGAGACAATTCAAGCTGCCAAGGGCAAGAGCAAGTGTGCGGGAGGTAGTGAACTGGTTATATACTTCCTAAAGTGAACCTAATCAGTGAACCTAAAAACGGTTCCATTAGTGAACCTAAAAACGGTTATATACTTCTCGTCAAAAGTATAGCCAGTATAACCCGCACTGGAGTTTCATGAACAATAATCGATTACATTGTCATTTTTTAGTCAGTATCTATGGAATTACAAAAATAATTGATTATAATTCATAAAGAATGGATTATAATTCATTTTTGCTGGAGATATAGTTCCATGTCTTACATCAATTTTAAATACTTGTATTGACCGCGAACAATTTCCATCAATACTGAAAACCGCTCATGAAATACCAGTGTTTAAAAAGGGTAACCACCGCAAAGCTGAAAATTATTGACCAATATCTTTTACTCAAATTCTTTCAGAAGTAATAGATCGGTTACTACAAAAACAGATGGTTCTGTATTTGAGCGAAAATATTCTTATTTCTGAAAATCAATTCTGGTTCCGTCAGCGCTCCTCTACAATTGATGCGCTTTTGAAGTTCACAGACGAAATAAAAATTATTATCGACAAAAACTTATATACATCAACTGCTTTTCTTGAAAATAAAGTACTACTGAGAAAACTAGAAAATTTCGTCTTCGAAAAAAGCTAAAAATATGCTCCAAAGCTTCTTGACACAGAAATCAGAAAGTCCATGTAAACGGTTGCTTCTCGAATGTAATCAAAATCAAGCAAGGAGTACCCCAAGCCACGGTATTGGGACCGCTCTTTTTGAACCTTTATGTAAATGATCTGAACAAACAGCTAGATAGCACCTGCAAAATGATACAATACGCAGATGATACGTTGATTTATTGCTCAGTTTTGAGCTTAAACTTTGCGAAAATAAACCTAGAATTCGACCTAAATAGACACCTAAATTTCTTCAAAAGTCACAAACTCACTTTGAACGAAGACGAAACACGGTGTGTCATCTTTGCTATATCTCGAATGAAAGCAAGTCAAGAAATACAAACCATAGAAATAGCAGATTTTAGAATCAAAGAAACAAATCATGTTAAAAAATTTACAACAGCAATAACATATTGGCAACAGCAATAAAAATATTGGCAACAGCAATGAAAACCCTAGCTCAACTTAAGAGCTCACTGCCAATTACATACAGGGTTACACATTGAAGTGTCTAGTTCTCAGCCAGCTTAATTATTCACTGCCACTATACAATTTAATTGGGACGTTAAAACAGCTTTTTCCAAAGGGAATTAGGAGAGTTCATTTTCTCTGGAATTAAATCACAAAATTCTTCCTATACGTCCCAGAGTAAGACTTTATACTCTAATATACTTTCTCAAATTAATAAATCATAAATAACCGCGTTTGATCAAACATACTTTCCAAATTACGAATACTGCAAATTCAAAGCACGTACTACGGAAGTTTATTTCAGTTTAACCATGACAAGCAAGTGCAAAGACAAATTTCTTGTTAAAGCTTGTTTTTTCTTGTTAAAGCTTGCAATTGGTTTAATATCTTGCCTGAAAAACTAAAAGACACAATCTCCTTGCCTCTGTTCAAAAAACAACTGAACAAACACATTTAGAATTGTTTGGTAACTCCAAGGAGCTGCCAATTTTCGATAAGATTTGGAAAGGTTGTAAGATTAGGGCTACAACTAAATAATTTAATTAATTTTGCGCCGTAATTGTCGCCATCTTGAGATCACCTAATTCACTAAAGATTTAAATTACTCTCATCAGTTCAATGTTGAGTCGGATAAAAACTTTGTTTTGTTCATTATTGTACACTGTATAGAATATGTTCCGCCTTATTGACTATTTTATCAATTCAGTGTGTGTCTCTCAATCTACCAATCAACCAAGGGTAGCACTGGGTATGGTGATGGCACGTCATTTTTTCAATATTTCGACAAGAAACCTGAACAGGGTTCGGTCCGGAAAAAAGAACTTCTTTTCAGTCATTTTGAACCAAATTTAATTTAAAACATTGCCAAGTATAACAGAAGTGAAATTAAGTAACATTGAATTGAATGATAAGTTTTCATTCAAACTCCCTGCTGAGTCAATCTGTAAACGGGCATCTTCGCAGCTTTATTTGCTAGAACAACTAAATCATCGATACGTTTATGCTGCTTGTACTAGCACATAGTATGTGTGTGGGCTAATGAAGGAATTACATATTTACTAAAAATTGATTGAGTTCATTGTGCAGCATGTCCTTTTTCAGAATAAATTAGATGAGAAATTGAAGGCCGACCTCCAAATTAAATGCTCCTAGAGTTTTAATGCTATACTCAATATTAATTAGCAATGCTTGCATTAGTTCGTCTATTTCAGTATTCTTTTCTGGGAAATGAAACATGAATTTTTGGATAGAAAAAAATGAAAAAACATGTTGATTTTGTTTTCAATTTTAAAAATGGTTTCTGAATTTTTGAAAAAAAATTTCATGCAGGTCGTAACAGTTGTGTTACGGCACACCAGCCGTGTATCCTTGTTTTTTGTTATATAGATAATAAAGCTTGATGGAATTGAATGGTGGTGTGTTGTTTTGAATAGACTGCCTGTGCCTCGTGCAGGGGAAGTGCTGGGACTGGTCGGCACTAATGGAATCGGAAAATCCACGGCCCTCAAGATTCTCGCGGGAAAACAGAAACCCAATTTGGGAAAGTTTGAAGTGAGTCTTATTCCTATTAGAACCTGTTACAGATCAATTGACTGTAAAAACTTATTGAAAGAGTGAGAGAAATTTTGCTCATTGCGTTTTTCTTATCGAGTGCGAAATAGTGTAGATAAAAACATCTTTTAAACATTCCTTCAATTGGTCAATTTTCGAATAATTGCGAACTAATTAATTTTGTTGGCATCCAACGAAATTGATGTCAGTTTTCATTTGTTTCGCTCCTAATATCAGTGCCCCTCTGCTCAGCAGGGATTTCGGTGCCAGCTGCCGATATAATTCACTCGTCTGAAAAGAGTTTCATTTTTGAGTGATCATTTGGAAAGTGATTCGGGACAGCATTGTGTTTTGTGATGTGTATTCTATTGCTTATGTGTTTGTTGATAGGCGCCCCCAGACTGGGCTGGAATTCTGCACCATTTCAGAGGGAGTGAGTTGCAGAACTACTTCACTCGCATTCTGGAGGACGACATGAAGGCGATTATTAAGCCACAATATGTGGACCAGATACCCAAGGCGGCCAAGGGAACAGTGCGCACACTGCTCGACAGAAAGAATGAAACCAACAGGCAAGTCAAAGTCATACACCCATACGCAGAGAAAAATAACAACTGGCTACCATTATCACTTAAGCGAAGCTTAGTCTTATTTCATATTAACGAAGTAATTGATACACTGCCTAAATAGGTCACGCGATGTTTGCAGTGAACACTTTTTTCTTATCTGAGCCAAAGATGTGAAATTTAGCTGTCAGAAAATGTAGGATGAATGAATATCGCCACCATCGCCATTATCGAGAAGTTTATGAGCTAAAACTGGCCTTGAAATCTAATCAATATTCGGGTATAAAGAAGGCTGCTGCGGGCACTCTTGTTAATTTTTGTACCACCTGCGAGCTTCGATTGTCTTTTCATTTTATTAGCGATTAACGATCTGTTTTTTTTTCCTAGTTTTACATGCCGAATTGAATGTTTTGTGTAGGCTGGAGGAGTTTGCGAAACAACTGGAGTTGAACCATGTGATGGACCACAACATCATGGACTTGTCCGGAGGGGAGCTGCAGAGGTTCGCCATCGCAGTCGTCTGCATCCAGAAGGCAGACATCTTCATGTTCGACGAGCCCTCCAGCTACTTGGATGTCAAACAGAGACTCAAGGCCGCCTCCGCAATCAGAGCAGTACTCGAGGTAATTCATGTATAACACTTTAAACTCAAGTAACCAACTCTAGAGTGTAATTAGACATTTATGTGCAAGTTAAGTGCTTTGACAAGTTTATTTGTTGTATTTTTCGAATGCGAAAAAAGAAACGCTGACATCAGAATCTGCGGAGAGTCCGTTAACTTTTTTCTTTAGAAGGATCCGATGATTTACCATTTTTCTTCTTTAGGTTTATTGCTTCTTAAATAGGTAGCATTAGTGCGTTTTTAGGATTTATTTGATAATAAAATTTAAGGAGAGGTGTATGTTCAAAAATTGGTTACGGTAGGAAAACTTCTACCCTAAAGTTGTCATTAAATTTTTTTAATACACATTAACTTCTGCTTTTCTGGCTGTGCTGGATTTTAGTTTGCTTTGATGTGTTTGTGTAGACGCACAAGTATGTGATAGTAGTGGAGCATGATTTGAGTGTGTTGGACTATCTGTCAGACTTCATCTGTGTGCTCTATGGCCACCCGGGTGCCTACGGGGTTGTCACTCTGCCCTTCTCAGTCCGCGAGGGCATCAATGTGTTCCTGGATGGATTCGTGCCCACGGAGAACCTGCGCTTCCGCGAGACTTCTCTCCAGTTCCGCATCAGTGAGACGGCGGAGCGGGAGGGCGGAGACTTGAAGCAGATGAGGAGGTACCACTACGGCACCATGATGAAGAAACTCAAGGGTAAGATGAGATAAATCAATACTGATTCAGATAAAGGAGATCTTGTCTGTCGGAAGAAAAACAAGCTACAAAATAGCCAGTAATATGAAACTGATGAAGAATTCTTACTGGTTGGGTGTTTTTGTCATTTAAAGGAAAAAATCTTCATTGACTTCTAACAACTTTTAGTTTTCAGATTTTTTAAATTTAAATTTGAGGCACTTCGTTCATGTGACTTTCAAAAATGACATAAATAAATGGTCGATTTGCACAATTGTCCAGGTCCATGTGTTTAAGTTTTGATTTTGAACCGAATAAGGAGGGCTATGACAGGCGAGTTTCAGAATTATTCTGTGCTTTAAATCAAGTTTTTTCGATTGTTTTGGTGATTTAATTCCCGTAGAGTTGATTTTTCTCTAGTTTTTTTCTTTTTTGACCCTATTAAATCCACTGCTTGGCTTTTGTTCGCTTGTGTTTGCGAAGCGCAGCTTCGCCTCTGCGTTCAACTTGGTCTTAGTTCTGCTTAATTGGGCGTTGTCGTGTGAAGCGAATAGTGATGAAAAATTGTGTAGGCTTTCAACTGGACATAGACTCTGGCAAGTTCACAGACAGTGAGATAGTGGTGATGATGGGGGAGAACGGGACTGGGAAGACGACGTTCATCCGCATGTTAGCGGGAAGACTGGAGCCGGATGAAGGAGATCCTGTGCCGGAGTTAAATGTGAGCTACAAGCCACAGAAGATCAGTCCTAAATCAGAGGTAAAGCATCCTAGTATTTACAGTTGCTTATTGTGTAATTTACGTTAATGTCAGAGGAAAACATTATCACGCTACTTTGAACATTGAGTAATATGAGCTAGATGGATCCTATTAAAATGCTTTCTTAGCTGCCTGATATCTAAGATAAAAATTATACGCGATGGCGATAATTGAGCTGTGATCGTTTTTATGCGGCAATGCTTTGTGGGACCAATTTTTAAGATGGGAACAAATCACTGTGTTTTTGTGTGTAGGGAACTGTGCGACTGTTGCTGCATGATCGGATCAGAGACGCCTACATACACCCCCAGTTCATAGCAGATGTGATGAAGCCCATGGACATCGACAACATCATCGACCAGGAGCTGCAGAACCTGTCTGGGGGAGAACTGCAGAGGGTGGCCCTCACTCTCTGTCTGGGCAAACCAGCCGACGTCTACCTCATCGACGAGCCCAGTGCCTATCTCGACTCGGAGCAGCGTATCATGGCGGCCAAGGTGATTAAAAGGTGGGTGGGTTCGCTTGTTTTTCTATCTTAAGTTTGTATAAGGAGTGAACTTAGACGATATTGAATTTTGAATTCTTTGTGGTCCTTGAGTAAAAACTTGAGTAGGGAATCGAGATTGGATCGTACTCAGTCATAAGGTCTGAGCAAAATTTAAGCGCTGCTTTTAAAACGGTTCTGGACTATGGGAGCGCATTTTACCCGTGTGTTGTCTGGTCTGTTGTTTGCTGTGTGCATTTGATGTCGATGTTGTTGTTTTATTTTGTTATTGTGCTTTTGCTGCTTTAGGTACATTCTGCACGCGAAGAAGACGGCCTTCGTGGTGGAGCATGACTTCATCATGGCCACCTACTTGGCAGACAGAGTCATCGTGTTCGAGGGACAGCCAGGCATCAAGACCAAAGCACTCTCGTGAGACCACCATCATTTTATTCACCATCATTTTATAACTAATTTGAGATGTGATTGCAATTTTATTTTAAACTGGGAGAGGTACTAGTTTTCGTGCTCGGTCTGTGTTAATTGTGTTCTGAGATGCGAAGAGTTAAAATAGAGTTAACACACCAAAAAGGTTGTCTCACTACTTGGAAATATTTGTTGATGTTTTTGTTAGTCATTCTCTCTTGAAAACTGCGGTTGATCGATATTTCGGAACATTTGAACAGAGGTCTTAAGCGGTTCTATGGGGGATCATAGCTTTTTTTGAGGACCAAACAAACAGTTTACTAAATTGAAATGTTAATTCTGAGATGTAAGCTATAGAGTGTGACGTGCTTTCTTTTCTGTTCTAGTCCTCAGACGTTGTTGGCGGGAATGAACCAGTTCCTCAAGAGTCTCAACATCACTTTCAGAAGGGATCCGAACAACTTCAGGCCCAGAATCAACAAGCTCAACTCTGTCAAGGTCACACAACTTTCACGAGTTCCTTTCACAACAATTTGAAGACAAATTATGCTATCCAGTAGCAAAAGAGCAAATGTTGTCTTTTCTTTATACTCTGATGTTGAAAATGTTTCAGAAACTTGTCATTTTTTGGTCACCTGGAGTTCATTGACGTGTTTCCAACTGTCTTGGCTTTGTTGTAAAACTTAAAAAATTCCGAAATATTTTAGCGACGGTGTTGCTTATTTGACCAATAATCGAAGACAATAATTGTTAATACAATTAACCTTAAGAAATTCTTTTCTTGAGAATGTTTTGCACGGAACTGGTGTTATTCACATCGCTCCGTTTCCTGTCACAAAACTTACAAAATAGAGTTTTCCTGGTAGTATGTGTTATAATCTCGACTATAAGAAATCACTCAACCAAGTCTTCCTATTTATCGGTGATCTGAACTCTGTTGGGGCAATAAGATAAACGTGCTGAAAAAGAAAGTTTTGAGATATGGGCTCGATATGTTTCAGGACTCTGACCAGAAAGCGAAGGGCCAGTACTTCTTCATAGAAAACATGTGAGACGCCGAGAGAGGGAGGAGAGAAAGAGCGCGGGGGTTTGAGAGGGCTGGCCAAGACCAAAGGGGAGACGATATAACAGAACGCAAACAGTTATTCAAAGTAATTCAACCTTCAGTAAAGCTCTCGTAATTGTCATCTTCAAAAAGCTACAAGTGAAATGAACCGAAATGACTGATAAACCTTGAAACGTAACAATAACTAGTATGTGTTATGAAAAGTTACAAAAAGCTCGTATATATTTTTTAATGAACCGTCGATTCACTTCAACCAAACGTAAATGATTTTCTAAATATAGGTAGTCGGAAATGGTGAAGAATAAATTGCACGTTTTTTTTTTGCTTGAAAAGGTTGAATTCAGTCTAATTGTTTTTTGAAAATGAGGTTATTTGATTTTTCTGAAATATCTGTAATTTTTACCAAATTGCTATTACCTGATGGAGTGCTTTGAATGTAGTTTGACTTATTTGTTTATCGGTGTATACTTATTCATTCCTCGTGTTCAAATGAAACTGGCCAGGCTGTTCCTAATTGCTCAAGGATACCAAATAAATAATTTATTATTCAGTGCTTTGAAATTCAATTTTCCTTGCTTTTCTGTGTTTGACCCAAATTGCACCCACCATAAAACAGCGTGTCTCAAATCAACTTTAGAAGCACCAGGAATATTAAGCCAGCATAATAGCTGGCAAATAGGTCAGAAAGTGTTGATGTGCTCTTAGGTACCAGTGGATACTATGACAGGGTGGCCACGGTATCAAGGCGGGCAGTGCAAATTCAGTGCGAAGCCTGACCTGTCAGTGCCATATCGGTGACAGCAAGATTATACAAGTGCCAAAAAAAATTTCGAAGCGCTCCAATCAATCATTACAAATGGAAGCAGGTTTTCACCAATTTTTTCAGGCAATATGAGATCCTCTTCTAAAATCAATGTTATGAGAAGTTATTTTTGAACCATTTTTCTGAGAGCTTGGTTTTCGAACTGTAAACTATCAAAAAGAAAACAGCTACTTTCGGAAAACTTAAGTGCCAGGCATTCAATTTCATGTACCAGTGTCACTGCCAGCAATCTGTGAATACTTTGACCACCCTGCATTAGGTTTATCACAATCACATGGATGAACCGTCCTTGTTCCAACCACTCTAAAACAGGGGACAGGGTTTTGGCTACCGCAAAAGAAAGCTCGTATCAAAATCAAGTGTATCATTTTGAAGACTTTTCAGTTGTAATTTGCATTGCAAAAACATACATAAAAAAGCTCCACAGATGTGAATTCATATATATTAATGCTTTTATGAATGCACTTTAATATATATGCTTTTTTCAGTTCAATTGAAATTCATCTGCTAAAAGTGACGCAAAAAGCGTTCTCCAAATACGAACGTGGAAACTTGAGCGATTTCCGGTTTTGAAAGTTGAATTTAATTTAACGTTTTCAGCGGAATTAAAAGCGGTAACTTCCCAAATGGCATAAACAAATTCAGTACATGTGCGAACACTTTGAGGCGTGATAAAGTAAGATTTGTCCAGACCGTTTTCATTCACGCCTTATTTTGAACACTTGTCAATAAATCACGAATCACTCTCAACATTTAATTCAAGCAGAACTATCAGATTCTTAGAAAATGCCCCAAATTGAAGTTCTGAAAAGCGTCGGGGCTGGAGTTTGTATTATGACGGATTTTTTTATAAGAAAAGTCTAAGCTACAACCAAAACAATTTAAAGCCTTGAATTGAATTTGGCTCCTAGATCACTTCAAATATTGAAATGGATGCCCTGTAAATTCATCCAACTTCACATGCCAATATGTCCGTTTGTAAACACTACAAAGATCTCACTTTAAAAACTAAAATTCTTCTGGAATTTTCCCTAAACGCACTCGAGTCAGTTGCCGAAAGTTAGGACAAATTTGTAATTGGAACTAGTGAACCAAGTCTCTCCTCCAGAAATTTAAAATCGATACTGTATCGCCAACGATACACAATAATGCTGAAAAGCCCTAGAAGTATCGAATCGATAAGAGTTCGAGATGAATGGACAGAAACGCAGGACGGATTTTTGTTTGTCAAAAAACGACAGAGGTGTATTTTCATTGTTTCTAGCGATGAAAATACGATTCGACAATTGAAAGCGCTTTCGAAATGTAGAATTATTCTTTCTTATGGAACATTTAAATCGTCACCGATCTTTTTTTTACTAAGCTTACATTTATTTTGGAGTTTTTGGAGAATCAAAATAAAACGACAGGAATATATCGACGAATTTAACAAATAACATCAAGAAAACTTCGAAAAATGGAACTGCAACCTAAATTCAAATAACTTATCTGCGACTTTGAGTCAGCGGTGAGATACAACATTTCTGCAATTTTCAACCTAGAAATCGTAATCAGTTTTTGAGACTACCATGTGGCTTCCACCAGGGACGTTTCTTGGGGATGATGGTCAAGTTGTTGTCGAGGTGAAGAGTGCATGGCCATAAAATTTACTAGGTAAAATCTATGGCCAGATACTCTTCATCTCGTCACCAACTTGACCGACATCACCCAGAAACGTCTCGGACTTGATCTCTAATATGGTCTCAAAACCATCCTCGATCACTAAGAACAGAGTTTCAAAAATCATGAGTTTCAGGCAGCAATAGAAACAGATTTCCCAACAGTCAGAGTTCGAAGTTTTTATTTTCGTTTCTCCAAACAAATTATGTCGAAAATTGAAGATTTTGGATTATTTACACCGTACAAAAATGTTAGAAGACTAAACCAATTTATTCGATAGTTTTTTGCCATATGTTTTCCACCAGCTTTTTATGTCCGCCAAAAGCTTCTTGAGGTACTTCAAGAAACTTCGACAAGATTACTGGTTTAGCGAGTTACAAATCTTAGTGTCTTTTTAAACTATTCTCAGGCAACTTGGTTACATAACTTTCCACCAAATATCAACAAAGTTTATGCCAAGCAGAGCTTTCTGAGAACAAAAAATGCATGTGAAGGCTATAAAAGTCTGTTCATTACACAAGTACGTCGTCGAATTTGCCCAAATTTTTGGGTGTTTGTTGAAACCTTACAAAATGAAGAAATTTGGCAAGAAGATTTTACAAGTGATACCAACTGGGCTATCAAGCTGATGTTAAACAACGAAAAAAAATGGAGAAACCTCAACGCATTGATTTGCAACGTGAAACATAGATTCGAAGCCCAATCGCTTGATATTGAGGGACATTGGAATATTATTTCAGAAATCGCAAAAAATTGTAAAGTTTAAAAACCAATTGATTTGTTTCTTTTTGTTGAATATTTTGGTTGTAATATTCTGAAGTTAATTTAAATCTTATGCCATTTTTCAAAAGTTGGACTATAAATTCCATTTGGTAAATTAACAAATTTTATGCCATTTGGGATTTTTTTTTGAAATCTATGCCATTTGGGAATTTTAAAACTTTTATGCGATTTGGTAATTATGCCTTTTGAAATGTAATCATAAAAACTTTACATATGATCCAGCTTTCTTCAGTTGGTGTAATGTTCTCGAAAAACGCAATCATAAATCAATCAAAAACTAAAAATGCATCTAATTTTTTCTTTGAAATTCGATAATTCGATTTTTTGAACAAAGTGTTGTTGTTTCTGCTTACTTGCGTTCTTTTCCAACTGTCAGTTGGCTTCGTTTAAGTGTGAAAAAACTAGATAATTTTCACTTGAATTTACTCGGGAAAAGTTTAACGCACAAATTTGATTCTTCGTGATTTGTCTTTATTTTTCGTTTTAACTTTATTTAATTTTTAATTTTACAAGGGATACAAACATCTCTATTGAAGAGCAAAAGTTTAAAAGGAACGAAAATGGAATGATTTCTAGTTTCGAATTCGAACTTATTTTTCTTGAATTCCAAATTGAATAAGAAAATACCTTTTGATCCATTTTTCTTTATATGAGATAAATTGATAGAAAAAGCGCCTATCACAAACAAATCTAGGATATACTGATTCTTCATCTTTCGAAAGTTAAAAAATATTTAACAAATTTTCAACCAAAGTTTTATTTTGTTTTTGTTGTTTGCAACACCCTTCATTTATTTTGAAGCAAGTACAATAATAAACTCATTTCCGTAATTTCATAAATTTTCCAACTCGATTTCAGAAATTGTCTAATTCAATATCTCTCGTAATTTTTTTGAAATCCATATTTTATATATTATTTAATTTTATGCTTCACAATTTTATACATGCAAAGTTGTTGTGGGTGCAATTAGTTTGTTATATTCCAAATTATTGGCTAAAACATGCAAAATAGTGTGATGTGCAAGTTTTGGTGCATCGAAATAACATTTTATTTTCATAAATAGTTGCTTTATTTGTGACTCGTGTTAGTAGATTGTCAACAGACCATGGCGCAGATGCTGGTCGTACAATCGAATCCGCAACGGCAAAAAATTTTCAATTTTCAAGTCCTAATTTTCTTTTTTTCTTATTGAGCTGCATTTTTGATGGTTTCTCGCTAGTATTTGCAAAGCGCAGCTTCGCCTCTGTGTAGTTTTTTTGTGCTACCTGTGTAGAAATTGCCTAAACTTTTTAGATATAAACCGCCCTGAATTGCTGTAAAGAGTCACATGAAAAAGCGAGGGAAGTTTTCTGATCCCTCTGATACATCACAAAAAGAATGTGACATATTATGACATCATAAATATCCAGTCAATTTAAAGGAAAAGTTAGGAACGCTATTTCCTAAAAAAATTGAAAAGTCTGTTTTTGTTGTCAAACTTACTAGTGGAATAATTTTGTTTCAAATTGCGTCAATTCCATCGGAGAAGTTCAATTTCGAAGAGTTTAGACGCCATATATTTGTTCGTTTAAAGTCAATAGAAACGAGCACATAATGGACTCAAGTTTTTTTTATTAACTTGAAACTTCGTAGTAGTTTGTTAGCTATGTTTACGTGCCAAAAAGGGACGTGAAAACAAGATATAAATTACGATAATTTTTAGTTCTTTTTCTCATTTACAGCAAAAGTTAAAACAGCTTTTAGGTTCAGCGATTTGAACTTTTTTTTTAAATTCAACTCAATTATTAAAAGGAATTTAAGTTAAAAACAATGTTTTTTAAGTATAAAAGCAGAAAAGGCACAAAAAGTGTAAAAATTTGAATGGTTTAGAGGTCAAAGTTTTTTTCGAAGATTTCACATTTTCACAAGTTTACTGAAAAGTTTACTGAGAGTAATCTAGTGCATTGTTTCTAAGTTCGCAAAACATCTGAGCTAGCTCATGTAGATCTGGCATCTAATAATCGATAACGATCATTTTGTAAATAATTACGACTTATGCGAAATGCAAACTAGTCGGCTCTTGAATAATTAAAGTAAATTGATTTTGTAAAGGTAATTATTTCAACCGTGTGACTGCTAGATGCAAACAATTTCTACGAGATTTCGATATTCATCTCTTGGAGAAAATTTTTGTTTCTACAGTCACAATACTTAAAATTTACATTTTTTTTTGCTTTCAAAGAGCAAATGAAAGAGTTTTTTCTTCTCGTTTTTGTCAATTTTTCTGAAACTGATTACAAAATAGGGTTGGAATTCGAATTATGCTGCATGAAACCTTTGAAATGAGCTAGCTGGATGAAAATCTAGAACACTTTATTTTACAAGTGTATCAGTAGCCATTTCATCATACCTAGTTTCAGAGCTGTTCTTGATGTGAAAACTTAATCGCAAACATAGCAAGGATAATAAATGTATGGGATCAAATGTTTCTTTTGAAGGTTAATATTTGATTAATTTTTCATGCCGCGAAAAAACGACAATAAAAGAACTCAAAGAGATCCGCCCGATTTAAAAAAAAGTCGTCTCAAATTTACGGGATATTTTTTCGCTGATGATCAAAATAAACCATCAAACGAACTAATCCAGCAAGTTTTTTTGAACATTGACCGTTCCGATCCTTGTACAGGATTCTCATAAACAGTTATGTTGTCTCTAAGTTCTGTCCATTGTTCTGGTATCAGCGCCCAAGACCTTTTGCTGTCAATATCGTATAAAGAGATTCGACCGTTTGATGACACCGGACCACTTAGCTTTTATCCGTTTCTCTGCAGTATGAAATCAGACACATAAGTTTAGCAAAAAATAAATTTGGGCCCATAAATTTAAATGCCTTGTTTTGTTTGCAAGGATATTCTCAGAGCGAGAGCAGCCCTGAAACTAGTAGTGATAAACTGGCCAGTTTTTTGCCCTGAAAACATGAATTGTCAGGTTTTGATCTTCTCAGCTCCTCTAAAACATTTTTATTTAGTTCGTGTCGAAATTTCAACCCTAACTATAACACTTTTTTGATTTCAACGAGAAGATAAACAATTTTTTTTCCGTTTTTGGTGTTTTTTGCAGCCAATTTTATTTTTTCGTTTAAATCAAAAATGTATTGCATCAAAAATTACTTGAACTTGCAAAATGGAATTTTTCACAAGTCCCTTTCACAGAAAAGAGTTTTTCACTGGAATTTTTCCGTGTGAATGAATTTTTGTTCCAATTATTTTCCTATTTCCACTAATTTTCTTTTCAAAATTCCATAAGAAACACCACGTTTTCCACACAAAAAAAAATTGGCAACGCAAACATTTTATTCTTGTAGCCTAAGTGAGGCTCACAGAAAAATTAAGATATTTTTTTTTAGAGTTTTTGCTTTAAATTTTTGGAAAACTTATCAATTTTTCAAAATTGAAAGATTTTTAGATGCGGCTATTCATATAGATAAAATGCATCTTTCATTCCCACGGGAATCGGAATGAAAAATCTCAATCCCATTGTTTTCTTGGTTAAATTGATCTTTCAATCCAATACTAACAGAACAAGACTGCTCGTATCAGGGCGAAGCCCTGAATGTTCCGACCGCAATTTAATGTTTATGATGGAGCAGTAATAACAAAAAATTAAATGAGTTAAAACAAATGAAAACTTTTTCCCCTGAAATTTGAATTTTTTAATGAAAATCATCCGCCCGCACGCCATACTAAGTACAAAAGTACAGGTTTTGCTCCTTGTAACAAATCAATTATGGCAAATAAGCTTCTTTCAACCAATTTGGAGCGATTTCTAAGACGGATTAAACAGTAATAATATTAAAAAAATAAATGAATTAAAACGAAATGATTTTTTTTCCAAAATTCGATTTTTTTTTTGAAAATCATCATCCCACACGCCATATTAAGTACAAAAGGATAAATTTCGCTCCTTGTAACAAATCAATTATGGTAAATAAGCATCTGGTAACCATTTTGGAACGATCTCTAAGACGGATTAACTCTCCGCTTATGCGTTAATAGCGCGAAATATATCGCACGTTAATTGTCCCAAATTGGCCAAAATGGCAATTTTAAACCCCCGTAACTTTACGAAAAATGATCACAGGTAAAATATCTTTTCAAATTTAAGCTCAAGACAACAATAATTTTCGAATGATATTAAAAAATTCCGTCAAAAATGGCTAGTTAAAAAGTCGAAATTTGTCTGAAGAAAAAAACACCCACCCCGAGCACAAATATTCCGTTATTTTCGTATCGAAAGTTGGAACAATTATTTTCCCGACTTTTGATACGAAAGTAACGGAATATTTGTGCTCGGGGTGGGTTTTTTTCTTCAGACATATTTCAACTTTTTAACTAGCCCTTTTTGACGGAATTTTTTTATATCATTCAAAAGGTATTGTTGTCCTGAGCTCAAATTTGGAAAGGTTTTTCTTCTGTGATCGTTTTTCAGAAAGATAGAAAGATATGGAGGTTTAAAGATGGCCATTTTGGCCAATTTGGGACAATTAACGCCCGATATATTTTGCGCTATTAACGCGTAAGCGGAGAGTTAATCCGTCCTAAAATTGTTCCAAATTGGTTGAAAGAAACTTATTCGCCATAAATGATTTGTTACAAGGAGCGAAATTTATCTTTTGGTACTTTATATGGCGTGTGAGGGGATGATTTTTATTTAAAAAATTCAAATTAAAAAAAAAGTTTTCACTTGTTTTTGTTATATTTATTTTTTAAATGTTATTACTGCTCCATAAAATCTTGAAAGGCAGTCGGACATTTAAGGCTTTGCCCTGATGCAAGCAGTCTTGTTAATTTTTCTGTTGAAGCACGCTTTAGCTCTAAAAAGACTGCTTGTATATCAAGGCAAGGCCCTAAATATTCCGACAGTCCCTCAGTTCATATCGAATAGTTTGTGGGAGAAGTAAACATTGAAAATCTATAATTTTTAGAAAATATCAAAGTGTGAAATGTTGAGTCCTACGAAATAAAAACGACCGATCCAATTAGCTAGCCTCAATTCAATTTGGAACGATTTTGTTGTGAGGGATAATTCACCACGCATAAATAATTCGCGTTGCGCTCTCAGCATTATGAATTAATTTTTCAAAGCGCGCCTAATTTAGGCCACAGCAAGGCAAATTTGGCAAAATTTAATCCCCCAGAACTTCACAAAAAATAATCGGAGGTAAAATATATTTTTAAATCTGAGTTCAGGAAGTCGATATCTTCACTGGGGTATAAAAATTTTTTGTTGAAAATTATGATTTCGATCGGTGAAAATTGACTGAATAAAAAAACATACTGAGCAGAAATATTCCGGTTTCTTCGAAAGTCTGAACAAGATATTCATTAAGATATTTTTTTTTAGAGTTTTTGCTTTAATTTTTTGGAAAACTTATCAATTTTTCAAAATTGAAAGATTTTTAGATGCGGCTATTCATATAGATAAAATGCATCTTTCATTCCCACGGGAATCGGAATGAAAAATCTCAATCCCATTGTTTTCTTGGTTAAATTGATCTTTCAATCCAATACTAACAGAACAAGACTGCTCGTATCAGGGCGAAGCCCTGAATGTTCCGACCGCAATTTAATGTTTATGGAGCAGTAATAACAAAAAATTAAATGAGTTAAAACAAATGAAAATTTTTTCCCCTGAAATTTGAATTTTTTAATGAAAATCATCCGCCCGCACGCCATATTAAGTACAAAAGCACAGGTTTTGCTCCTTGTAACAAATCAATTATGGCAAATAAGCTTCTTTCAACCAATTTGGAGCGATTTCTAAGACGGATTAAACAGTAATAATATTAAAAAAATAAATGAATTAAAACGAAATGATTTTTTTTTCCAAAATTCGATTTTTTTTTTGAAAATCATCATCCCACACGCCATATTAAGTACAAAAAGATAAATTTCGCTCCTTGTAAAAAATCAATTATGGTAAATAAGCATCTTGTAACCAATTTGGAACGATTTCTAAGACGGATTAACTCTCCGCTTATGCGTTAATAGCGCGAAATATATCGCACGTTAATTGTCCCAAATTGGCCAAAATGGCAATTTTAAACCCCCGTAACTTTACGAAAAATGATCACAGGTAAAATATCTTTTCAAATTTAAGCTCAAGACAACAATAATTTTCGAATGATATTAAAAAATTCCGTCAAAAATGGCTAGTTAAAAAGTCGAAATTTGTCTGAAGAAAAAAACACCCACCCTGAGCACAAATATTCCGTTACTTTCGTATCGAAAGTTGGAACAATTATTTTCCCGACTTTCGATACGAAAGTAACGGAATATTTGTGCTCGGGGTGGGTTTTTTTCTTCAGACATATTTCAACTTTTTAACTAGCCCTTTTTGACGGAATTTTTTTATATCATTCAAAAAGTATTGTTGTCCCGAGCTCAAATTTGGAAAGGGTTTTCTTCTGTGATCGTTTTTCAGAAAGATAGAAAGATATGGAGGTTTAAAGATGGCCATTTTGGCCAATTTGGGACAATTAACGCCCGATATATTTTGCGCTATTAACGCGTAAGCGGAGAGTTAATCCGTCCTAAAATTGTTCCAAATTGGTTGAAAGAAACTTATTCGCCATAAATGATTTGTTACAAGGAGCGAAATTTATCCTTTGGTACTTTATATGGCGTGTGAGGGGATGATTTTTATTTAAAAAATTCAAATTAAAAAAAAAGTTTTCACTTGTTTTTGTTATATTTATTTTTTAAATGTTATTACTGCTCCATAAAATCTTGAAAGGCAGTCGGACATTTAAGGCTTTGCCCTGATGCGAGCAGTCTTGTTAATTTTTCTGTTGAAGCACGCTTTAGCTCTAAAAAGACTGCTTGTATATCAAGGCAAGGCCCTAAATATTCCGACAGTCCCTCAGTTCATATCGAATAGTTTGTGGGAGAAGTAAACATTGAAAATCTATAATTTTTAGAAAATATCAAAGTGTGAAATGTTGAGTCCTACGAAATAAAAACGACCGATCCAATTAGCTAGCCTCAATTCAATTTGGAACGATTTTGTTGTGCGGGATAATTCACCACGCATAAATAATTCGCGTTGCGCTCTCAGCATTCTGAATTAATTTTTCAAAGCGCGCCTAATTTAGTCCAGAGCAAGGCAAATTTGGCAAAATTTAATCCCCCAGAACTTCACGAAAAATAACCGGAGGTAAAATATCTTTTTAAATCTGAGTTCAGGAAGTCGATATCTTCACTGGGGTATAAAAATTTTTTGTTAAAAATTATGATTTCGATCGGTGAAAATTGACTGAATAAAAAAACATACTGAGCATAAATATTCCGGTTTCTTCGAAAGTCTGAACAACACTTTATAAGCATATTCAAGCTAAGATATCGATTACTCTGCGCACTGAAGTAAGTTACCATTATAAGAGTTGAGTGTACATAGTAAAATATGGGCTCTGATCAAATCAGATGCGTATTTAAAATTGAATGCTTCCAATTTGAGATGCGTCCTAACTTGAGCAGCTAAATCATAGATACAAATATATGCACAGAAGTTGGTTTCCTTAGAGTGTTTGGTTTTTGGCCCATTCCTTTCCTCGGCCTCAATTGTCTTCATTTTCTCACAAGTGAAACAACAGCACTTCGAAATCTCAACGCACAATGTGGTTGCCAAGACAAAAGAAACTGTTCAAATAGTACTCGCTCCAACAATTGGAACATACCAACGAACAGGAAACAAATCTCACGAATTATCACAAGTTCACAAGGCCATCAAAACCATTCAAAGAGTCGACACTAAAAACTTGAGTAAACTTTTATTCGAGTATTTTCAGCAAATTGTATGCAAAACTGCCAAGTTTTTTTCGTATGTTAAATAGTCTCTTAAATCATGACTGAGTGGAAAGAAAGTCTTTTTGGCTGTTTCAGCGACTGCAAAATCACAATTTGCGTGTTTCTTGTCCCATGCTACGTACAAGGTAATCGTTTTTAAACTGTCGTCTGAAACATGACGAATGGATTTCAGACTTTTCTACTGTTTCAACCAACAACCTTTTTTTTCATATTTTTAATTTTTATTTCATGATAACAAGTAAACAAGGATAGCCGGTTGCGGTTCCAGTAGCACAGAATGTTCCCACCAAAATCTTGATATATTTTTTTTCAAATTAGTGTAGTTTTTTCTGAGTGGTGTGATAAAAATTCTGAACGAAAAAATAGCACTTAGGCATATTCTACAATCATAATAAAAAACCAATTGAAAAACTGTTTTTATAGAAAAATGACTAGAAAGACGAACAAAAAGATGTTAAAATAATTCAAAAACTTTGAATTAAGCATGAATAAGCTTTTGTAAACCTGTTGAACCTCTGCCTCACCTTATTAGCCTGAAATTAGACCAAAAATCAACTGATTTTTTTCGACACTGAGAAAGTTTTACAAAATCTTTCAATGACTGAAATGGATTTAATATGATATATCACTCGACCCAATCCAATGATTATTTGTGGCACCTGATTTTGCGTGGAAAACAAAAAAAAACATTAGAAAAAACTAAAACACTTCAATTGAAATATCGGAGCAGCAAGGAAAAAAGTGACTTGTTTTTACGCAATAGATAAACAAAATTATTTGTCATAATTGGTTGAGTAAACACCCGCTTTGGTCCGCCAGTAAAAATCAGTACTGTTTCAGTAATGCAACAGTATAAAAACAGATCTGCAATAGTACTGGGCAAGTAGTAGATAACTCTGATCAGTAATAAAATCAGGATAAAAATTGCAGTGCTGTTCCCAGACTGAATCAGTACTGTTTTTGAAACTAATGAAACTGCTGCTTCCAAATCAGTGAAAGATTGCAGAAATTTTATACGGTTGCATTACTGGAACAACACTAATTATTACAAAAAGGTTTTAGGTTTTGATAAGGATCAACATGGGTCTGAACCAGGGGCGGATCTAGGATTTTCTCGAGGGGGGGGGGGGGGGGGGGCGGATTTTCAAAAAGAAATCGAAAACTTTGACGGCCTTTTTTTTAGGTCGACCAAATCGATTTTTTTGAGCTCTCCCAAAGCACTGTTTTGCCCCTATTTTGGCAAAATTTTCTGCACCGCAGGCATATTTTTGAAAAAAAAACAGTCAAAAAATTGCGTTTTTTCGGCGCGCGCTCCCCCCTCAAAATTAGTAAATATTGGCGCCGAAGGCGCCTTTAGAAAAATTTTAGGGTCGGTCGGCCAAAAGTGGATTTCTTAAAAAGTACCAAAGGGGAGAAAGTACCCCATTGTGACATTTTTTTTCTGCGCCGCAGGCAATTTTTTGAAAACACAGGCCAAAAAAAGTGTTTTGAAAACACAGTCCAAAAAAAGCGCTAAATTTTAGGGCCAGTCAGCCGAAAATTGATATCTCAAAATAGTTCAAAGGGGGACCCTTTGGGTCAGCAGTGGGCTGAATCACTGAGGGGAGAAGTAAGCGTACGCCTCCCCCCCCCCCCTAAATCCGCTGGTGTTTGAAGGTAATTCCACTTAGATAAAATTCAGTCTGGCCAGTGAGATCATCAATGAATGTACAGATCCGTTTTCAGGTGTCTCTGAAACAGATTTGCTTTCAGGTGTATCTATGTACTCTTATGAGTTGATTTGTAATTATATAACTTGAAAAAACTTATATTTTTTGACCTAAAATTTTATTACCCAAAACGTATATTTTTCATATTAGACGTTAAACACATACCGCAAATAAATAAACTTAGATGCCTAATTTGTTAGAGAAAAAAGAGCAAAAAGAAAACGGCATTAACAGAAGAGTGGAACATTAAAAATACAATGTTTTACTCCCTGCTCTTACTCCCCCCCCCTCCCAAGCCCCCACACCCAACACTTTGTTGGCGGAGCGCTCCCACCTACCACTGTTACAGGTTGTGTATCTTGTTGTAATTGTTTGTAGGAAAAATAGCGGAGTCTATGGGGGACAGTTGCATCCTGTACGGCTGTGCGTTCCTCATCCCCCTAGCGAACCTTATCAGCGCGATAGTGCAGAGAGTCAAGGTGAGTTCGTTATCACAGCATTTATGAACAGGAAAACAAGCAGTTTAGTTCTGATGTACAAATGTGTAATATCCGGGTTTCAATTTTTTTACAAAAGTTTTTCGACCTTTTTTTTTAGAACAAATCGATTTTTCGAGCTCTTCTGAAGCACTTCAAAAACAACAGTATACAAAAAAAAACGCTGCAGCCAGTAAACAGTGGATGTTTTTCAAGACCTGAAGTTCTTTATTTCTTATATAAGTTGATTTTCAGGTGGTTGATAAGATATTTAAAATTTCAGATCTGAAATAATCTTGAGAACAAAGTTTCAGATCTGAGATTGAATGTGAATTAACCCAATCCGAAAACATCCAAGCGTTATTCTATTATTTCACAACCCATTTCAGATCTGAACTTTAGATCTTGAAAAGATTGTTTCAGATAAGAAAAAGAAATTTTAAAATATACAGGAGGCAAATAAGAACTCGTATGCAAAAATTGTTTCAAAACTCCGTTTTGAGAACCTTTTCTTAATAGTTTTTGTGTAAACGCAATGACCCACCATCATGAGCAGTAAAAATATCGAGAATACTCTTAAAGCAATCCTTACGAGAGCAAACTGTGTGTTTTGAGAATTGTAGGCGGATTCCGCAACAAAGACAATCTTTTTGATAGTCCTTTGTTGCTTTGTTTTTTTTTATTGTTCCGAAATTTTTTTAAACTTGTTTAAAGACTTTTCTGTGGATTATAGAGACCTACACATACCAAATTGTACGCCTGTGCACAGTTTTGCCTCTCGTATTGATTCATTCAAGTAAGAATTTTCTGTGATGTTTGCACCAAAAAAAGTGGTCTCCATAACCTTTTTCTACAAACTTTTGCCGTATTACAAGCAATAACAAAAAGTTGCTTAAAAACAAAAAGGTCCCTATCAAGCAATCTATCATATAATTTGACATGTATTTTAAAAACCAATAGACCCGTCTAGATCACCCTTAGATAGACCATGCCCGTTTGCAGTTGTCGTCTCTGAGCGCAAAGAAAAACAAGGATAGCCGGTGGCTATGCAAGTAGCAGAGAATCTTCCAACCATAATCTGAAAAAATAAAAAAAATGTTTTTCAGTTTTTTTTTTCCAAATTTATGTTTTTCAGGTTTTTTTCCAAAATTAGATTGCGAGTCATAAGATGAATGCAACTGATGATAACCTAGAAGTTAGCCATATTCAACAATCAGAGTAAAGTAAGTCAATCGGGCAACGATTTTTTTTTTGTCAAAAAATGACAAAAAAAGTCAAAAACAATTTCTAATTTTTTTTCAATAGTTTTTTTTTGCAGAAATGGTTTCGAAACTTTGAAGTTTTTAATACGAAGATGGCGCTAAAGACCACTTCGAACATTTTTTTTTACTGGAGTTCAACTGAAGTATCAAGGCTTATTCTTCTAACATAAACCTGCTCGCTTGTTTGACTCGCTCGAAAATTGACTTACTCTGAAAACCGGTTTTCCTCAACACTGGGATGTTATGAAAAAATAAATTGTCGTTCGAATCAGTGCTGAAAGGTCTTTAGTATGATATATCACTCCACCCATGACGATGATTATTTGCGGTGATTGCTTTTAATTGAAAAACAAAATAAGCCTGCTCGCTCACATATTCACTCGAAATTAGAACAAATATCAAAAATTGTGTACTGATTTTTCTCGCCACTGGTAGATTTTTCAAAGTTTGTTAATGTCATTTGAATCGCGACTGAACGGGCTTTAGTATGATATATTGCTCGATCCGTTCTGATGATATTTTTTGTTACCTGATTATGCGTAGAAATAAGAAAAAAGTAAGTAAAAAACCCCAATACAAAGTTCCTCTCCATTTTCAATGGTCGGATCAACAAGAATTTTCAATCGGATAGTGAAATGATACCAATGCTCACAATAATTTAAAATTTGAGACCTCAGCGTCAAAATGTGTTTGACTATGCTTATTGGAAAACAACACTCCGAAAGGCTGACAATTATGCCTTATTGACGCTCTTAATTTTGGTGCTTACCTTCATGGTTAATCGCCTACGATAATGTAAATTATCTATGAATCAAATTGAAAACAAATGGGTCATCATTAATTATTGTTGTTTTTTGTCTCTTCTCGGGTGCTTTGTTTGTTTTTGTGGGCATCTTTCTTGTATCTATATTAGGTGCGTGAGCATAAAAGTATCGATGGAAGTTCCTTCGGAGACTGTATGGCCGTGTTGTGCTGCTACCCGTGTGCACTATGTCAGGAGGCCATAGAAGTGGAGGCCAACCTCATGGCAGAAGGCCATACACAGACACCTTCTGCTACTCCCACCATCATCAGGGCATGAATGCAAACTGTGGAAAATGAACTTGAAATACTGTCAAACCGGAAAAACAGACTGGAAAATGATATTGAAGGAACAGATTCCAAGGATTTTGAAAAATATGTATTTTTTAAATTGCAAGTAACTTGTCTTTACAGTTTTTTTTTAGAAGATTGGGAAAATAAAAAAGGCAAATTAAGAAAACGCGACTAGGAAAAGACCAAAAAGGAAGTTTACAGTTTGCCTTTTTAAAGATTGGTTTTGGATCAGTCGAATAGACTGCAAACCAACAGATAGAGAAATTCACAGTTTGTAGAGGAGGTTTTGAATAAACAATCTCCCTCCCCCATACGCCCCCTCCAAACCTCCTTCCCCCCCTCCCCCCCCCCCCCCCCCACTGACACACGACTCCCACCCGCCCCCAATGGTATCTCCTAAAGAATATCCATTCCTCTAAATAAAAAACATTTAATTAGCTCTAAAGCGTTCTATTGAGAATTCTATTTTTGTTGCATTCGGATTAGTCGAATAACTGATAAATTCAATCTATTTAATAATCTGCCACTTTCTTGAAAGGGGGAGATTGTTAAGTAAATTCGAAGTTTCTACTTGCAAAACAATTGAGCAACTGTAAAACTAGAATAAAAGCTTATGACAGAAAGCACCGTTGCCGATGCCTCAATAACATTGCATATCTTTATTTTTAAAAAATTCTCCACCTAGGTTCAAGAAATTAACAGAAAAACACCAAAGATTTTTCATTTCGAGACAAAAATAAAACAAGAATAGCCGATTGCTGTGCAAGTAGCACAGAATGTTTCAACCACATTTTCAGAAAAACAAATTGTTTCTTAGTGTTTTTATTTGTATATCATGTGATAAAACAACTATATGAACGCGTAAAAAATTTGTGAATTATGCATAAACGAATCATATGGTCTTCAAAAAATAAATTATAAATATAAACTTTTTCGAACTTTTTCTCCTTTTTCTCCACTCAAAATTTTAAAGATTTTTCAAAACTATGTATTTTTTGCCAGAGAAGAGCTAAATTAAGCTTCTTTTTAGTAAAAACAAGTTTTTTTAGCCTAAACTTCTAATTTCCTTTTTAGACAAACGTTAATTGATTGTAAACGCTTTACTTGCTCGAAATTAGATGAAAACTCAAATATTTCAAACCGGTTTTTCTCGACTTAAGAAAAAGTTTTGAGAAATGTGGTTTAATGTGGTTCGAATCGCGACTGAAACAATTTTAATATCTAAGTAGTCATGATTTCATTTGAAATATTGAGAATTTATTTCTCACCAAGTATCAAACATTTCCTAAATGATTTTCGGCGCTGAGACACCTGCCAGCGGACTTCAGAGTCCAATGGTGCTATCCCAGTCAATAGAAACGAAATTGGAAAAAATTTTTCTTTCAATTGAAATTTTGTCGTAGTTTGTTCAGTTTATTTGCTATGTTTAAGTGCCAATGAGCAAAGTGGTGTAGACAAGTAGGTAGGTTACGCTGATTTTTATTTCTTATTATCAGATAAAAAGATAAAAACAGCAGCGACAGCGATTTGAACTTTGACTTTAATTCAACTCAAATGTTAAAAACAAAGCAGTTCAAATCAATTTTTTTAAGTATAAAAGCCGAAAATGCTCAAAAAATGTGAACGACGCAGAATTTAAAATTTTGGTTTCCAAATTTTTCACGATTTCGCAAGTTAACCTCCAATTCTACTGAAAGTAGTGTAATGCATTTCTTTCTAAGTTTGCAAAACATCTGAGCTAGCTCACGTAGATCTGGTATCTAATAATCGATAATCTTCTTGTTAATAATAAGAACTTTTGCAAAATGCAAATTCGTCGTGTCTAGAATGATCAAAGAAATTTAATTTGTACAAGTATTTAGTTCAGCTGGGTGACTACTATGCAAAAAAAACGGCAAAACGTTAAAAAAAGTTGACTGTATTCCACTAGAAATTACTTGAGACTTTGAAGTGGAAGTTTTTCACAGGAGCTTTTCCGTGCGAATGAGTTTTTGTTCCAATTTTTCCTATTTCTGCTAAATTTCTTGGGGAAATCTCATAAGAAACCCCACGGTTTCAAACCTAAAAAAGTTTGGCGACGCAAATTTTTGTAGCTTGAATGAAATTTGCAGAAAAATTTAGATAAATTGTTTTAAATTTATAGAAAGCTTAAAAACATTTCAAGATTCTTAGATGCGGCTATTCATAGAAGTAAAAAGTAATTTTCTTTCCCACGAAAATCGGCTGGGAAATCTCATTCCCAATGTAATCTTGGTCCACACCGATCGCCCATGGATCATAATAGTTTATAATGTCATAATATGGGCAGTATATATTTTTTATGCCAACGTAACCCTTTATAATCAATCATAATCGATTATAATCAATTATAATGAATTTTTTTTGAGACGTTATTCATGAAATTTACAACTTGTTTCAGAGTCATTTCATTTTTTTGTTTAATGCAGTTGCTACGTACGCTTCATGAATTGTTACTTTTCACATTAAAATTTATATATTTTTTTGTCTTCCATCCCCCTCCCCCCAGTTTACTCTACGCCCACAGCTTACTTAACCCCTTCCCCCTCAGTTTACGTTTATTTTAGTAGGGGGGTGGTAAAAAAAAACTTGAGGGGGTGACGTTGAGACATGGGGCTTAGTAAAAGTCATAGCATACATTTGGTAGCATAGTATAGAAAAATAAAAAGGATTATATTCGATTATAATGGATTATAATGGATTTTTATTTCAAAAAAATCAATTATAATGGATTATCTTGGCAAAAATATTCGATTTTAGTGCCAAAAATAATGAATTATAATGAATTATTATTTTTTCAAAAATAATCGATTATAATGCAAAATAATCGATTTAGTGGTCTGAATTTTACTTCTGTAATCAATTGTAATGGATAATTTTTGCCTCTGGAATCCATTATAGTCGATTAGAATCCATGGGCGCTCGGTGCGGGGGTTAAATTGATCTTTCACTCCGATACTAGCGGAGTAATTAATCTTTACGCAGAAGCACGCTTTAGTGCTTACATGTTGTAAGCATGTTAGCTAAGATATCTAGTACTCCGCTCATTGAAGTAAGTTATCATTAAAAGAGTTGAGAGTACACAGTAAAACGTGGGCTCTGATCAAAGAAAGATGCGTCTTTCATATTAAATGTCTTCCAATTTGAGATGCGTCCTAACTTGAGCAGCTAAATCATAGATACAAATATATGCTCAGAAGTTGATTTCCTTTCAATATTTGGTTTTTGGCCCCTTCCTTTCCTGGTCCTCAATTGTCTTTTTCTCACAAGTGAAACAACAGCACTTCAAACCCTCAACGCACAATGTGGTTTCCAAGACAAAAGAAACTGTTCAAATAGTACTCGCGCCAACAATTGGAACATACCATCGATCAGGAACCAAATCTCACGAAATATCACCAGTTCACAATGCAATCAAACCTTTCAAAGAATCGACTCTCGAAATTTGAGTAAACTTTTATTCGAGGATTTCCAGCAAATTGTTGCAAAACTGCGCAGTTTTTTCGTATGTTAAATAGTCTCTTGAATCATGACTGAGTGGAAAGAAAGTCTTTTTGGCTGTTTCAGCGACTGCAAAATCACAATTTGCGTGTTTCTTGTCCCATGCTACGTACAAGGTAATCGTTTTTAATCTGCCGTCTGAAATATGACAAATGAATTTCAGACTCTACTACTGTTTTAACCAACAATCTTTTTTTTTTTCAGTTTCAATTTTTGTTTCATGAGAACAAGTTTGTTTCATGTTTGATAGATGTCGTCATCTACTCTTTAAAAAAATGTGGTTCCTGCAGAGTTGTAAGCTAAGAACAAACAAAAACAAGGATAGATCGTTGCTGTTCCAGTTGTACAGAATGTTCCGACCATGGTCTTGATATATATACTTTTTTCAATTTAGTGTAGTTTTTTTCTGAGTTGTGTGACAAAATTCTGAACGAAAAAATAGCACTTAGGCATATTCTACATTCATAATAAAAAATCCAATTGAAAAACGTTTTTTTTTTTATAAAACGAGCAAAAAATCGTTAAAAGAATTCAAAAACTTTCCCATGAGTTTTTCAACTTTTTAGCAGAAAGTTTTAAATTTGAATAAGCCTGCTATTAGCCTGAAATAAGAGCAAAAATCAAAAATTACTAACTGGTTTTTCTCGACACTGAGAAAATTTTACAAAATCTTTCAATGACTGAAAGTGCTTTAATATGATATATCAATCGACCCAATCCAATGATTATTTGTGGCCCCTGATTTTGCGTGGAAAACAAAAAAAAACATTAGAAAAAACTAAAACACACCCGGATGCAAAGTTCCTACACATTTTTAAATTGAAATATCGGAGCAGCAAGGGAAAAAAGTGAGTTGTTTTTACGCAATAGATAAACAAAATTATTTGTCATAATTGGTTGAGTAAACACCCGCTTTGGTCCGCCACTAAAAATCAGTACTGTTTCAGTAATGCAACAGTATAAAAACAGATTTGCAATATAAACAGATTTGCAATATATATATTTACAAAGATTAAGTAAAACGAAATTAGAAAAAAAACAGTAAGCAACTTGTTGAAATACTAAAACAATTGGATGTAATATTTATTAAAATAATAAATTCTTACCACTTTCTTACATCACAAATACCAAATTAACCGAAAAATTGATAAATCAAATTCAAAAATAACTATCCAGCTTTTAATTGTTCCCAGGTAGGGGTGGATATAGGATTTTCTTGAGCCGAGGATTTTCAAAAAAAAATTAAATTAAAAAAAATTTTTGTCGACCTTTGTTTTTTAGGCCGACCAAATTGATTTTCTGAACTCTCCCAAATCATTATAAAAGCCCCACGTTGACATTTTGTTCTGCGCCGCAGTCAATTTTTTGAAAACACAGGCCAAAAAAGCGCTAAATTTTAGGGTCAGTCAGCCGAAAATGGATATCTCAAAACAGTACAAAGGGGGGACCCTTTGGGTCAGCAGGGGGCTGAATCATTGAGGGGAGAAGTAAGCGTACGCCTCCCCTCCCCCCCCTAAATCCGCTGGTGTTTGAAGGTAATTCCACTTAGATAAAATTCAGTCTGGCCAATAAGATCATTAATGAATGTACAGATCCGTTTTCAGGTGTCTCTGAAACAGATTTGCTTTCAGGTGTATCTGTGTACTCTTATGAGTTGATTTGTAATTATATAACTTGAAAAAACTTATATTTTTTGTCCTGAAATTTTATTACCCAAAACGTATATTTCCATATTAGAAGTTAAACGCATATCGCAAATAAATAAACTTAGATGCCTAATTTGTTAGAAAAAAAGAGCAAAAAGAAAACGGCATTAACAGAAGAGTGGAAAATTAAACATACAATGTTTTAATCCCTGCTCTTATCCCCCCCCCCACCCAAGCCCCCACACCCAACACTTTGTTAGCGGAGCGCTCTCACCTACCACTGTTACAGGTTGTGTACCTTGTTGTAATTGTTTGTAGGAAAAATAGCGGAGTCTATGGGGGACAGTTGCATCCTGTACGGCTGTGCGTTCCTCATCCCCCTAGCGAACCTTATCAGCGCGATAGTGCAGAGAGTCAAGGTGAGTTCGTTATCGCAGCATTTATAAACAGGAAAACAAGCAGTTTAGTTCTGATGTACAAATGTGTAATATCCGGGTTTCAATTTTTTTACAAAAGTTTTTCGACCTTTTTTTTAGAACAAATCGATTTTTCGAGCTCTTCTGAAGCACTTCAAAAACAACAGTATACAAAAAAAAAACGCTGCAGCCAGTAAACAGTGGATGTTTTTCAAGACCTGAAGTTCTTTATTTCTTATATAAGTTGATTTTCAGGTCGTTGATAAGATATTTAAAATTTCAGATCTGAAATAATCTTAAAAACAAAGTTTCAGATCTGAGATTGAATTAACCCAATCCGAAAACATACAAGCGTTATTCTATAATTTCACAACCCATTTCAGATCTGAACTTTAGATCTTGAAAAGATTGTTTCAGATAAGAAAAAGAAATTTTAAAAAGTACAGGAGGCAAATTAGAACTAGTATGCAAAAATTGTTTCAAAACTCCGTTTTGAGAACCTTTTCTTGATAGTTTTTGTGTAAACGCAATGACCCACCATCATGAGCAGTAAAAATATCGAGAATACTCTTAAAGCAATCCTTACGAGAGCAAACTGTGTGTTTTGAGAATTGTAGGCGGATTCCGCAACAAAGACAATCTTTTTGATAGTCCTTTGTTGCTTTGTTTTTTTTTATTGTTCCGAAATTTTTTTAAACTTGTTTAAAGACTTTTCTGTGGATTATAGAGACCTACACATACCAAATTGTACGCCTGTGCACAGTTTTGCCTCTCGTATTGATTCATTCAAGATGGAATTTTCTGTGATGTTTGCACCAAAAAAAGTGGTCTCCATAACCTTTTTCTACAAACTTTTGCCGTATAAAAAGTTGCTTTTAGAATAGGTCCCTATCAAGCAATCTATCATATAATTTGACATGTATTTTAAAAACCAATAGACCCGTCTAGATCACCCTTAGATAGACCATGCCCGTTTGCAGTTGTCGTCTCTGAGCGCAAAAAAAACAAGGATAGCCGGTGGCTATGTAGTAGCAGAGAATCTTCCAACCATAATCTGAAAAAAATAAAAAAAATGTTTTTCAGTTTTTTTTTCCAAATTTATGTTTTTCAGGTTTTTTTCCAAAATTAGATTGCGAGTCATAAGATGAATGCAACTGATGATAACCTAGAAGTTAGCCATATTCAACAATCAGAGTAAAGTAAGTCAATCGGGCAACGATTTTTTTTGTCAAAAAATGACAAAAAAAGTCAAAAACAATTTCTAATTTTTTTTCAATAGTTTTTTTTTGCAGAAATGGTTTCGAAACTTTGAAGTTTTTAATACGAAGATGGCGCTAAAGACCACTTCGAACATTTTTTTTTACTGGAGTTCAACTGAAGTATCAAGGCTTATTCTTCTAACATAAACCTGCTCGCTTGTTTGACTCGCTCGAAAATTGACTTACTCTGAAAACCGGTTTTCCTCAACACTGGGATGTTATGAAAAAATATATTGTCGTTCGAATCAGTGCTGAAAGGTCTTTAGTATGATATATCACTCCACCCATGACGATGATTATTTGCGGTGATTGCTTTTAATTGAAAAACAAAATAAGCCTGCTCGCTCACATATTCGCTCGAAATTAGAACAAATATCAAAAATTGTGTACTGATTTTTCTCGCCACTGGTAGATTTTTCAAAGTTTGTTAATGTCATTTGAATCGCGACTGAACGGGCTTTAGTATGATATATTGCTCGATCCGTTCTGATGATATTTTTTGGTACCTGATTATGCGTAGAAATAAGAAAAAAGTAAGTAAAAAACCCCAATACAAAGTTCCTCTCCATTTTCAATGGTCGGATCAACAAGAAATTTCAATCGGATAGTGAAGTGATACCAATGCTCACAATAATTTAAAATTTGAGACCTCAGCGTCAAAATGTGTTTGACTATGCTTATTGGAAAACAACACTCCGAAAGGCTGACAATTATGCCTTATTGACGCTCTTAATTTTGGTGCTTACCTTCATGGTTAATCGCCTACGATAATGTAAATTATCTATGAATCAAATTGAAAACAAATGGGTCATCATTAATTATTGTTGTTTTTTGTCTCTTCTCGGGTGCTTTGTTTGTTTTTGTGGGAATCTTTCGTGTATCTATATTAGGTGCGTGAGCATAAAAGTATCGATGGAAGTTCCTTCGGAGACTGTATGGCCGTGTTGTGCTGCTACCCGTGTGCACTATGTCAGGAGGCCATAGAAGTGGAGGCCAACCTCATGGCAGAAGGCCATACACAGACACCTTCTGCTACTCCCACCATCATCAGGGCATGAATGCAAACTGTGGAAAATGAACTTGAAATACTGTCAAACCGGAAAAACAGACTGGAAAATGATATTGAAGGAACAGATTCCGAGGATTTCGAAAAATATGTATTTTTAAATTGCAAGTAACTTGTCTTTACAGTTTTTTTTTAGAAGATTGGGAAAATAAAAAAGGCAAATTAAGAAAACGCGACTAGGAAAAGACCAAAAAGGAAGTTTACAGTTTGCCTTTTTTATAGATTGGTTTTGGATCAGTCGAATAGACTGCAAACCAACAGATAGAGAAATTCACAGTTTGTAGAGGAGGTTTTGAAAAAACAATCTCCCTCCCCCATACGCCCCCCCCCCCCCCCCCCCACTGACACACGACTCCCACCCGCCCCCAATGGTATCTCCTAAAGAATATCCATTCCTCTAAATAAAAAACATTTAATTAGCTCTAAAGCGTTCTATTGAGAGAATTCTATTTTTGTTGCATTCGGATTAGTCGAATAACTGATAAATTCAATCTATTTAATAATCTGCCACTTTCTTGAAAGGGGGAGATTGTTAAGTAAATTCGAAGTTTCTACTTGCAAAACAATTGAGCAACTGTAAAACTAGGATAAAAGCTTATGACAGAAAGCACCGTTGCCGATGCCTCAATAACATTGCGTATCTTTATTTTAAAAAAATCTCCACCTAGGTTCAAGAAATTAACAGAAAAACACCAAAGATTTTTCATTTCGAGACAAAAATAAAACAAGAATAGCCGATTGCTGTGCAAGTAGCACAGAATGTTTCGACCACATTTTCAGAAAAACAAATTGTTTCTTAGTGTTTTTATTTGTATATCATGTGATAAAACAACTATATGAACGCGTAAAAAATTTGTGAATTATGCATAAACGAATCAAATGGTCTTCAAAAAATAAATTATAAATATAAACTTTTTCTAATTTTTTCTCCTTTTTCTCCACTCAAAATTTTAAAGATTTTTCTAAACTATTTATTTTTTGCCAGAGAAGAGCTAAATTAAGCTTCTTTTTAGTAAAATCAAGTTTTTTCAGCCTAAACTTCTAATTTCCTTTTTAAACAAACGTTAATTGATTGTAAACGCTTTACTTGCTCGAAATTAGATGAAAACTCAAATATTTCAAACCAGTTTTTCTCGACTTAAGAAAAAGTTTTGAGAAATGTGGTTTAATGTGGTTCGAATCGCGACTGAAACAATTTTAATATCTAAGTAGTCATGATTTCATTTGAAATATTGAGAATTTATTTCTCACCAAGTATCAAACATTTCCTAAATGATTTTCGGCGCTGAGACACCTGCCAGCGGACTTCAGGGTCCAATGGTGCTATCCTAGGCAGTAAAATATTTGGAGTGACTTTTAAATTTATGAACTTCCCAATTGGAATTATTGTTACTTTTATATGATATATCATTCAACCCAGTCCGATGATTATTTGTATTACCTGATTTTGCGTGGAAAAAAAACCATATACAAGTTCCTCCCCATTTTCAGTGGTCGGAACAACAAGTGAACATGAAGTTTTATCCATGTATTAGACCCAACTATTAGTTCAAACAACAACTGAATTTCTACATACATTTGATTGACAGAAAAAGAAAAAAAGTGATTTGTTATTAGGAATTTTGATCCGGAGACTACTGGTAGTTCTCATGTGTTTGATCTGGAGCTGTTCTTAAAGTTGTTGCAATGTATCGCATTTCCAGTGAGTTGCCCTAGTTGATTAAGGGAGGTTATCTTGCAAGATCTTGCAAGAATCTTTCAAAACAGCCTCCTTTAAGGCTTCCAAAAAACTCTTTACATGAAGATAAAAGTATGTTTTTCTTACCAGTAGACACTTCATCGGTAGCAAGTGGAAAATATTAATTACTTGAGCAAATCAACATTAAAAAGATAGATATAGCTTCATAATAATCAGAACATAATTGTTATCCGATTTATGTGAAAACATTATACAAATTATCTCAAGCTAATTGACACTAAATTATCAGACATTGATCAAGGCATACATAAACACGCCATTCAAAAGGAATAGTAATTTTCAGCATTTTTGAAAAAATATAAAGCGAAAAGGGAACAAAGTCCAACATTATTGTAGCCAGGACTACGTTATGCACACAAAAAATTAAATTTTGCAAGCCGAATTTTTTCGGAAAAAAAATTGTTTGCGTACAAAAATAGATTTGCGGTTGAAAAAAAAATTTTGAGGCAAATTCAAAATTACTCTATAAAAGTAATAATTTAAAGACAAGATTTTTTTGTGAAAAAAACTTTACACAAGAAGACAAGTGTACATTTTTTACCAGCAGACACTTCACCAGTAGCAAGTATTAAAAAAATAAATATAACTTCATAATAATAAGAGCATAAATATTTATTCGGATTTTTGTGAACACAACATAAAAAAATATCTCAAGCTAATTGACTCTATTTGTCAAAATTTTGACCAAAAAATAAAGAAAAATTGAAATTTAACCGCTAGAAGTGCAAAACTAGATGAAAAATTTGAACAAAGTCAATAAACTTGTTTTTGAAATTTTTAATTTGAAATGATTAAATTATAACGACGATCTGAAACTATTTACTTTAAGAAAAACCAAAAATCAAAATTTATATGAACGTTTTCAAAATTTGCGTAACCTAATTTTTTTCCGAGCTTAAACTCAGATTTTTTGTGACCGTAGTCAAGTTGGATCTACACAATTTTTTCTGGTGCTTAATATAAGGATTCGTGAAAATTTCGTAGTTGGTTATCTTGCAAGATTCTAGCAAGATAACCTCACTCTTGCAAGATCTTGTAATATAACCCTCCCCGATCGACTAGGGTGGTAACTTACTCATTTGCAAGTCATGAACAAGTTCGCATAACGTTTGAAAACAGATATTGTTATTTCACTATAACCATGATCGGGTGTATATTTCACCTCCTCCTGCATTTTTTCTTCGGGATCAGTTTCTTTGATGTTAGCCTCAACATAAGGTTAGTTGATATATGATATATGAGAAACTTCCTACAATTTCATACAATTCCATATGTTCAGAAAATTGTTTGAAATCTTTATGATAAACATTTTTTTTATTTATGAGAATTGTATGGTAGGTATTTTCCATAAACCAAAAAACTGATTTTTTGTTGACTAAATATAATTTCTGAAAAAGTTTGGGTTGTGCTTGTAACCGAGCACAAGTGACAAAGAGCTTGGATACCCAATTTTCGGAATTTGCAACAAAATTAATGTGTCGACAAAATTTACGTTACAGGTATTTGTACGCGGAATCCACTTTCATTTTGGAACATATTTAAGGACTTGTCTCTGGAAACCAGGAACATACAGACAAAAAATTGTGCGCCTATCCAGTACACAGTTTGGCCCATGGACATAATGTCAACGGCGGATAATGTTATCATAAACCTAGATGAAGAACCTAGATTCGCTTCTCCGTCGCAATCTGAGACACTTTGATTTACCATTCAACTCTTAACATGAAACTTAGCACAAAATTTTGCGTTATTCTCGGCTCCTACATAAGCATTTTTATATTAATATTACTTTTCGCGATGACCCCATATACCAATACACTAGCTCGGACTGGTACCCACAAAAAAAAGTATAATCAGTTCATATCAAAATCGAGTTTTTTGACGAGATAGGGTGATTGTTTTTCATTTCTTTTTCAACCGGGAAAAGAACGTTACTTGTCAGATAACTGGCACGTTCGAATCAGTTCCAAAAAATGCTGAGTTGGTCTGTGATCGCAGTTTGTTCATTAGAAAAAAATCTTTTCGTCAAAAAATTATTTACTGATAGCATGGTTCCATTAATCAATTTCTCTCAAGCACTGGAGTGAATCCTTGAAAAAATTCGAAGCCTCTTGTTTTTTTTTCTCTAAAATGACACCTGCAAAGAATCTTGTATATCCTTTGCGAGTCAATTTCATCTGGGATAAAAAAACAGTTTAAAATTTAATAGAAAAGATCTGGTCTAAAATTAGTGTTTAATTTGTCAATTGGATTGATTACTATCAAATTCAGCATCACATGCAAACAACTCAAAAACATCACCATATATATTTTTTTTACTTTTTCCAGTGCGCTTCTGATGCAGTTTCACTTCCAAAACCACACATATCTTATCAATTATTTAAACTCGCCACCGCTTCCTTCGATTTCAAATCATCCGCAAATTTTTTCAATCACTTTTCCACGCGATTGGAAAATTGTTTAAAAAGAAAAACGAATAGAAGCCACTTTTCACATTTGTGAGCAAGCAAAACGCAAGCAGCCGTAGAAGCGTTTCCTGAATGTTGAATTTTTGATAGTTGAATAATGGCAGCGGTTCAAAACTACAAGAGCACTCTTATGGTTGCTATTTGCTCGTTCTTGTCAAATTCTGCCAAACCATCCAAAACAAAGGAGAATATCCCAAGCAACTCATTTATACTTTAAACATTTAATCTTGTAATTTGGATGAAATATTGGACTGAAGATGAAGACTTGGAGAGTGTCTATATCTCAAGAAGGATTTTCTCACTGCAATTTGGCCGTGGAAAAACACGATGTGAGTCTCTTCTCTTCTATACTTAGCTCAAAGTTTCTCCATGTTTAAGCTTTTAGCCTTTGATGATATTTAGATTTTTGACGTTACTTAAAATTAAAGTTAAGGCAAGAACGATTATAAATTATTTTCGCTCTCTTAAACTGGTACGAATTTTTTTCGTTGAGTGTTTTATAGTGTTTTATATTTTTTTTCCAAAATTGCTTACTATAGTTTTTGAATTTATCAATTATTTTTTTTGTGTTTTTTTTCTAAGCAACAGTAACACATTATGCCTAATTTACTTATAATCTAAGCTTTTTATTACACCTCGTACAAAAATTACAGAATTTTCAAAATCCTGACGTCAGCAAACGCAAGTTGATGGTTGATGTGTTCATAGCGCGCAATTAATTGACCGTCTAAAGGTTATTTTATATGAATATCGAGAAAAGTTTTAAAAGAGAAAAATTCGAAATTTACTTAATTTTTTTTTGCAAATTTTTGTAAGGGTGACCATTGCCTCATCGAGGAAAGCGACTTACCAGGGTTCGTGCTCTAGCCTTGCAGCTGAATA